>NC_140962.1:29615786-29640786 GCF_056783735.1 Eptatretus burgeri
TGTGCAGCGGGTGTAGGCTGTAGTGATTGTGTAGCAGGATTCGGTTGAGGTGATGGTGCAGTGGGAGCAGGCTGTGGTGATGGTGCAGTGGGAGCAGGCTGTGGTTATTGGCCAGCAGGAGCAGGCAGTGGTGATTGTGCAGCAGTAGAAGGCAGTGTTGATGGTGCAGTGGGAACAGGCAGTGCTTAAAGTGCAGCAGGAGAAGGCTGTGTGATGTTCAGTGGGAACAGGCAGTGCTTAATGTGCAGCAGGAGAAGGCTGTGGTGATGGTGCAGCGGGAGCAGGCTGTGGTCATTGGGGAGTGGTAGAAGGCAGTGTTTATGGTGCAGTGGGAACAGGCAGTGCTGAATGTGCAGCAGGAGAAGACTGTGGTGATTGTGCAGAAGGAGCAGGCTATGGTGATTGTGGAGCGGCAACAGTGATTGTGCAGCGTGAGCAGGTTGTGGTGATGGTGCATTGGGAGCAGGCTGTTGTGTGCAGTGGGGGGAGGCTGTGGTGATTGTGCGGCAGGAGCAGGCCATGGTGATTGTGCAGCGAGAACAGGCTGTGGTGATGGTGCAGCAGGAGAATGCTGTGGTGGTGCAGCGGGAGCAAGCTGTGTTGATTGGCCAGCAGCAGCAGGCAGTGGAGATGTGCAGCGGCAGTGTAAATTGTGCAGCGGCAGCAGGCTGTGGTAATTGTCGAACGGGAGAAGTCTGTGGTGATGCTGCAGCAGGAACAGGCAGTGGAGATTGTGCAGCAGGAGTAGGCAGTGGTGATAGCAAAGCAGGAGCAGGCTGTGGTGATTGTGCAGTGGGAGCAGGCCGTGGTTATTGGCCAGCAGGAGCAGACAGTGGTGATTGTGCAGCGTAAGAAGGCAGTGTTGAATGTGCAGCAGGAGAAGGCTGTGGTGGTGCAGTGGGAGCAGGCTGTGGTGATTGGGGTGTGGTAGAAGGCAGTGTTGATGGTGCAGTGGGAACAGGCAGTGCTGAATGTGCAGCAGGAGAAGGCAGTGGTGATGGTGCAGTAGGAGCAGGCAGTGGTGATGGTGAAGCGGGCAGTGGTGATTGTGCAGCGTGAGCACGCTGTGGTGAATGTGGAGATGGTGCAGTGGCAGCAGGCAGTGGATATGGTGCAGTGGCAGCAGGCAGTGGAGATGGTGCTGTGGCAGCAGGCAGTGGAGATTGTGCAGCAGGAACAGGCTGTGGTGATTGTGCAGCGGTTGAAGGCAGTGTTGATGGTGCAGTGGAAACAGGCCATGCTGATTGTGCAGCAGGAGGATGCTGTGGTGGTGCAGCGGGAACATGCTGTGGTGATGGTGCAGCGGGAGCAGGCTGTGGTGATTGGGTAGTGGGAGCAGGCAGTGGTGATGGGGCAATGGGAGGAAGCTGTGGTGATTTGCCAACAGGAGCAGGCATTGGTTATTGTGGAGCGAGAACAGGCTGTGGAGATGGTGCAGCGGGAGGAGGCTGTGTTGAGGGGGAAGTGGGAGGAAGCTTTGGTGATTGGACAACAGGAGCAGGCAGTGGTGATGGTGTAGCGGGAGCAAGCTGTGGTGATTGGCCAGCAGGAGCAGGCAGTGGAGATTGTGCAGCAGCAGCAGCGATGGTGCAGCAGGAGCAGGCTGTGGTGATTGGGCAGTGGGCGTAGGCTGTAGTGATGGGGCAATGGGAGCAGGTTGTTGTGATTGTGCAGCGGGAGCAGGCTGTGGGGAGCAGGCAGTGGTGATGGTGTAGCGGGAGCAAGCTGTGGTGATTGGCCAGCCGGAGCAGGCAGTGGAGATTCTGCAGTGGCAGCAGGTAGTAGAAATTGTGCAGCGGCAGAAGCGATTGTGCAGTGGGAGCAGGCAGTGTTGATGTGCAGCGGCATGAGGAAGTGCTGATTGTGCAGTGGGCGTAGGTTGTGATTGTGCAGCGGGAGCAGGCTGTGGAGATGGTGCAGTGGGGGCAGGCAGTGGAGATTGTGCAGCAGGAGCAGGCTGTGGTGATTGGCAAACAGGAGCAGGCAGTGGTTATTGTGCAGCGGGAGCAGGTAGTGGTGATGGGGCAGCAGGAGCAGGCTGTGCTGATTGCAGAGTGGGAGCAGGCTGTGGTGATGGGGCAGTGGGAGGAAGCTGTGGTGATTGGCCAACAGGAGCAGGCAGTGGTTATTGTGCAGGGGGAGCAGGCTGTGGTGATGGTGTCGCGGAAGCAGGCAGTGCTGATTGTGCAGCGGGCGTAGGCTGTGGTGATGGGGCGGTGGGAGCAGGTTGTTGTGATGGTGCAGCGGGAGCAGGCTGTGGTTATGGGGCAGTGGGAGTAGGCTGTGGTGATGGTGCAGCGGGAGCAGGCAGTGCTGATTGTGCAGCGGGCGTTGGCTGTGGTGATGGGGCAGTGGGAGCAGGCTGTGGTGATGGTGCAGCGGGAGCAGGCTGTGGTGATGGGGCAGCGGGAGCAGGCTGTGGTGATGGGGCAGTGGGAGCAGGCTGTGGTGATGGTGTAGCAGGAGCAAGCAGTGCTGATTGTGCAGCGGGCATAGGCTGTGTTGATGGGGCAGTGGAAGCAGGTTGTTGTGATGGTGCAGCGGGAGCAGGCTGTGGTGATGGTGCAGCGGGAGCAGGCTGTGGTGATGGGGCAGTGGGAGCAGGCTGTGGTGATGGTGTAGCAGGAGCAAGCAGTGCTTAATGTGCAGCAGGAGAAGGCTGTGGTGATGGTGCAGCGGGAGCAGGCTGTGGTCATTGGGGAGTGGTAGAAGGCAGTGTTTATGGTGCAGTGGGAACAGGCAGTGCTGAATGTGCAGCAGGAGAAGACTGTGGTGATTGTGCAGCAGGAGCAGGCTATGGTGATTGTGGAGCGGCAACAGTGATTGTGCAGCGTGAGCAGGTTGTGGTGATGGTGCATTGGGAGCAGGCTGTTGTGTGCAGTGGGGGGAGGCTGTGGTGATTGTGCGGCAGGAGCAGGCCATGGTGATTGTGCAGCGAGAACAGGCTGTGGTGATGGTGCAGCAGGAGAATGCTGTGGTGGTGCAGCGGCAGCAGGCTGTGGTAATTGTCGAACGGGAGAAGTCTGTGGTGATGCTGCAGCAGGAACAGGCAGTGGAGATTGTGCAGCAGGAGTAGGCAGTGGTGATAGCAAAGCAGGAGCAGGCTGTGGTGATTGTGCAGTGGGAGCAGGCCATGGTTATTGGCCAGCAGGAGCAGACAGTGGTGATTGTGCAGCGTAAGAAGGCAGTGTTGAATGTGCAGCAGGAGAAGGCTGTGGTGGTGCAGTGGGAGCAGGCTGTGGTGATTGGGGTGTGGTAGAAGGCAGTGTTGATGGTGCAGTGGGAACAGGCAGTGCTGAATGTGCAGCAGGAGAAGGCAGTGGTGATGGTGCAGTAGGAGCAGGCAGTGGTGATGGTGAAGCGGGCAGTGGTGATTGTGCAGCGTGAGCACGCTGTGGTGAATGTGGAGATGGTGCAGTGGCAGCACGCAGTGGATATGGTGCAGTGGCAGCAGGCAGTGGAGATGGTGCTGTGGCAGCAGGCAGTGGAGATTGTGCAGCAGGAACAGGCTGTGGTGATTGTGCAGCGGTTGAAGGCAGTGTTGATGGTGCAGTGGAAACAGGCCATGCTGATTGTGCAGCAGGAGGATGCTGTGGTGGTGCAGCGGGAACATGCTGTGGTGATGGTGCAGTGGGAGCAGGCTGTGGTGATTGTGCAGTGGGAGCAGACTGTGGTGATTGTGCAGTGGGAGCAGGCTGTGGTGATTGTGCAGCCGGAGCAGGCTGTGGTGGTGATGATGCAGTGGGATCAGGTGGTGGTGATTGGCCAGCTTGAGCAGGCAGTGGATATGGTGCAGCAGAAGAAGGCAGTGGAGATTATGTAGCGGGAGTAGGCAGTGGTGATTGCGCAGCAGGAACAGGCTGTGGTGATTGTGTAGTGGGAGCAGGCTGTGGTTATTGGCCAGCAGGAGCAGGCAGTGGTGATTGTGCAGTGGTAGAAGGCAGTGTTGATGGTGCAGTGGAAACAGGCAGTGCAGAAAGTGCAGCAGGAGAACGCTGTGGTGGTGGTGCAGCGGGAGCAGGCAGTGGTGATGGGGCAATGGGAGGAAGCTGTGGTGATTTGCCAACAGGAGCAGGCATTGGTTATTGTGGAGCGAGAACAGGCTGTGGAGATGGTGCAGCGGGAGGAGGCTGTGTTGAGGGGGAAGTGGGAGGAAGCTGTGGTGATTGGACAACAGGAGCAGGCAGTGGTGATGGTGTAGCGGGAGCAAGCTGTGGTGATTGGCCAGCAGGAGCAGGCAGTGGAGATTGTGCAGCAGCAGCAGGCTGTGGTGATTGGGCAGTGGGCGTAGGCTGTAGTGATGGGGCAATGGGAGCAGGTTGTTGTGATTGTGCAGCGGGAGCAGGCAGTGGTGATGGTGTAGCGGGAGCAAGCTGTGGTGATTGGCCAGCCGGAGCAGGCAGTGGAGATTCTGCAGTGGCAGCAGGTAGTAGAAATTGTGCAGCGGCAGCAGCGATTGTGCAGTGGGAGCAGGCAGTGTTGATGTGCAGCGGCATGAGGAAGTGCTGATTGTGCAGTGGGCGTAGGTTGTGATTGTGCAGCGGGAGCAGGCTGTGGAGATGGTGCAGTGGGGGCAGGCAGTGGAGATTGTGCAGCAGGAGCAGGCTGTGGTGATTGGCAAACAGGAGCAGGCAGTGGTTATTGTGCAGCGGGAGCAGGCAGTGGTGATGGGGCAGCAGGAGCAGGCTGTGGTGATTGCAGAGTGGGAGCAGGCAGTGGTGATTGTGCAGCAGGAGCAGGCTGTGCTGATTGCAGAGTGGGAGCAGGCTGTGGTGATGGGGCAGTGGGAGGAAGCTGTGGTGATTGGCCAACAGGAGCAGGCAGTGGTTATTGTGCAGGGGGAGCAGGCTGTGGTGATGGTGTCGCGGAAGCAGGCAGTGCTGATTGTGCAGTGGGAGTAGGCTGTGGTGATGGTGCAGCGGGAGCAGGCAGTGCTGATTGTGCAGCGGGCGTTGGCTGTGGTGATGGGGCAGTGGGAGCAGGTTGTTGTGATGGTGCAGCGGGAGCAGGCTGTGGTGATGGTGCAGCGGGAGCAGGCTGTGGTGATGGGGCAGTGGGAGCAGGCTGTGGTGATGGTGTAGCAGGAGCAAGCAGTGCTGATTGTGCAGCGGGCATAGGCTGTGTTGATGGGGAAGTGGGAGCAGGTTGTTGTGATGGTGCAGCGGGAGCAGGCTGTGGTGATTGGCCAGCAGAAGCAGGCAGCGGAATAAGGCAGTGTTGATGGTGCAGTGGAAACAGGCCATGCTGAATGTGCAGCAGGAGAAGGCTGTGGTGATTGGGGAGTGGGAGCAGGCTGTGGTGATGGTGAAGTGGGAGCAGGCTGTGGTGATGGGGCAGTGGGAGCAGGCTGTGGTGATGGTGCAGTGGGAGCAGGCTGTGGTTATTGGCCAGCAGGAGCAGGCAGTGGTGATTGTGCAGCGGTAGAAGGCAGTGTTGATGGTGCAGTGGAAACAGGCAGTGCAGAAAGTGCAGCAGGAGAACGCTGTGGTGGTGGTGCAGCGGGAGCAGGCTGTGGTGATTGGGTAGTGGGAGCAGGCAGTGGTGATGGGGCAATGGGAGGAAGCTGTGGTGATTTGCCAACAGGAGCAGGCATTGGTTATTGTGGAGCGAGAACAGGCTGTGGAGATGGTGCAGCGGGAGGAGGCTGTGTTGAGGGGAAGTGGGAGGAAGCTGTGGTGATTGGACAACAGGAGCAGGCAGTGGTGATGGTGTAGCGGGAGCAAGCTGTGGTGATTGGCCAGCAGGAGCAGGCAGTGGAGATTGTGCAGCAGCAGCAGGCTGTGGTGATTGGGCAGTGGGCGTAGGCTGTAGTGATGGGGCAATGGGAGCAGGTTGTTGTGATTGTGCAGCGGGAGCAGGCAGTGGTGATGGTGTAGCGGGAGCAAGCTGTGGTGATTGGCCAGCCGGAGCAGGCAGTGGAGATTCTGCAGTGGCAGCAGGTAGTAGAAATTGTGCAGCGGCAGCAGCGATTGTGCAGTGGGAGCAGGCAGTGTTGATGTGCAGCGGCATGAGGAAGTGCTGATTGTGCAGTGGGCGTAGGTTGTGATTGTGCAGCGGGAGCAGGCTGTGGAGATGGTGCAGTGGGGGCAGGCAGTGGAGATTGTGCAGCAGGAGCAGGCTGTGGTGATTGGCAAACAGGAGCAGGCAGTGGTTATTGTGCAGCGGGAGCAGGCAGTGGTGATGGGGCAGCAGGAGCAGGCTGTGGTGATTGCAGAGTGGGAGCAGGCAGTGGTGATTGTGCAGCAGGAGCAGGCTGTGCTGATTGCAGAGTGGGAGCAGGCTGTGGTGATGGGGCAGTGGGAGGAAGCTGTGGTGATTGGCCAACAGGAGCAGGCAGTGGTTATTGTGCAGGGGGAGCAGGCTGTGGTGATGGTGTCGCGGAAGCAGGCAGTGCTGATTGTGCAGTGGGAGTAGGCTGTGGTGATGGTGCAGCGGGAGCAGGCAGTGCTGATTGTGCAGCGGGCGTTGGCTGTGGTGATGGGGCAGTGGGAGCAGGTTGTTGTGATGGTGCAGCGGGAGCAGGCTGTGGTGATGGTGCAGCGGGAGCAGGCTGTGGTGATGGGGCAGTGGGAGCAGGCTGTGGTGATGGTGTAGCAGGAGCAAGCAGTGCTGATTGTGCAGCGGGCATAGGCTGTGTTGATGGGGCAGTGGGAGCAGGTTGTTGTGATGGTGCAGCGGGAGCAGGCTGTGGTGATTGGCCAGCAGAAGCAGGCAGCGGAATAAGGCAGTGTTGATGGTGCAGTGGAAACAGGCCATGCTGAATGTGCAGCAGGAGAAGGCTGTGGTGATTGGGGAGTGGGAGCAGGCTGTGGTGATGGTGAAGTGGGAGCAGGCTGTGGTGATGGGGCAGTGGGAGCAGGCTGTGGTGATGGGGCAGTGGGAGCAGGCTGTGGTGATTGGCCAGCAGAAGAAGGCAGTGTTGATGGTGCAGTGGAAACAGGCCATGCTGACTGTGCAGCAGGAGAAGGCTGTGGTGATGGTGCAGCAGGAGCAGGCTGTGGTGATTGGGGTGTGGTAGAAGGCAGTGTTAATGGTGCAGTGGGAACAGGCATTGCTGAATGTGCAGCAGGAGAAGGCTGTGGTGATTGGGGAGTGGGAGCAGGCAGTGGTGATGGTGAAGTGGGAGCAAGCTTTGGTGATGGTGCAGCGGGAGCAGGCAGTGGTGATTGTGCAGCAGGAGCAGACTGTGGTTATTGTGCAGTGGTTGAAGGCAGTGTTGATGGTGCAGTGGAAACAGGCCATGCTGAAAGTGCAGAAGAAGACTGTGGTGATGGTGCAGCAGGAGCAGGCTATGTTGATTGGGCAGTGGGAGCAGGCAGTGGTGATTCTGCAGCAGGAGCAAGCTGTGGTGATGGTGCAGCGGGAGCAGGCTGTGGTGATTGTGCAGCAGGAGCAGGCTGTGGTGATTGGCCAACAGGAGCAGGCAGTGGTTATTGTGCAGCGGGAGCAGGCTGTGGGGATGGTGCAGCGGGGGGAGGCTGTGGAGATTGTGCAGCGGGGGGAGGCTGTGGAGATTGTGCAGCGGGAGCAGGCTGTGTTGAGGGGGCAGTGGGAGGAAGCTGTGGTGATTGGACAACAGGAGCAAGCTCTGGTGATGGTGCAGCGGGAGCAAGCTGTGGTGATTGGCCAGCAGGAGCAGGCCGTGGAGATTGTGCAGCAGCAGCAGGAAGAGGAAATTGTGCAGCGGCAGCAGCGATGGTGCAGCAGGAGCAGGCTGTGGTGATTGGGCAGCGGGAGCACGCAGTGCTGATTGTGCAGCCGGTGTAGGCTGTGGTGATGGGGCAGTGGGAACAGGTTGTTGTGATGGTGCAGCGGGAGCAGGCTTTGGTGATGGTGCAGTGGGGGCAGGCAGTGGAGATTGTGCAGCAGGAGCAGGCTGTGGTGATTGGCAAACAGGAGCAGGCAGTGGTTATTGTGCAGCGGGAGCAGGCAGTGGTGATGGGGCAGCAGGAGCAGGCTGTGGTGATTGCAGAGTGGGAGCAGGCAGTGGTGATTGTGCAGCAGGAGCAGGCTGTGCTGATTGCAGAGTGGGAGCAGGCTGTGGTGATGGGGCAGTGGGAGGAAGCTGTGGTGATTGGCCAACAGGAGCAGGCAGTGGTTATTGTGCAGGGGGAGCAGGCTGTGGTGATGGTGTCGCGGAAGCAGGCAGTGCTGATTGTGCAGTGGGAGTAGGCTGTGGTGATGGTGCAGCGGGAGCAGGCAGTGCTGATTGTGCAGCGGGCGTTGGCTGTGGTGATGGGGCAGTGGGAGCAGGTTGTTGTGATGGTGCAGCGGGAGCAGGCTGTGGTGATGGTGCAGCGGGAGCAGGCTGTGGTGATGGGGCAGTGGGAGCAGGCTGTGGTGATGGTGTAGCAGGAGCAAGCAGTGCTGATTGTGCAGCGGGCATAGGCTGTGTTGATGGGGCAGTGGGAGCAGGTTGTTGTGATGGTGCAGCGGGAGCAGGCTGTGGTGATTGGCCAGCAGAAGCAGGCAGCGGAATAAGGCAGTGTTGATGGTGCAGTGGAAACAGGCCATGCTGAATGTGCAGCAGGAGAAGGCTGTGGTGATTGGGGAGTGGGAGCAGGCTGTGGTGATGGTGAAGTGGGAGCAGGCTGTGGTGATGGGGCAGTGGGAGCAGGCCGTGGTTATTGGCCAGCAGGAGCAGGCAGTGGTGATTGTGCAGCGGTAGAAGGCAGTGTTGATGGTGCAGTGGAAACAGGCAGTGCAGAAAGTGCAGCAGGAGAACGCTGTGGTGGTGGTGCAGCGGGAGCAGGCTGTGGTGATTGGGTAGTGGGAGCAGGCAGTGGTGATGGGGCAATGGGAGGAAGCTGTGGTGATTTGCCAACAGGAGCAGGCATTGGTTATTGTGGAGCGAGAACAGGCTGTGGAGATGGTGCAGCGGGAGGAGGCTGTGTTGAGGGGGAAGTGGGAGGAAGCTGTGGTGATTGGACAACAGGAGCAGGCAGTGGTGATGGTGTAGCGGGAGCAAGCTGTGGTGATTGGCCAGCAGGAGCAGGCAGTGGAGATTGTGCAGCAGCAGCAGGCTGTGGTGATTGGGCAGTGGGCGTAGGCTGTAGTGATGGGGCAATGGGAGCAGGTTGTTGTGATTGTGCAGCGGGAGCAGGCAGTGGTGATGGTGTAGCGGGAGCAAGCTGTGGTGATTGGCCAGCCGGAGCAGGCAGTGGAGATTCTGCAGTGGCAGCAGGTAGTAGAAATTGTGCAGCGGCAGCAGCGATTGTGCAGTGGGAGCAGGCAGTGTTGATGTGCAGCGGCATGAGGAAGTGCTGATTGTGCAGTGGGCGTAGGTTGTGATTGTGCAGCGGGAGCAGGCTGTGGAGATGGTGCAGTGGGGGCAGGCAGTGGAGATTGTGCAGCAGGAGCAGGCTGTGGTGATTGGCAAACAGGAGCAGGCAGTGGTTATTGTGCAGCGGGAGCAGGCAGTGGTGATGGGGCAGCAGGAGCAGGCTGTGGTGATTGCAGAGTGGGAGCAGGCAGTGGTGATTGTGCAGCAGGAGCAGGCTGTGCTGATTGCAGAGTGGGAGCAGGCTGTGGTGATGGGGCAGTGGGAGGAAGCTGTGGTGATTGGCCAACAGGAGCAGGCAGTGGTTATTGTGCAGGGGGAGCAGGCTGTGGTGATGGTGTCGCGGAAGCAGGCAGTGCTGATTGTGCAGTGGGAGTAGGCTGTGGTGATGGTGCAGCGGGAGCAGGCAGTGCTGATTGTGCAGCGGGCGTTGGCTGTGGTGATGGGGCAGTGGGAGCAGGTTGTTGTGATGGTGCAGCGGGAGCAGGCTGTGGTGATGGTGCAGCGGGAGCAGGCTGTGGTGATGGGGCAGTGGGAGCAGGCTGTGGTGATGGTGTAGCAGGAGCAAGCAGTGCTGATTGTGCAGCGGGCATAGGCTGTCTTGATGGGGCAGTGGGAGCAGGTTGTTGTGATGGTGCAGCGGGAGCAGGCTGTGGTGATTGGCCAGCAGAAGCAGGCAGCGGAATAAGGCAGTGTTGATGGTGCAGTGGAAACAGGCCATGCTGAATGTGCAGCAGGAGAAGGCTGTGGTGATTGGGGAGTGGGAGCAGGCTGTGGTGATGGTGAAGTGGGAGCAGGCTGTGGTGATGGGGCAGTGGGAGCAGGCTGTGGTGATGGGGCAGTGGGAGCAGGCTGTGGTGATTGGCCAGCAGAAGAAGGCAGTGTTGATGGTGCAGTGGAAACAGGCCATGCTGACTGTGCAGCAGGAGAAGGCTGTGGTGATGGTGCAGCAGGAGCAGGCTGTGGTGATTGGGGTGTGGTAGAAGGCAGTGTTAATGGTGCAGTGGGAACAGGCATTGCTGAATGTGCAGCAGGAGAAGGCTGTGGTGATTGGGGAGTGGGAGCAGGCAGTGGTGATGGTGAAGTGGGAGCAAGCTTTGGTGATGGTGCAGCGGGAGCAGGCTGTGGTGATGGTGCAGTGGGAGCAGGCAGTGGTGATTGTGCAGCAGGAGCAGACTGTGGTTATTGTGCAGTGGTTGAAGGCAGTGTTGATGGTGCAGTGGAAACAGGCCATGCTGAAAGTGCAGAAGAAGACTGTGGTGATGGTGCAGCAGGAGCAGGCTATGTTGATTGGGCAGTGGGAGCAGGCAGTGGTGATGCTGCAGCAGGAGCAAGCTGTGGTGATGGTGCAGCGGGAGCAGGCTGTGGTGATTGTGCAGCAGGAGCAGGCTGTGGTGATTGGCCAACAGGAGCAGGCAGTGGTTATTGTGCAGCGGGAGCAGGCTGTGGGGATGGTGCAGCGGGGGGAGGCTGTGGAGATTGTGCAGCGGGAGCAGGCTGTGTTGAGGGGGCAGTGGGAGGAAGCTGTGGTGATTGGACAACAGGAGCAAGCTCTGGTGATGGTGCAGCGGGAGCAAGCTGTGGTGATTGGCCAGCAGGAGCAGGCCGTGGAGATTGTGCAGCAGCAGCAGGAAGAGGAAATTGTGCAGCGGCAGCAGCGATGGTGCAGCAGGAGCAGGCTGTGGTGATTGGGCAGCGGGAGCACGCAGTGCTGATTGTGCAGCGGGTGTAGGCTGTGGTGATGGGGCAGTGGGAACAGGTTGTTGTGATGGTGCAGCGGGAGCAGGCTGTGGTGATGGTGCAGTGGGAGCACGCAGTGCTGATTGTGCAGCGGGTGTAGGCTGTGGTGATGGTGCAGCAGGAGTAGGCTGTGTTGATGGTGCAGCAGGAGCAGGCTTTGGTGATGGTGCAGCAGGATGTGGTGATGGTGCAGCGGGAGCAGGCTGTGATGATGGTGGAGCAGGCTTTGGTGATGGTGCAGCGGGAGCAGGCTGTGATGATGGTGGAGCAGGATGTGGTGATGGTGCAGCGGGAGCAGGCTGTGATGATGGTGGAGCAGGCTTTGGTGATGGTGCAGCGGGAGCAGGCTGTGTTGAGTATGCAGCGGGAGCAGGCTGTGATGATGGTGGAGCAGGCTTTGGTGATGGTGCAGCGGGAGCAGGCTGTGTTGAGTATGCAGCGGGAGCAGGCTGTGATGATGGTGGAGCAGGCTTTGGTGATGGTGCAGCGGGAGCAGGCTGTGTTGAGTATGCAGCGGGAGCAGGCTGTTGTGAGTGTGCAAGCTGCGTTGTAGGTCTATAGGGATTTGAAGGGTTGTCGGGTGTCTGAATGTGTCTGCTTTGTGGGATCTAAAGCCAATGTAAATGTCGAAAAGGTCAAATGGGTTTAAAGGGTTGAGTTGTCTCAAGTGTCTGAAGAGGTCTTATCGTCTCTGCGGTCCAAAGGGTACATTCCAATCGTCGTTGGGGTCTATATGGTCTTCAGGTTGTAAAGTGTCGATTGGGTCTTAAAATGACTAAGAAAGGACTGTCCCTTCTCTGCCATATCAACCCCAACTATGTCCTCCCCTCCCCTTTCTTTCCCATTATTCAAAAGGGAGGGTATTAATGACATTAAAAGGTTGAATGAAATTACGATTAAAAGGTTAAATTAAGAGGTTTAACGACAACAAAACATCTTTTGAGATTGCAGAATCTCGCTGTCTGTGACGGATATTCAAACATTGATTACATTATGAGCTCATTCGCTATTTATCTCACCACCTGGATAGAAATTAAATAAAAGGTGACATTCATTTTTTGTGCATTGACGTCAGGAACCGTCACGCCAAGTTTCAAAACGATCCGTTGAGCCACCTCAGAGTAAGGGAAAAAAAATCCAAAAAATGTTAATGGTCCTCACTGACGGAAGGACTGGCTGACTGAAGGGTGGGGGGCGGGGGGGGGTGGGGTCTTCACGAGCTCGCCTACTCATAGCGAAGTCCACCGTGGGATCTTTAACGTGAAATCTCCAATGTTGCTTTCAACGATTCTACTTGGATGCAAGCTCTGCTCCCAGTTAAGCAGGGAGGCCTGGGTTTCAGGAGGGTTATTGATATTGCTCTCGCTGGCTTCATCTCCTCATTGCTGGCAGTTCGCCCCTTAGTTGATGCCGTTCTGTCCCATGTAAGCAGTTTGGCACAAACAGTGGAGTTGACAGCAGCAGTGTTGTCATGGAGTTCAGCCGATATCGTTGCTTGCGAGCCCGAAGGTCTGCCCCGGCTTAGCCAAAAAGTATGGGACGTTGAGGCGGCAAGTTTCTTTTGTCAGCCTATTTATAAGTGTGGATCAGGTCACCAGAGCCTGTCTTTTGGCCGCAGCCACGAAGGAAAGCGGGATGTGGCTTCATGCAGTCCTTATTCCCTCTTTTGAGAACATAGCTTGACCCCGAATCTTTATGGGTTGCGGTTGCGCAACGACTTGGAGCATCATTCTGTGAGCCGCATAAATGTCAATGCGGCAGTTTGATGGATGCACTTCGACACCATGATCTGTCGTGCTGGTCGATCTTTTAGACATTTGGCCTTAAACGATGTGGTCAAACCTGCCCTTCATGGGGCAGAGATATCATCTGTCCTGGAACCCCTTGATGTAGACCTTGGTGAAAACATCCACCCAGATGTCTTGACCATTGTCCCATACAAGAATGGGAAAAGTCTAACATGGAATTGCACTTGTGTTGAGACTTTCGCCAAATCACACGTTTACAATACAGCCTCAACGGCTGGAGCGGCTGCCACCGATGTGGAAGTTCTAAACCATAATAAATACGCCGGCGTCAGCCAAACTTATTTATTTGAAACTGGCCGATCTACGTTCAGCATTGTTAATGATATCAGTAGAAGGCTCGTTGCATCCACTGGCGATATACAGCAACTGGTCTGGTTCAAGCAGCGACTAAGCTTTGCCATCCAGCGAGGAAACGCCATCAGTATTCCAGCTTCGGCGCAGGAAGATCAAAATTCCACATCAACACCATTTTAGTGTTTTTTTTAGTGGTGTGTAGGGGTTTTACTCATTTATTTTGTTTTTTTTTTATCTTTTTAAAAACATCCATTTACTTAGTTGGAGATTAATGTTTTTTTTTAAAGTTATTAACAAATTCTAAAGACTTGTATAATAAAAAAGTAGCAAGGCAGGCGTAACCCCTCAGCCCCTTGACGCAAACCAATTTCAAGATGGTGGCCATATTGAAAATCGCAGCGCACCCATTTTCGAAAGGAACCTTCCTCGACTCAACCCCAACACACCCAGCAAAAATGGATTTAATCGGACAAGGCGTTCTCCTCAAAATCGACGGAAACCAATTTAAAGATGGCTGCCATGGAGGCCACATTGAAAATCGCAGCGTGCCCATTTTCGAAAGGAACCTTCCTCTACTCAACCCCAACACACCCTGCAAAAATGGATTTAATCGCTCAAGGCCTTCTCCTCAAAATCGACGGAAACCAAAAGTTGACAGACGGACGCCCGGACGGACGCCTATGACGACAATACCCCTTTTTCAGCCCAATTCGGGCTGAGGGGTAAAAAGCATTATAAAATTGTTGCTGAGCATACCAGTACATACGCCAAGATCCTTAATCACCTTGTTCTGACAACCAGCTGTGACAAAGCTGCGAAGCAACAGATGAAAGCTGATGAAATCCTATGATTATTTTATCAACAGATGGATGTGGGAAGTGTTAGCGAAATCTTTATTACCCCATGTGCGTAGAGCAAAAAGTGGGGTAAATAATTTGGTTCACTGTCTGATGAGATCGAGGAACTACTTAATTTCAATTTAATTTTTTTATTTTGAACACGAGAACACAAATCTGAACATGAATTGGAACACGAGCCTGTAATTTGCACTACTTTGGCAAATTTTACGGAGTCTTGTCCCGATTGTGCATACGAACAGAGTAGTAAAGCAATTGTTTTAGTCTCCCTACCTGCCTACCAGTCAAACAAAATTGAAAATAATTCCAAACAGGAAACACCTTTTTTAGCAGCATCATAAAGGACACAAACAACAAGCACGAAACACTCAAACGTGTTAAATAAGGTGATGTAAAAAGATGCTGCATCAACAGTGGTAAACTTCTGGAAAAAAAAAATTCTCCAGCTTTCAAAATCTTTATTTTATTTCAATTGAATTACGTGAGTGAAATTGTTTTCTTAAACTCTGTGGAACACAAATCACCTTCTTGGCACTTATAAAAACCTCCAGTTTAGCAGTACATTACATGGACAAAATATTACACCATGTTAAGCAATAAAATTTGCTGCTCATTCACTCAGTATTGGCGGTTCGTAGGAAATACAGATTGTGCTCAAATCCAAATCCATGGGGACAGAGCACCGGTGCTGCCTAAGCAATCTTCTTGGCTATTGGACACAATCTTGGATGGGTTGCCACTCCGACACAGGTTACCAGCAAGCTGGTACTCATTTTGCCGACCTCGGAAGGATGACAGGCAGAGTCAACCCCACCTGGTATTAGTTAAACAGCTGAGTGGGATTTGAACTCAGGACCCTCGGATCCCAAGCCCACCACCGTAACCATTAAGCCAACACCAGGGATTGTGCTTAGAAAAGCAATAAGCAAGATTTTACAAGACCCTTCGCACGTCCTTTTACTCAAGATTGTGTATTGTAAAGTATTCCATGAACTCTCCAACTGGATGAAGTTTTATTGAAAAGAACGATAGTGAGATGTTGCTGAAGCGGCATGGAACATACCATTCTTGTCCACGATGGATTTCGCTTGTTCTCACCGTTATCTCAAATCACTTACATTTTTTCCTTATTTTGCTGAACTATTGCAAGGTATCGAGGCTTTTAATTAAATTTCTTCTCAAATTTTATCAAAATTCATTAGTTCTTTAATAGAAAAAGACAGGCTACTCATTTAGGGGCAATCTTCGCAATGGAACTAGTAGATTTGGCCAGGTTCAGATTAGAACGGATTTCAAGACGCAGCAGTGTGAACTCAGGCAGTTCGTCCAAAAAATCTCCTCTCATACGTAATGAAGAAAAGGATGGAATTTTAGTTCGATGTGGAGACAGTCTTTCTTGTGTTAAAAGGAACTCACAAATCTTGGCACCAGAGTTTAGAAAAAGCCTCCAAATCACCTTCAAGTCTATTAGCACTTAGAACATGAGGAAACTTCCATTGTATGCAGTAAAAAGTGTCTTTAACAAAAAATGTCTATCTGAGAGAGAACATGATCAGGGAGATCAATTGACAAAACAACCCCATGGAACACAACATTACTGTTGTGAATTGGAGGACATTCATGATCCATTACATGTCTTAGTTGACCAGCGACATTCTTTCCAGATCAGCAGACAGGGTTCATAGAAAAATAAAGCCATCAGTGTACATGACTATAAACACCATGCTCCTATTTGTACAGATGTCTTGGCTCATAGAGCTCAACGCTTTCCAGACTGACCAGGGGTAAAGGGGAAATAGGCAAACAAAACACGGACACAATAAAACAGTAGTCAGGAAATTAGGGACAAAATAGGGTGGTCAGCAAGTGTAGAAGAGATAGAAATGGGTGTGGAAGAGAACAGGAGGTGATGATGGACAGATGCTTGAAAAAACTAGAGATGAGGGAAAGACCACAAAGAAACAAACACAGGGAGTTGTTGGTTCCACAGATGACAAAAAATGGGATGCAAGTATTGTGGTGCATCCAGCTTCGACTTGGGGAGGGAAACCAGGTGTGGGATTCTGGAGAAATATATGCAACTTGGCAGGGGTGGGAGGAGGGAGGGGGTGTGGTCTGGGAGGTTGTGGGTGAATAGAGGGAAGAAACAGTGGGAGAAGTGAGGCCAAGGCCAAAAGTAAAGGAGAAAACTGAGAGTCCATCAAACTGGCTATGGTGGGTGAGAAGCAGATACTGGGACTCGGCCTCCTGCCAGAAGATAAACAACGAAAAGCCTTGGACTCAATTACCCCCAGGGGAGCAAGACTGGAAGCAGCTGTTCTAGGCCAGAGTGGGCAGCTATATTCCCTAAGAATTTTGATAAAGGCCTGGTCCACCGTGATAAGCTGCATGTGGCTCAGAATGTTCTTGGCTCTGCAGAGAATGCCAAGACATCAGCCAGCCTTCAAGGCCAGTTTGGAGAAATGGTGTGCCCAACACAGATTATGACAGACAGATGCCAATAAGTTCTCAGGAATGCACTTCTTCCCTGGATTGGTGAGATAAGTAAACTGGAGGTTTAACAGCAGATCTTTGTGGAGTGACAGTAAGAGCTTGGGGCTGATGTGTTGAAAGCCAGGTTGCAGGTACTTTACCAGTGACATTATTTCCAGATTAGCAGACAGACTGTCTCAAAAATGTAGTGTACTATACTGCAAGACATGGAAACATCAGGAAAATGCTGTCAGCTGATCAAGGGGCAGGTGTGAAATAGTGAGGGATGTGTATGCGTGCGCATTACCTTTGAGTTTATGATCCTGGACTATCAGGTGCCTGTGACGTGCAGAATGTTTTTTTTACCTGTACCCTTCAGAGGCAGACACTGATGATCAATAAAGGAGGGTAGGACCAGGCAGGGAATGCAAGAAACAATATCACATCTAGAAAACAACAGAACCAGAGCCTAATTACAAAAGAACAGATGCAAGTTGTCATCATACAATCAACAGGGTTGTAACAGGATCATTCGAGGTAACAGGATCATTCACAGAAGTAGGATACTGGCAGTTCACCCCACATATTGTTTTATTCTTCCAAGATGAAGTTATTAGCCTCAGGCTTAGCCCCAACCTGGAGGACCAGGAAACCATTTTTTGTCTGGCCTCTAACTAACTTTTGACCTCACAAGGATGATTATACACGTCAAAACTCCTGCTGGCATCACTCTTGGGACCACCTCACGATGGCAAGGGAAGGGACCAGTTTCAATGAAAACAGTATGGGATGATGTAATATATCAAGTGCACATGGGATCTGGAAGAATTCCATGAATTATACACACTGATTGGCTTTGGAGTTATGGGATTGGGGTCGGGGAATTCAATCTCAGATTGGATTTCTTGTGTGCAACAAACGTTGTTGAATCAGGCCCAGTCTCCACAAAGTTTAATTTCCTTGCTCCAGTTGAGGGTCCAAAGGCATCACGGGCTCCTCAATATAAAGCAGAGGGTTAGTTGTTCCTCTGAAGAAAGTTGAAAGTTCCTATGAACTTTCAAACTTTCTTTATCGGAACTACTAACCCTGTGCCGTATATTGAGGTTGAACAAGCTCGTAAAAAGTTGATCTACATAGCTCGTATGAAGTTTACCTCGCTCAAAAAATATTTTCTGCAAAAGTTGCTTTGGTAAAGTCAAGATAACTTAGACTGGTAGAAGGGAGGTAATGCTGTGAGCTCGACAGTGCAACAATGCAGGGAATGTGCTGTATTATTTTTACAAGTGTCAAATGTAGGATAATTTGTTACGCAAAGCGAAAAGCAGGGTTAAGCAAATGGTTCATTTCTTTCTATCTATCTATCTGTCCTTCTGTCTACAAACATCATTTTATGATTGAGGAACAACATAATTTCAATTGAATGTTATATTTTGAACACGAATCGGAAAACAAACTTGTAATTTACTGTACGTTGGCTATGAATACATCCTGATCATGCATGCGTTGAGAGGAGTGAGATGATTTATTTACTCTGCCTGGCAGTCAAACAAAATTGAAAATCATTCCAAACAGGAAACTTACTGGTTTTAAAGATGTCATAAAGGACACGAACAACATGCACAAATAACTAATGTAACGTGTTAAATAAGGTGGTGTTAAAGATGCTGCATCAATTGCGGTAAACTTCTGGAATTTTTTTCTCCAACCTTTAAAATCATTATTTTATTTCAAATGGATTATATACTTGAACACGGTAGACGTCATCACGACCAATCAAATTTGCCCTCATCGACCCTGCCCATGTGCTTGTTTCTCAAGACAACGTGGTGTCATGTGTTCATTGAATTCTATTTTTTAAATGGTTTTTGTATTTTTATAGCATTTGTCCTGTCTTTGTAAGTCTTTCATTTATTTTACCCACAAAGTTGAAGAGAGTGTTGAGAGTGTATCAATACAATACCGGTTCACAGGAATGTGAATTTTGTGGGTGAACGATGCATATGCTTGGACTGGAATGGCAATGGTGGAAAATAGGAACTAGATTTTACCTGGAGGTGATGCGGGTTAAAGCGGAGGTGAGTCCGCCTACGCAGGAAGCAACGCATGGATATTGAAGTGGACCTCTTCCATTGGTTGTCGCCAAGCAGACCCATCCCGTTCCAAGTTCAGTCAAACAGAGGTGGCCAGATAGAGAAAGAGAGTTGAGGGACCCAGAGTGTGCATCGTGATGGTGGACAACATTGGTAATGAGTCGGAGATGTGAACAAGAAACCAAAAGGCAGAGTAAAGGGACCAGGGGTGTTATTCCTGCCTGGTGGTGATCCCATGGACTCATGATCTGCAGGGAGTGGAGCCTCCTGTGGTGTGTTTGACAATACATGCGGAGAGCCCAGCAACTATGAGAGCTTGGCTCTCCAGCAGCCAAAACAACTCAGCACAGGGGAACTGAGACAATTTTTTTTTAATGCTTCTGCAGCCAAAGGTGCTGGAGGCATGATGTTTTATGGGTTCTCTGTACATGCATGACAGATTTTCATTACTGCGATAACTTGTGAACTACGGAAGGAATTCCAACCAAACTTAACAAAAATATGAACCGATTAGATTTTGGATTTAAAAGATCTATGGTCATGTGACCTTTAATTGAAAACCTTTTTTCATTCTGCACCAAGTCATCTCCCTTCACTCTGCCAAGAAACCCTGTACCCAGAGGTTTTAACTCAGAGAAAAACTGAGGCCATGAAAAAAGAAAACAATTAACCTCACATGTTGGGCCTATTTGTGTTTTGTTCTAAAAATTAGTGTGTAATACATTTCAATTTTATCTTGAGTACAACTACTATTCATTGTTCCATGTCCACTATATTTACACAACAAATCTCTACAGTGTTGGATCTTGCTGGAATTGCAAGGCTTTCGCCTTTTGACAATCCATTTGGCACCTTTTGTCAATTCAACATTGTTATTTAATCTCTCTGAAACTTGGAGACTTTCTGTTACTGTGCATTACACCCTCATACCTTTCAGCGAGCTTGTACCTTTGTTACAAGTTCCCATATAGTTGATCATGATGCTGACCCCCTTAGGACAGCTGCCAGGGAAAGGGGCCTGATTATGCATGGAAAGTAGGGTTAAGATCAGTCAAAAACTGGAGGAGTAGCAACCGAACAAAAAACACATACAAACTGTTCACGCTTTATCATACAGATTACATGCAGAGATTATAAACAATTTAGTTCCTAAAACTTTAAAAAGAAATCAAATTAGTGTAGTTTTGCATGATGTGTCTGTTGAATGTAACTGTCTATTGCATCAGTAAAGGTATCATCCTTAATGCAACAACTCTTGCTTTATCCTTATAATTAGTTTTTTTTTAATGTATACCTTCAGAACATCCTGACACTAAGGGTTAACGATGTTCACTTATAAGAGATCTTTGAAGACTTTCTGAAAAACAATGAAGTTGTTGGAAATTGCAAATAATGGTAGGACGATGATTGGTGGTGAAAGATGTCACATTTTATCCCCCATCGAAGATTACCTGTTGGATTTTGTTGCATTTGGCACAGGAATTATGACGTATCAACAAATGATGCAATGAAACTGGGCAGGTTTACAGAGATGTTCACTGTAACGCTGTTGTGCTTGTACCACAGGAGCTCAAGAATGAGAAAACAACACACAAACGGTCCAAAGTTGGCACACGACTGCAATTTGTCTTGTTTTATACACATATTTATACCTATATTCAGCCCAAAATAAGTCTTCTCGATTCAAAATAAACGTAAAATTGCAAAAGAGAAACCATTGGAATTCGGTAAAACAGAGAAAAATTGTTTGTTTGTTTTTTCTTCCAAAAAGCTTACCAATCGGATATAAACAAGTGAACTGAGCTCACCTCATGCAGCATTTTCACCACAACATAACAATAATGCTTACCTTCTTTCACGAAAGTTGTGAAACCATTTTTTTGAGCAAACTATTACAGCGAAAATAAAATAACTTATCCTGATAAGCAGACAGCCAATGTTGCATGGCAGCACAATATTGAGGTGAAAAGGTAAGCTTGAACCCCTTTCTTTCTTTCAGCAGAAATTCTCATATAGAGACTTAGCAGGCTGGGAATGGAGGCTTTCCTAACTTCAAGCCAATAATCTCGCCCCATGTTCCCTGAAAACGATCGCTCTCATTATTACTGATAACAATAAAAAATAATAACAATAATAATAATAACGGTAATCGTAATGAAATATTTGCAGAACTTGTCTTGACGATGCATTACAAAAATACTTTACAAAGGCAAATAAAAATACAACAATAATTATAATAATTAACATGTTCTTCAACTGCCTATGGTGTCAAGACGCTGAAAAACAAAAACAAAAAAAAAAACTAAGAATATGTCGAAAGTACAATATAACAAAAAACATCAGTGACATATCTGTACACTTCAGTATCACAAACCACCACCGTAAACGGCAATGGGTAGTGGTCACATGGAGTTGCAAAACATCAACAACCAATCTTATAGAACTATTTTTTTTTGAGGCTTTTTAAGCCCTCTTCTGAAATACAAAATGGTTCGTACATGATTTATGCATTCCTAGCCAAAAATGACAGTCTGAAAAGGCCAGGGAAGCACTGCGACATTATTGGCATTTGAAACGTAAATGCATCCACTGAGAAAACATGAGAAGAAAGATAAATATGCGAGTTGAAAACGAAGAATAAAATATGTGGGGATGAAAGTAAATCTGCGCACAGAGAAAAAAAAATAAAATGAAGGAAGAGGAAAGACATTGTTCGGGCATGATAGCTTTGCACCTTCCACACTTCAAATTCCCCATTTCCCATGTCCCCCCGCCGTAACTTAAAAAAAAAACTTTTTCATTGTCTTTTTCACATACTTCATTTCAAAAAGCAGCACGTCAATGCAAAGTACGGAAGAACAAAAGGCCATTCATTGTACAGTCTGTAAAATGCTGTGCTTGACCAGGCAAAAATCTATGTAAAATAGACTTGACTGTGAGGTAAAGATCGCTAAAATAATCAATGTCAATGGTTTATAAATTTTCTGGGGGTTGGGGGCAAGGGGGAGGAGAGGGAAACAAAATAATGCCCCCAAATAAAATTTGTTTACTTTGTCTTGGAACACAAGATTTCAGTGTCTGTTGTCAATCCGAATCGACTGATGTGCTCTGTGGTGAACGTAAAGCTCCAGCGTACTGGATGGCAGTGAACTTGTTTCGTTCTGGTCCCATATCACCGGGATATGATGTAAAGTTCTGAGCTCAGTGTCAAGGTAGGTACAATTGGCAGGCTGAGTATTTTCATTTCAACCCCACCAAAGAGCCAGCAGGTTGACAGATTTGAGCCACTGAAAGTCAGCATCCAATTTTTTTTTCATTAAATGCAAGTCAGGATACACTTATTTACAAATTTCCTGGCTTACCTTATTTTTACCTGATATTCTTCTTTTTTTTTCTTACATTTAATAAGGCAGTCCTGGATGTCCGTAACCTGCAGGAAGTTCCCCTGCACCCACTCGCCCTCCACCTCCTCCTCCCCCTCCCAACATGCTTTGCGCAAGAGGTGGCAACATTGCAGCAACCGTGACATCTCCACCTTTGGTAGGTCCAGGTGGAGGTAGCCCTCCTAACAGCATGTCCGTGGGGATCGGAGGAAGTGGGGGTCGAGCTAAAGGTAGCTCGTGGGGGATTGGTCCTCCTCCTGTTGTTACGATGAATGCTGCTCGGTTTCCCAGCATGCTGCGGGGTCCTGGAAACTGAGGAAAGGTGGCCCGGTGCTTGTGTGATGTGCGGGAGACAACCTGAGTAAATACAGGATAAAAAAAAGAAACAAATTTTAATGGAGGAGGGAATTGAGGTGTTGTAAGAAGAATGACACAATGGAGAAAAAGTGAAAATAGAAATGAACATAGTAGACAAGCAAGAATGTTTCATGTAGAAATGGGGGAGAGGATACAAGAGATGGCACAACATTATG
The DNA here is from genome assembly GCF_056783735.1 of Eptatretus burgeri. Taxonomy (NCBI): domain Eukaryota; kingdom Metazoa; phylum Chordata; class Myxini; order Myxiniformes; family Myxinidae; genus Eptatretus; species Eptatretus burgeri. The sequence goes on from NC_140962.1 coordinate 29,638,244, forward strand.
GGCACACAGGAGGTAGAAGAGAAAAGATGATCACGAAAGCAAACCTGAGGGAAGTACTGCAGTGTCTGGCTTGGCTTTTCTGCAGGAATGATGCGAGATAGGTCAAACTCTGGGAGACCAGAAGCTCCAGCACGCATAACTTCTTGTAAGTCTGGATCCCCAAGAAGCTCCGTTCCTGCTCCAGGAAAACATTCTCCCATTGGCTGTCCTCGTGTCATACCTAAGACCCCAAAAGCATCGGTGACAGCGCCTGTGGGAAAGCGTGCTTGAAGTGTATTATGGGAGCCTGGCGTACGACCGCCCTGGTGATGCATCGAGGCAGCTGAATGAGGTGGTAACATCGCATCTGGTGGAACCTGATGCATCATCGGAGATGGATAAGCAGGCCTGGTGGGTGTTCCACTTAAATTCACACCCCCATGCATCATCGGAGAAACTGAGGCCATGATCCCGAGTGAAGGTGGAGGCTGGTGGGAGGAGAGGAGGGAGGGATCATGGGGAGGAAGTTGCTGTGGAGGTCGACTACGACTCAGACCTGTGTGGTGGAGGAATACGGGATTAGGGAGAGCAACAGGGAAGAAGGTGTCACTTAAGTTGTCAGCAATAATTTGTTTGTGCGAAGTGAGAAAATGATGGGTTGAAACTGCAGGGAAATGCCTATGACTTAAACTCATACCAAACCCTTGTTCTCCCCACAGCCTCCCCCTTGCCACCTTGTTTTCCTCCATAGTGGTCTCCAAGAATCTTACCATTCCACATTTTCCAACAATCACTTGAGAAATCTCAAAACAAATAGTTCAGACCTCCCCACAACTATAACTATTCTCACCCCCCATAGGTGGCCGTGCTCCCCCACCAGGTGATCGTCCCCCTGGTCCACCAGTGGGGCAGTCAGGGGATCCTCCTTGCTCATCATCAGGACTCGAAAGCGTCTGGATCGCATCATGGTAGAGCGGGACCGCTGATGGCATTGGAAACTGGGACATCCTTGACATCATCACGGCAATTGGATTTTCTCGCAACGGGGGTTCAGGCGCAGATCCTGGAAATGGAGGGGGCAGACCTGCAGCAATTTGGGGACCGGTCGGTGGCATGGGACCAGGATGACCACCTCCAACCCCTGTTCCAGGCACAATCACCATACCGCAACTGCTGATTGGTGGACCAGGAAGTTGAGGTGGGAAAGGAACTTAGGTTGGATAAGGAGAAGGGTTGGAAAAAGAAGAGATAGTGGTAATATCATGCACAATGAGAAAAAAAAATACATCATGCAATTTAGCAATGTCATTAAATTAATCAGATATCTTCACCGAAAAAAAATTAACTGCACCCTGAAACTGTAACCCAACCTACAATACATAAAACGCACTGCAGTTAAAATGGTAGGATGTGAAGCAGTACTCAGGTGATACAAAAGTTAAAAATACCTGGAACTCGTGATTTCGGACATCATCACGGCAATTACATTTTCTCGATTTTCTCGCAAACACTTCCCATAGTGGGTACCATACATTTTCCCTTCACGTTGATATTTATGATTCGCAAATTAAAGTTTGGTCAAAGTGAAATGCAGATTGTGCAAGATAACAGTGATATGGCTAAAACATCATCATATTGTCATGCAACCCATACAACTGTCAAAATATGAAATTGGACTTTTCACTAGAATTAAACAACACATGAAACAGCTTTTGTCATAGTCATACAAGCCAATTCATACTGCATCATACTGCTCATCAAACCATTGGACGACCACATGTGCTCTGTGGAATATAGAGCATCGTCATCCTGGAGGATACCCCTTCAAAAAGGGAAGAAATGATGCAACATGGGATTGAAGATGATCACTCAGAACCATTAAGTAGTGATTGATATTGACCTTGCCTTCTAAAGGAATGACTGCACCAAAATCATGCCAGGAAAATGTGCCCTACAACATTACAGAACCACCAGAACCCTTCACTGTTGGAACCAAGCAATCAGGGTTGTAGAGTTCTTTGGATTGGCATCACACATGCACTCGTCCGTTTGTCGAGAACATGGTGAAGGATGATTCATCTGATCTCATCACATCTCTCCCCTGCTCGATAGTCCATGACCTGTGCTCTTTGCACCAATGGACTCACAAATGTGCATTGCCAGGTGTGATGAGCGGTTTGTGCACTGCAACCCGACTGTTATACCACACTGTGGAGTCCTCGGTGGACCATTATTGATGAAACTGGCTGTTCGTGCCCCAGGTTGAAAGTTAGTCAATTGATCTGCAGTTTCTCACCTGCTTTGCCTTGCACTTCAAATTAATGCATGGATATCATGATACTGGAGTATGCGCTTCCATCCACTGTTCCCCTTTCCTGATGATATCTTTCCCTCAGAGTTCCATGCTGACATTACCTGAGACACTATTGCTCATGACACATCAGCAAGTTGAGCTGCCTTTGCCACTGAAACTCCTGCCAAATGTGCCCCAACAAACACCCCTCTTTCAAAATCACAGAGGTCACCTCTTGCAGCCGTGCAAGCCATACTTATAGGAAACCAGG
>NC_140962.1:29655786-29673286 GCF_056783735.1 Eptatretus burgeri
AATATCGTGTCTCATGCACACTTCATCAACTCTATTGATGGGTTTACTCCAGGATTTAGGATTGTCTGCCTCATCTAATCTTTTATCTAAGTTTGTGCCTGGACCACAGAAAGAATACCCTGGAAGATGTAATTCCCCTGGTATTCCAGTAGTTGTAAATTTACTTCCTGATAAAAACTTTTGTATATCTCCTCCTCGTTTGTGTTTGGAGATAAATTGATTTTTTTTTTTGAACCACACACCGAACATATACCTTTTTGTATAACCCTGTTATTTTTACTTTTAATATATGAAATATTTTTAGTATTAGTTTTCTTTTTACATTTGAGACAATAACTCATTTATTTATGTGAAAAATTCCTGCAGAGTGCAAAAACCTTTTTAGTTTCCAACATGCACATTTGAATCTTAATTTTTAAAACATAAAGAATCCTTAGAAATGCCTTCACTCTCTCCTCCATTTATTTAAGAAAAAAAATAAAAATGAAAAACTTGAATTAAAATGAATATCTTGTCGATGTCAATATTCTTGTCGAAAGTATTGCAAATAGACTTGTCAATTCTTTGTTTTCCTCCTCAGTGGGTTGAGTTATTTTCTGTAATACCACCAATCTTTTTTTAATCTCACTGGTTTCCATATTTTGATATTTATTTTGTCTCGCTCTTTCCTCCCTCTCCTTCTCTCTCTCCTCCCTCTCCTTCTCTCTCTTCTCTTTCTTCTCCTTTTCGTCCTTCTCTTTTTTCTCCCTCTCCTCCTTCTCTCTCTTCTCCTCTTTCCTCTCTTCTTCAACTCCTTCCTCATCCCTTATTATCCTTGAATCGCTTACACCCCATAGAATATCATACATATATTCATCAGGATTTCTTGTTATTCCTGTATCCAAAATAATTTTTTTTACAACAGGAAACCAATAAAATTACTTTTGAATTTCTAAAAGAGCCTTACCTTTTCTTAACTTTATATTTTTTTCATTATTTAACATTCTAATTAAATCTAAAGTTGTCGGTTTATCAACATCAGCATAATGCCAATCTTTTATTGAAAATACCTCATTCTTATGTTGTCGAACATATTTATTAAAATACCGAATACCCTTTTCTTGAAGGTATGCTTGGACACAGAAATGATAATTTTCTTGAAGCCTTCTTGCTGTCATTTATGTATTAGAAATATATGTTAGAATAATATTATGGCACGAAACACCTCCCCATCTTCCCATAGTTAAATCATTTTGTATTTCCTTACTTATTATATATAATCCTGTTTTTTTCTGTTTTCATGATATAAACAAGGGCAAAACCATTATTATATTTACCCTTATTAAATTCTTTTATTTGTTGTTTACTAATCGTGGCCCCACAAAACTCATTCTCGATACCAAGTGGATAATATTCTTCCTTATGAGACTGATTTAATTGTTCCAGGTCTTCGAGGTTAATTTTAAATGACCAATTATACCCTAAATCATTCATATCATACCCCCATTGTTCTATTCTCATACAAACGATACGCCCTTCTTTATAAAAATTTATTTTAATTCGAACTGTGAATTCTGTATGACCTGGAGATAATATCAACACTTCTGTATCTTTGGAATACACAGCCGTTTTATTTAAGGATATATATTGTGATAAATCGCTTAATCTCACCAAGTCATTCGCGTCAGTCGGGCTTGGATAATTTTTTAATTTATAAGCATTTTTCATGTTAATATTTTTGGTTATATTATATTTATGTCATTCAGCCTGTGCCTTTGTGTAATAATTTGATAAATCAATATCCAGTTCTTGAGATACACCAAAGATAGAACCATCTTTACCAACATAAGTCATTTATATTAGATTAAAAATAATATCATAAAATTTTTTATTTTTGTTGAGTTGAAATAACACATATAGACATAATTGACCACAACACTTGGAATTTAATTCTTGAACTTGAAATGTTTGACAAACACCATTCTGTAAGAATTTTATGACTTCAACAGGTGGTGGAAGACCAAAACTATCAAAATAATATTTGTCTTGACTATTAAAAATACAAACCCAATGAGAACCGTTCCCATTATTATCTTCTAAGTTCATAATAATATTCTTTGTACGTTTCAGCACATTTGTTAATTCATCTCTCATACAAATAACCACATTATGAATTTTTAATTTCTTACAATATTTGACAAGTTGTAAATTTGATGTTGTATTCTTTCCAAATTCTTTAAACCACTCATCAATGCTCATTTATTTATTAGAAAGATATAATCCATTACCTCTTTTCGTTAATTTTACACCTGCTTGTGCTATAGAAGAAAGCATATCTCCAACTAACAATCTCGCTTTATCAGGCAGACCTTCAAGTTTTTCAGCAAAATCTACAATTACACCACTTCCACTAATTTGTTTCTCCAACTCTTTGTTAAGTCTTTCCAATTCTTTTTGAGCCTGGAGTTGAGCTTTCCTTTCGTTGGCAGTTTTCACCGCTGTTGAAATACCACCCGTCAATGCTCCAACCACACTTAAACCAGCAAATAAAGGAATTAGAAATGGGAGAAATCCTCCACTCGTCTCTCTTATTGAATATTTTTTCAACATTGGTTTTGTCATTTTAATTTTAAGTGAGCCAGTGTCATTCAAGATTTTAACCTGTTCTCTTGTGAGCAAAACATCAATTCTTACTGCTCCTTTTCTCTGAATTGTATTAACGTTAATCGTACAAGGCTTTTGATTTTGAACACAAGATGATAGTTTATGAAGATTGATTTGATTCACATGTACCCCAGTTGGTACTTTGCCACTCATTTATTTAACAAAAAGTATGTGAGACTAATCATCACACCATTATCTGTATTAATCTGCAATTCTGTTTCTTCCAAAAGCAAACAATATGTATCAACTTCTTCACTCTCTCCTCTTTCAATGTATAGGGAAGTATCCACTCGATTAGACTTTATAGTTTCCTTTTGAGCACTCAGGTCAAACGCATAGATTGTATACAAACTTTTAAATGCTGTCATATCCAAAATAGGTTCTTTATTTCCATTACTTTCACACACCTTTTGGTAAGACTTGTATGCTTCAGCAAAATCATTTTTTCCCCAATTAATTTCCAATCTATCTCGTGGATAAAATGTTCCATCTAGAGAAACGCGAAGTTGTTTCACCTTAGCATTATCACTCAATGCATTATTCTTATCAGTCGCAGTATCACCATCTGGCTTTTTAAAAATGATCCACAGATATCGTGGCTTTCCTTCCAGAACACCCAAATTCCACGTGTAAGTAGTTTGGTTGAGTTTAACGTGTTGACATCTTCTTTTGAGGTATGATACACTGAGTGGTTTCTTTGAGTTAAGTCTTCGATTCAACATCTCTTCGGTTTTAAGATTAGGAGTATATTCACTGATATACCAACTCATCTCCTCAATTACAAATTTATTCTGTTCACCAAAAGCACTACCAACACCAAAAAGCAATCTATTTTCATTATCATTCCTTTGTAGTTGAAATCTAATTTTAAGACCATACAGAACTTTATCATGATCACAAAATCCAAATATACCTTTAAGAGGAACTGCCACAGTAAAACTATTTTCTGCTTTTGTATCATCATTATACATTCCTTTCCTTTGAGTATATCCAGGGTCTGTGTTTGTTTCCGTTGGCATATCAGGAATAAAACCTTCGACAGACCCCTTTCCCATTCTATCACTGAATGTATAGAGTGTAAATTTCATCATTTCAGATACAGCAGAGACATAATCAACCGCTTCAACTTCTTGTGTTCCAATATACAAACGCACACTATCAAACATTTTCCAGAAGAAATCATTTACAAGTGTAGCGTTTGTGTTATTCCCAGCTTTAGTGAATTTAAATTTACACAACAAGAAACTTTCGGAGAGATTCAAATAGGTTTGTTGATTATTTATTTCAAAACTTTTTGTACCATTCGTATTCCAGTCTGTTCCAGTTATTGCATTTACCTTGAAGTAATCTTCTTTTTTAGTGGAGTTTGAGATAATAATAGTATCATCCAAATCATAGATACTATCAATTGCTTCCATACTTGTATTTATTTAGGAAAAAAGATGTTAAAACTTTTGAAACCCTGATCCAAGTATTTGAATTATTTTCTGTCGTTCTTGGGGGGACAACTGAGTTTTGCCTTTCTTAATTTCTTTTATTGCTTGTAATTTATGAGATTCCTTCTGGGCATCTTTTATGCTCTTTACAACACCTGCTACATTTCCCACAGCAGAAGCAGTTGAACCAATTAGATCTTTATGTTTAAGAATAGTTGAACCAATACCCATTAGAGTATCAATTATACCATCTCCTCTAAATTGATGTCCAACACCCCTTTGTCTCTTAGGTTTATAGTATCCTCTACCAAGATACATACCTTCACCCTTGTAGTATGGGGAAAGGAACATCCCATCCCCTGTAATTATTTTATATTTTCCCAACTCGTGTTTCCTCACAATAACCATCGTATTTATTTATTGGAAAACTTCACGTAGGTGAATTCTGATGGATATAACTTCTCCATGAAAAAAAATCATACGATTATCTTGGTCGGTTATCCTAAAATTTACTCTGTGTATGGTTTTTCCTGACACAGGGAGATAAACCAAATTTTTGGGTTCCATATTGAATTTATAATCAATTGGGGTTGAGTATGCGCTGAATGAAAATATTGCATTTGTTTTTTTCCATCATTATAAGCACCATCAATCAAATCACAGTGAATTAACACCGAATTTATTCCTGAGGATATTTGAATGACATTATCACTGTAAAACGTCCCATTAGTTTCAATCTTTTTTGAGGAGAAACCCAATAACTCTCTAAATGAATTATCAATTGTGAAATCAACCTTGTAGTTATTTTTAAGTTTAATCATTGATTTTGAAGGATGTTTTTGAATGTCTATAACAATATTTTTGGTTCATCACCCTGTTCTTTCATAAGACGAGAAATTTCGGAAGATATTTGAGAAATCTCATATGCTCCGGGTGAGACCGTTATCGTTTTGTATCCACTTCCGGGATTATAACTAAACTTGTCATTTTTATCAGTTATATTAAATAAGGTATTATAAGTTTCCATGGACAATAAAGATGCCTCATATTCTTTTGTTGGGTTAAGTTGTAGTGGGTATGGGAATGCAGATGTGTGGTCGCTTGTTGTGAAATTAAAACTCAGGATTGTGCTTCTCATCTTATTTAATATGAGATAAAATGTCTTTATATTGAGATTTATTAATTATTTTCATGTTCATCAACTGGTCTAAAATGGCTGATGCTTCATTAAAACAATTGTTATTTCCAGCCTTCTTACTACCTAACAACAATAACAGTCTATTAACTAATTGCGATGGGTCATTTGGAAGAAAACCAATACCTGAACCAAGGATACTTAAAGCCTGAATAATGTGTTTCTCCTTCTCATTTTTCCTACTTTTACTAGAAATACTAACCCTATAATTTAGAGTGTTCAGCAGATCAATATATACTCTATCATCATTATTTTTCATATCCAATGGTTTATCAATATACTTTGATTCATCCCTCACAGTTGAACCTTGTCTTCCACCTTTTGTGAGAAGAAACATTAATCTCGGAGTTAGTTTAACAGGGGGTTGAGCAGAACCTAAGAACCTTAATTCATCATTAAATATCAATACCTTTTCTTGAACAAGATGAAATATTGCTGGTTGTTCTGTTGGAATGAGTCCTGCTTTGGTTTTTGAATCCGCTGAATATTCATTGTTTTGAAGAGCATTCACAATATAATCAGGGGTCGATTAATCTCTTCCAGTTGTTGAAATAAACCTTCATCATCATATACCTTTAATTCTCCTAAATGCTCTAATTCTTCCTCCGTCATTTGATCAAAATCTTTTAACATTTGAAGTTTTTTAGGAGTATATTCTACTGTGGGAACTGTGGAAACATCTTTCGTTTTTTCTTGGGAAGTTTTTAAAAGTGGTTTAAAAAATTTCTCTTGTTTTCTTTCAAATGCTTCTTCGCCCGTTAGTTTCTGTCTGCGTTTCTTCTTTATGTCTTCCTGCTGTTTTACAACTTTTGAAACCAACTCTTGATGTTCCTTAAATCTTCTTGCTCTTTCTTTTGCATCCATTTATTTATTGTAAAATATCATTTAATGAATTGTAAAGATCAACAGGGAAATTTTCCTTTTCTTCATCATTCAAGTAGATGTGTTCAAATAAATCATTTTCTTTAAATATTTCATCAAATTCTTTATTAACATTAATGCGAGTTGTAATTTCTTCTTCACTAATACTTGCATCTCTGCTTTTCATACGTTTGCGTTGAGTTTCTTCATCAACATCAAAACCGAATGATAAAATCTTGACTCCGCTCAGATGTTTAATAATTTGTCTCGTTCCTTCTGGATTAGTTTCTAATATCCCAAGACCACCAGATTTTAGTTTCCTTAACTCACTCTTACAATGTGAATATTTTGTTGTACCAAGAGAAACCTCCTCAAATATTTGACCTTCATTCCTCAATCGCATATGTTCCTCCACTGAAATATAGTGATAATCTTCACCTTTTACTTCTCCAGGTCTTATTGCTCTAGTTGCTGTTGATACAATGCGTATCACAGGGTGTTTTTAAAGTAAATTTACAATATTCTCATTTGTACTACACAAGAACCTTGATTTATGAAAGTTTTTTTCCAGAAGCAGATTTACCCACAAGATTTACAATAATAGTTGTCATTTATATATGTAATTGTTTATAAAACAAAAAATATATCCCTTAATATCTCATCTTGTTTCACAACAATATATTTATATTTTTCAGTCGTGTGCTTCATGTAATCCTCAAATTTCTTTTTACTACATAATGTAGAACAATTATCTCTCCAAAAATTATTGATATCTATTGAATTTAACTTGAATAAAATAAAAGTATTAGCATTGTTTCTGATGGAACGACGAGGAAGTTGAAAGTACGATTGACTAAGATAAATACAATTACAAGAAGAATGTCTCCCTCTTGTGTAGTAGCTGTCCATTACCGTTTGGTTTCTCTCATTAACACAATTATCAAAGATAACGAGGTTCTTTTTTGATTTATCCAAATCTTGGGGAGACGGTATATCATCCGTATTATCACTAAGAATACAAGTTATAGGATTTGATTTCTTTTTACATCTCTGTGTATCACAAAATAGTTGAATTATATCTTCAATGTTATAATCATTTAGGTTTTTTTGACGTTTAAATAAACTGATTATATCTTCTTTTTGAAGACCAGCATTAAAACCTTGTGAGAGTAGTTGATACTCTGGTTGAAAACTCGACTTTGTGAAAATTATTAAATTATCATAATCTAAAAAGTTGGGAGTGAGGAGTATCTTTAAAAGTAAGCAGGTTTTTCCACATCCACTTGAACCAACTATGAGACATCTTAATGAATTTGGGAGATTTTTATGGTTGTTAAATTTTATCTTATTTTCCCAAATGGGTAAAAAAATCATTCATTTATATATTTGGAAAACAGGTTATTTAATTTATTATTGGCTTTTTTAGAAACTCTATATTTTATCCTAAATTCAGGTTTAATTTCAAGATAATCCATTATTTTATTTATACAATATCTTGTGTTGATATTTCCCTGAAAATTACATCCATGAATAATATATAACAACAATCCTTTGAATATTTCTCTTATACGTTCAGTTTCTTCCCTTGTAAGGAAAGGTGTGTTATCACTCTCATACTTTACATTCATTTCTCTAATCAATCTTGTGAAGTAATTCATTTTTGGTGTAAATCTAAAAGAATTATTTTCCTTTTTATATTTTTAATTATCATTAATTAGAAGATAATCACAGAATATACATTGTTTATAGGCTTTTGACTCTGTGTTTAATCCCCGTCTTTCACACGCAGGACAATTCTCAAATTTGTCATATGGAGAATCAGGAAAGTCTAGCATATTTATAAAGTAAAACTTTACTTAAACTGAAATTCATCTATACTTTCAGTTGTATATTGACTCATATTTAATAATATTACTATCGATATCAATATACTTTTTTTCATTACCAGATTCAACAACAACATTTTTTATATTAAAGGTAATTTTAAAATGATCATTAACTACTTTTGAACGAAATGTCATTTCACCTGATATATTAACATCCTTTATTTCATCAGGATTTACATCTTTAGGGTTGTTGAAAAAAATACAAATTTCTCCTTGCATATTACAGATGGTCTTATCTTTTCTTTCTAAAGCTTCATCCATAAGGTTTTTGTTTTTTGATACTTTTTCTTGTTTCATTGCTTTTTCTAGTTTTGAATATATTACCAGAATGAGAGGAGAAACTTTTGTTAGAGATACTTTAATTGATGTTCTTCCAGGTATACTAAAAGCCCTTCCACTGAAGGAAATTGAAGAACTCATATTATTTACCATAATTGTTTTTGTCCAATAGTTGTTATATTTATCTTTGTTCAATTTTACATCCTTGACATATTTCTCAGTATCTTTAACAAATGAAGAGATTGATTGAAACTTGTCTTTTGTGTCTTGAAACATTGTATTTATTAAGTGAAAAAGTTGGAGGATAAAATGGTTTTAAGCACAGATTCACCTGTAAAATAAACGAAATTTTCATCAAGAAAATTTTAGTTTAAGCAAAGATTTATTATATAAATATGGTGAATATAACATACTGCGATGTTTGTAATCACAAATATAAACATTATAGAAAACACCTCCGAACCAACAAACACACATTTAATCTATTTCATAAAATATCTCTTCTTGAGTTGGAAAGAAAACATTGTGATATCTGCTCAAAGGATGTTTTGAAGAGTAGTTATAATAGACATCTTCAATCACAAAAACACAAGAAAATGAGTTTAAAGTAAAGGGAGACTATTATATTGAAAACACTGATGGGGCATTTAAAGGGCATATAAAAATAAGGATTTTTCAATTTGGAGAACCCGGTCCATCATCAATAGCTGAATCAATTGAAATAGTGAAACTTGATGTTGAAAAAGTTATTAAAAAGACATTAAAAGAAATGAAAACTTTAAAGTTTTATATGAGAGTGAAAATGAATATGAAAAGACAAGATGAAGAACAAACTCCTTATATGAGAACAGATCTTCATTTTATAACATCATTTCAAGATTTTTTGAATAGTGGGGTTTATGAAGAACTATCAAAACAAGAGGAGGATGTTGATAATACAGTGGTAGGAAGTGGATTCAATATTTAAAAAATCATCTTTTTAGATATACACATTCTAAAATCAAACCCTCTTAAAGCTTCTTCTTATATTGAATGACCAAAAGAAATAAAACTAAAGAAGGCAGTTGTTAATATAAGAACAATGATAATAAATGTTTTCTCTGGTCTGTTCTTGCTCACTTTCATCCACCAAAATGTAATTCAGAAAGAGTAAAACAATATATGAAATATGAGAATACCTTGGACATTAAAGATTTTAAATTCCCAATGCAACTAACAGATATTCCTAAATTTGAGAAAAAGAATAATCTTTCTATTAATGTATATGGATTAACGGATACAAACAAAGTTCAAATATTTAAAATTTCAAACAACTATAAAAATGAAGAAACACACATTGATCTTTTATATTTTAGTGTTGGAAATAATTCACATTACACATACATCAATAATTTATCAAGATTAATCTCTTCTCAGGTATTCAGAACAGCAAACAAAATATATCCTTGTAAGCGATGTCTTAATTCATTTCATACAAAAGAACGATTAGAACAACATTCAAAATATTGTAGTAATCATAAATCAGCTGTAATTACAATGCCTAAACCTGGTGAAAAGATTTCTTTTGAAGATTATAATAAATCTATCATGCACCCATTTGTGATATACGCTGATTTTGAGTGTATCCTTAAAAAGATAACTACTGCTTCTCCTAATCCAAAAGAATCATATACAAATAAATATCAAAAACATATTCCTTGTGGTTTCTGTTATTATATCAAATCATCTGTTGGAGAAAAGTATAACAAACTTGAACATTATAGTGGAAAAAAGCTTCACAAGAGTTTGTAAAACGATTAGAAAAGGATTGTATAAGACTCACTAAATTAATGAAAGAAACAAATGAACCGATGAAATTAACCAAAGAAGAAAAATTAGAATTTAGAAAGAACAATATCTGTCATATTTGTGAGGGGGAAATTAAGGAGTCTAAAGTTAGGGATCATTGTCATCTTACTGGTAAATATAGAGGTCCCGCTCATTCCTGTTGTAATCTTAATTATAAATTACCTTCTTTTATTCCAGTCTTTCTTCACAACAGCGCCAATTATGATACACATCTATTTATAAATGAACTTTCAAAAACACCAGGGAATATTTCTGCCATAACAAACACAAGTCAAAAGTATATTTCATTTACAAAATTGATATTCACAAAACCTTTAACTCGTATTAGGTTTCTAGATTCTTACAAGTTTATGGGAACACCACGAGCCTACCTCGCATCAAATCTAAGCTCCACGGACTCTTTTCCAAATCTTAATTCATTCTTTCCAAAAGAGGAAATTCTCACTAAAGAGGAAATTCAGATTAAAGAGAGAATTCAAAGTAAAGAGGAAATTCTAATTAATGAGGAAATTAATGAAGAAATTCTAACTGAAGATGAAATTCTAATTATAAAGAAAATTCGAACAATGAATGAAATTCTAACTAAAGAGGAAATTCTGATTAAAGATGAAATTCTGATTAAAGAAGGAATTCTCACGAGAGAGGAAATTCAAACAAGGAATGAAATTCAAAGTAAAGAGAAAATTCTTACAAGTAAGGGAATTTATCCTTATGATTATATGGATTCATTTATGAGATTTAAAGAAACACAACTGCCTTCAAAAGAAAGTTTCTATAATAACCTTTATGAAGAAGAGATAAGTGATAAGGAATATAAACATGCACAAGAAATATGGAAAATATTTAAGATAAAGAACCTTGGAGAATATCATGATTTATATCTAAAAACAGATGTTTTATTGTTAGCTGATGTGTTTGAAGCTTTTAGATCACTCTGTCATAATAAAAATTGTTATGGATTAGATCCTGCCCACTATTTCACAGCTCCTGGTTTAGCTTGGAGTGCAATGTTGAAAATGACAAAACAAGATATAGATTTAATCAGTGATGTTGATATGCTTTTGATGATTGAGAAGTCCAAGAGAGGTGGAATATCACAAGTATGTTCAAAAAGATATGCTAAAGCAAATAATAAATATCTTCCAAATTATGATAGTGAAAAAGATAGTAATTATTTGATGTATTTTGATGCTAATAATTTGTATGGATGGGCAATGTCTCAATCTCTGCCTTATGGTAAATTAGAGTGGGTGGAAGAAAAGGATTATGAAAAGGCTTTGATGAATATTGTTATTTCTTCTCAAGAGGAATTGAATGACGAAGAAGAAGGATATTATTTTGAAGTTGATTTGAGGTACCCGAGTGATCTTCATAATAAGCATAAAGACCTTCCTTTTGCATGTGAGAAAGAAACCCCAAAGAAAGAATGGTTCAGTGATTATCATAAAAGTTTTAATATTAAAGGTAAATCAACAGAAAAGTTATTAACAACATTCTATGATAAAGAGGGATATGTTTTGCATCAGAGAAGCTTAAAACAGTTTTTGAGAGAAGGATTGAGAGTAGCTAAAATTCATAGAGTTTTAAAATTTAAACAAAGTCCTCGGGTGAAAAAGTATATTCAATTCAATACAGATATGACAGCAAATACAAAAGTAAAATTTGAAGGAGACTTTTATAAATTAATGAATAATGCTGTATTTGGAAAGACTATGGAAAATGTTAGAAACAGGCAAAACATTAGATTCGCAACATCTTGGTAAGAAGCTTCGAGATTGATAAATAAACCAAGTTTTGAGAGAGAAGAGGTTTTTTCAGAGAACTTTTCTGCAATTCATATGAAAAAGGAAAGTATTGTAATGGATAAACCAATTTATATTGGAACAGCAGTTCTTGATTTATCAAAGATATTGATGTATGATTATTTGTATAATGACTTAAAGAAAGAGTATGGTGAAAATGTTTCATTGTTGTATATGGACACTGATAGTTTTATCCTAGATATAAAAACTGATGATGTTTATAAAGATATGAAGAAAAATATTGGAGTATATGATACAAGTAATTTCAGCAAGAAGAGTGAGTTATTTTCCAAAAAGAATGAAAAGGTTATTGGTAAGTTTAAGGATGAGTTGGGTGGAAAAGTAATGAGTGAGTTTATTGGATTGAGAGCAAAGGCATATGCTTATAAGTATGGTGATCAGATTGATAAGAGGTTAAAGGGAATAAAGAAATATGTAATAAAGAAATCAATAACTTTTAGAAATTATTATAATTGTTTGATGAATAAGAAAGAAGAATATAGGAAAATGAATACAATAAGAAGTTATAAACATAACATATATAGTGAAGAAGTAAATAAAAAGGCATTAGGAGCCTTTGATGATGAGATTTATTTTAGATAATGGAATAGATTGTGTTCCATATGGATATTGTATGATAGAGTGAATAGAATAGATTGTGTTTTAACGATGGGAAGATGGGTTAAGGTTTTTTAAGGGCTACCGCCGCGTTTTTTTTGCAATATATAAATGGTCAAACCAAGTATTAATCAAACTAAAGAGTGGAGAAAATCTCAGTCTTGGGATATAAATGGAAAACATAATGAATGTGAAAAATATCAAATAAGTCTTATTGAAAAAAATAACTAAAACAAAGGTAAATAAAACAAATAAGCGAATCAATTTAAAAAGTAGTAAGTTAGAGGATGTAAAGAAAAAAATGAATATCCTTGAATGGACTGAAAACTTTGATGGTTATCAATTGAACAATGAAAAAACAATTTACTATAATCTCAAAATGATATGTGGCTGAGGAGGTGGTCAAACAAGAGCATTAAGAGAAGTTTATCATTTCGTAATGGCACAAAAGGGGTATCTTAAAAAATATAAAGATTCAAATGTTTTGTTTTTCAATATTTTAGCTGGGGATTATTGTGCAAAGAAAATTAAACTATTGAAGGAATTTGAGAATGAACAAATCTTTATAGGTTCAATGAGTGAGCTAAACAATATGCATCGGTTATTTGATAAAGAGTGTCCCAAGGGTTAGAAGTTTCAGATATTTCTTTCGAATCACCTTTAACAAATCACATTACCACTTTAATACCTGAACAAATCTTTATCTTATTGCATGGATTATTTGAAAAAAAAAAAGTGTCCCCAGGTTAAAAGGGGAGACAAATAAATATACCTTGGGATAAAAAGGGGGTTTATTTTTAGGGAAAAAAATATGAATCGCTGAAAATCCCCCATTCATTTACATGGGGAAAAGTGAGCCAGAACCAGTATATTCACCCTACTTACATATATATACATACATATATATATATATATATATATACATATATATATACATACATATACATACATAGAAAAAAAAAATATATATATATATATATACATACATATATATATATACATACATATACATACATAGAAAAAAAAAAATATATATATATATATATACATACATAGAAAATATATATATATATATATATATATATATATATATATATATATATACATACATAGAAAATATATATATATATATATATATATATATATATATATATATATATATATATATATGTATATACAGTCGACTAGGCGTAAGTAGTCACCATCGGGACCGAGAAAAAAGTGACGACTTACGCGTATGCGAACATTCATGATGGCTGTGGGGTGAAGGATGAAGTTGCACATGGCCTGGACATGTATGTGTGAGAGCCTGCTATTGTACCAAAAGGAAAACACAATCCTCGGGGAATAGGTGGGGGTTCATTGGTGAGTTGGAAACTGGTCAAGCAAAGATGGAATTGATGAATCAGTTTATCAAAAGTAAAGATAAAAAAAACAACTCTAAGACAACAACTTCGCCTGCTTATCACCATGATGGGATTGACCAACGAACCCCAGAGACTTTTCTGGCAGCATCAGCCAGAAAAGCACAGTCTCATCGGCATTGTACACGTCCTGAGGCTGATACCTTTCCAAGATGTCTTTCAATTTGCCATCCTTCCAGTGGTGCACCACTGCCGAATCCACGCTGCCTCATTCGCCGCACTTCTTGACCTTCCCGATTCCCCACCTCACTTTGAATCTGTCTATCCAGTGCATCGGCAAGGTCTCGGCATCATCATGCCCGAGGTCCGCAGCGAATTTACGTGCCTTCGGCAGCAACATTTCACCGTCCAACCGAATATTTGGCTGAGCCGACATTTGCCGAAACCAGATGAAGAGCGCGTCATCGACATCTTCAAAGGAGACACATCACACGTGTTTCACACTTACCACCGGCCTCGCGATCTTCTCCACTTGTCCAAACATCGTGCCCTTATTCTTCAAGATATCGTTCAATGTCTGCCGTTTGATGTCCAACTTCTCAGCTCTGTCTGTTTTCTTCATCAGTGGGTTTGCCTCGCAAAACCGGATAATGCCGTATTTTTCTTGGTAAGTTTTAGTTGTAAGCTTACGCTTAGTCGCCAATGTCCTGCCTGCAGTGCGATCAACGTGTGCACCCAGTTATCAATAGCCTATCACTGGTGGTGTAAACCAATGAGCGAGCATCACGATTCCATGAAATCGGGATTCTCACGAGGCAGCAGTTCCATGTGACAAGTTAGGAGTGGTAATTTACTTGAGTTTCCATTACGTGGGAACGGACAACATCTGACGACTTAGACGAAGTGACGACTTAGAGATGACGACTTACAGAGGGATGACCCTTTATTCATAGGGACTTAACATGAGATAAATTCGGGACTTTTTGACGCTGCCGACTTAGGCGAAGTGACGAGTTACACGATGCCGACTTACGCCTAGTCTACTGTATATATATATATATATAGATATATGTATGTATGTATATATAGATATATGTATGTATGTATGTATATATATATATATATATATATATATATATATATATATGTATGTATGTATATATAGATATATGTATGTATGTATGTATATATATATATATATATATATATATATATATATATATATATAGATATATGTATGTATGTATATATATATATATATATATATATATATATATATATATATATATATATATATATATGTATGTATGTATATATATATATATATATATATATATATATATATATATATATATATATATATATATATATATATATATATATATATATATATATATACATACATACATATATCTATATATATATATATATATATATATATATATATATATATATATATACATACATATATCTATATATATATGTATATATATATATATATATATATATATATATATATATATATATATATATATATATATATATATATATATATATATATATATATATATATATACATACATATATATATATATATATATATATATACATACATACATATATCTATATATCTATATATATATATACATACATACATATATCTATATATATATATATATATATATATATACATACATACATATATCTATATATATATATATATATACATACATACATATATCTATATATATATATATATACATACATATATATATATATATATATATATATATATATATATATATATACATACATACATATATCTAGAGGGCTTCCGGTATCATAGAGGGCTTCCGGTTCCGGTTTTGAGCGGCAAGAGGTCTCCTTCGGGGCTCCCTGCTGACATTCTCAAAGTTAAGTTCCGGTTGTTATTTGTCCCGTTTTAACTGTTTAATTTTCTCACCTACATGTTAATGTGTGTTCCTAGTTCGGTTTTGTTTCAAAAATCGTGCTATTTTGTGAGTAATTATGTCGACGTTCTCACCTGGTGTTTGAGGCCTAGTCCTAGGCTTGAGGCCTACCGGTTCCACTTGGTGTTCGATCGTTTTTTTTTTTTGTTTGTTTGTTTTTTCTCCCCATTACCTTCAATTTCTATCCTCCCCATTACCTTCAATTTTCATCCTCCCCACTTTCCAAATATCCCCCATTCTCCCAACTAATCTCTTTCTTATCTCAAAAAAAAAAACCCAACAACAACAACAACAACCTTCTCCCGATTCTGCTACTTCTTCCTCTTAACTTCCTCCTCGTCTTCCTCGATTTCTTTTTTTTTTTTTTTTTACACTTCCATGACCTAATCTGTTGAACTCTCTCATACATTAATATTAACAACAAAAACGATCTTATAATGCTTCATCTTCCTCTCTCACACATGTGGTACTCTTTACTGTTTCACAATGCACTACTCTTCTGCTATTTTAACAGACTGCTCTCATTTCGACCTCTCCTTCATTCCTTGCCTAAAAAATCCAACTATTACAGCGCTTCTTCTCTCCATGCTCTGAATTCGCCTTCATTGCATCCATCAAGAATTGTGTTAAATCGTATCTCTGACCTAAAACTTTTAAAAACCACAGTTTGCCATGGATGCTCGCTTTCCATCAACCATTCTTTTTTCCAACTTCAGTGCCAACTCACCCCCTCACCCCTCACTCTCACTCTCAAAGCAACCATCCCACTCTTCTCCCTCCAAGCCTCCCTCTCACCTCTTTCAAAAATTCCCCCTCACCTTTCTCCCACCTTTCATCCCCCTCACTCTTCCTTCTCTAAGTTGCCCCCCTCTCATCCACCAACCTGCCTCCCTCCACTGCCCTCTCACCTCCATCTCTTCACTCCACCTCCTCAAATCCTCAACTGCCATCTTCCTTGTCTCTTGTCCCCCCTCTCTCACAGCACCACAGAGCCTTTTCTCCTCCTCATTCGGCCCCCCCCCCTCGCTCTTCTGCAATACCCCACCCCCCTTCAGCAACCCCCCTTACCTCCCCATCTCGGCCCTCCTCCGACCCTCCCCCGCCCCCTCCACCTCCTGCACCAAAAGCCTCCTCCCCTACCTCTTCATTAAAAGTGTGGACCTCAAATATCCGGGGCCTTCGCTCAAACCTTTCAGATCTTTCCATGCAGGTTGCCACTGACAAACCAGACATTATCTGCCTAACAGAAACTTTCCTCTCCCAAGACGTGTCTGACTCCCAAGTATCTCTCCCTGGTTACTCCCTCTTACGGTATGACAGACCTGAGCCTCGTCCTGGTGGAGGTGTTGCTCTCTTCATCAAAGACTCTATTCCTCACTCTCCCTGCACTGCTCTCACTCCCCCACACCCCCAGGAATACCTCTGGCTTCGGCTTCCCCTCCACTCCCACCTCATGTTTATATGTGTACTGTACCGTCCACCGAACAGTGATGACTCCATCTACACCTCACTCTCCGAAAACATGGACCATCTTCTATCTTCTCATCCAAACTCTCTCTTCCTCTTATGTGGCGACTTCAATTGTCATCACGCCAGTT
>NC_140962.1:29680786-29689786 GCF_056783735.1 Eptatretus burgeri
CGGCAGTGGCAGTTTTCAACAGCAGTCCACGGCAGCCGTAAAGACATCCTACTGAGTTGCACTGCGAATTGCAGAACAGAAAAAACCTCACACCATCGGTGAAAGCCTCATCCCTCCCGCCACAAAGGATATCGTACGTCTCATGCTGGGAGAACAAAGCGCCAAGAAGCTCAATTCTCTTTCGTTGTCAAACAACACAGTTCAGAGGCGCATTGAAGAAATGTCAACCAATATTCGTGACCAGGTGGTGGCAGAAATCAAGGCGTCTCCATGCGGATTTTCTATGCAATTGGATGAGTTAACTGACGTGGCAAATTGTGCCCAACTGTTAGCTTTCGTTCGGTACGCGCATAAAGCCAAGTTCAAGGATGAAATACTATTTTGCCGCCCGCTTAAAACCACAACAAAAGCAAAGGACATTTTCGAAGAGGTGTCTTCCGTCTTTGATCAAGTTGGGCTGTCATGGGTTGACCTGAAAGGCTGTACTACAGATGGTGCTCCAGCTATGTTGGGGTGCAGATGAGGTTTCCAAATGCTTGTGAAGGCAGTTGCTCCTGAAGTGCGCGGCCTACACTGTACGATCCACCGCCACGCACTCGCAGCCAAGGCGCTCCCCAAGCCATTGACTGACGTTCTCTCAACCATGATCAAAATTGTGAACCATGTGAAATCCCAGGCTCTCAATTCGCGACTTTTCAAGAAACTTTGCGAGGATTTCGACTCCGATCATAAAGTTCTCTTATTCCTCACTGAGGTGAGATGGTTATCCCGTGGAAATATGGCGGAGCGTGTGTTTGAACTGCGAGCTGAGCTTCGTGACTTCTTCGAGAACGATGGAAAACCAAAGACTGTCGATTTCGTCGCTGCTTTGAACGACCCCGACTGGGCATTGCACCTGGCTTATTTGGTCGACATTTTCTCTCAGTTAAACGCCCTGAACAAGTCTCTTCAGGGGACTGGCTATCATTGACTTCAGAGACAAGGTCAAAGGATTTCAGGAAAAACTCCGTCTGTGGAAGACGAATGTCGAAGTGGGAGTGGTGGTCATGTTTTCTTGCACGGCCGATATTCTTCAGAAGCGTGAAAAGAATCCCCCAAGGGAGTTCATACAACTGGTAAAAGATCACCTCGCATATTTGGATGGGGAATTAAATTCCTATTTTCCAGATCTCAAGGAACTGGATCTGAAAATGATTTGCAACCCATTTCGCATGAATGCATTGGATGTGCCACCTGGAACAGGACTGCAGGAAAGCTTGATTGATCTCCAGAACGACTCCACAGCCCGAGATCAGTTTGACGAGATGAATCTTGTGGACTTTTGGTGTGAAATGTTGGGGTCTTACCCTAAGCTAGCTGCCCTGGCTGTTCATTCACTCATAGTATTCCCATCTACATGGCTGTGTGAAGCTGGGTTCTCGTCAGTCGTTATTCTAAAAACAAAACAAAGAGCCTTACTGGATGTTGAACATTATGTTCAGTGCGCTTTATCCAAAACAAAGCCTGACATCGACCTGCTTGTGAGCAAGAAGCCTGACATCCCATTGACTGGACATTTTACAGTTTACACAATCAAATAGGTACTTACTGTATCATTCTTTTGTTCAGATCAGATTGCTCAATGTCATATCTGTGAATTGTTAGTATTGTTGTAGTATTCGCGCCCGCCCGGCGTGCGAACGACCGCGTTTCACCAATAGCAGCTGGTTCGCCCACCGAACGGACAATCCAGTCGTGACTTTCTGCAATGGCATCAGAAACCAGCCACGGATGGATTTTCAATCCCACCACAACCTTGTCCATACCCTACCCGCGCTACAGGGTCCGATCGTCAAATCTTCGATTTATCTAATTATTCGCGCAGGTAGGTTACCGAGAGGTTGTACCTCAACAGGACCGCTTGGAAACGAGCCGCTTAAGCAGCCCGCTTCCTTTTGGGATAACCGAGCGGGGTGGCAGGATTTGCACTCCGGCCACCGTAAAACCTTCATTCCGCAAAACGCAAAAACGCAAAAAAATCTGAAAACCCACTCCGTGGGAGTACCTCCTGTGCAGCTTCCCTTCGCAGGGCAGCTCACCGGATGACGGAATTGGGGCAAAGCCTTCGGGACCACCAATCTTTGATAGGAGGGAAACCACGGGGTAACATCCCTGGGTCAGATTGCGGGAGAGTGTGTCGGAGTGGTGCTGAGGTGTCGTCCACCAGACGGCGGTCTCCTTGGGTTAACCTGAGGCGGTCCCTTCGGGTGGGTGCCTGGAATGTCCTATCCCTAAGAGCGGATGATCACCTGTCTCTGTTATCATCTGAGCTCAAGCGTTTGGACATCGGGATTGCAGCTCTCTCTGAGGTTCGGAGACCGGAATGCGGCGAGATAATGGTGGGTGGTTACACCTACTATTGGTCTGGTCGCTCTGATGGTTACCATACCCAAGGAGTTGCTGTAGCTGTGTCCAATAAGCTGACCCCAATGATAATTGAGGTAACACCGGTCAACGAGCGTATGATGAGATTAAGGATTCGTCACTCCTTAGGTGTCATTTCCCTGGTCTCTGTTTATGCTCCGACTGAGGCGAGTGATCTCACCGTGAAGGACACATTCTACGCCACGCTCGAGTCTGTGGTTGATCAGTGCTCCAGACGAGATACACTTCTAGTCTTGGGGGATTTCAATGCATCGACTGGAACTGATAGGGATGGTTATGAGGTGTGTGTTGGTCCCCATGGGTCAGGAACTATGAACCAGAATGGCACTAAGTTCCTTGACTTTGCAAGAAGTCATGGACTTAGGGTGGCTGGTTCATGGTTTCAGCGCCCACAAGCTCATCGCTGGACTTGGTATTCCAACGCTGGCAGTGTGGCAAAGGAGATTGACCATGTCCTCATTGACAGTCGTTGGAGGATGATCCAGAACTGCAGGGTCTACCGGAGTGCTCAGTTCCTCAATACTGACCACAGGCTTGTTGTAGCAACTCTAAAGCTGCACCTTAAATCCTGGGGAATGGTACCATCCCAGCCGAGGCTGGATGTTGCCAAGCTCAGGGATGAGAGAGTAGCTGAGGAGTTTGCGAACAGGCTGAGTGGACACTTGGGGGTTCTGGGTGCTTTGGGGGGTCCTGAAGAGTTGTGGAGCGCCTTCAAGACCACCGTCCTTGATGTTGCCGGTGGATGCCTTGGAGCTCACCGCAGGGCAAAGAAGAATTTTGTCTCTCAAGGGACACTGGATACCATTGACCAGAGTCGCAGGGCCAGGCTGAATGGCAGAGCTGAGCTGTTCAGGGAGCTGAGGCGTAAAACTGTACGTGCACTGAGGGTGGACAAGGAGGCCTATGTGCGAGGAATCTGTGAGGGGGTAGAGCATCACCTGTGGACAGGTGATTCTCGTCCCGCTTACAGGGGAATTCGCGCATTACGTTCATCCAAGCCCATCCCTCGGAGCACTACAGTTCGAGCAGAGAGTGGTAGGCTCTTGACAGAGGAGTCTGAAGTGAAGGCCCGCTGGGCCGGTTACTTTGAGCGGTTGTACCAGGCTGATCCCCCAACTGTAGAGTTGGACGTCAAGGGTGTTACAATCCCTGTTGCTGACCCTCGAATCAACTGTGGTCCACCTACGCTTGTGGAAACACGGGCTGCGGTGAACCAGTTGAAACGGGGCAAAGCTCCAGGGATCTGTGGCATCCATGCCGAACTTCTCAAGGCTGGTGGAAATGCTGCACTCGTGTCGTTGCATGCAGTTTTGTGCTCTGCCTGGAACACAGGCATCATCCCAACTGACTGGAAGAGGGGCCTTGTTGTCCCTCTCTGGAAAGGGAAGGGTGATCGCCAAGACTGCAACAACTACCGAGGGGTGACGCTACTCTCAGTGCCGGGCAAGGTCTTTGCTCGGATAATTCTCGATAGGGTTCGCCACCATCTGCTTGAGCACCAGCGTCCAGAGCAGTCAAGCTTTACACCAAAGAGGTCAACGATTGACCGTATCCTTGCACTTCGTGTCCTCACCGAACGCAGACGAGAATTTCGGCAGGGGCTGCTTGCAGCCTATGTTGATCTCTGTAAAGCGTTCGATTCAGTGAATCGGGATGTCGTCTGGAGGATTCTTGGTCTTCGTGGGGTGCCACCAAAACTGATTGATCTGATGTCTGAACTCTACTCTGGTACTGAGAGTGCTGTGAAGTGTGGTGGTACCATCTCTGACTTATTTCCAGTTGTTACTGGAGTTCGTCAGGGATGTGTACTTGCCCCCACACTTTTCAGCACTTGTATGGACTGGATTCTAGGGAGGATGTCGGAGAGATCAAGTTGCGGTGCGTCATTTGGGAATGTCAAGATCTCGGACCTTGACTTTGCAGATGATGCAGTCATCTTTGCGGAGACTTTAGACATCCTCTTGGGGGCCCTCGAGGTGCTGAATGAGGAGTCGGAGCCGTTGGGATTACGGGTTTCTTGGGTCAAAACTAAGATCCAGGCTTTCGGTGACATCTTGGATGCTGCTGTCCTGTCTGTGTCTGTTTGTGGTGAGAATGTTGAGGTCATGGAGAGATTCACTTACCTTGGCAGTGATATTCATGGCTCTGCTGGCTGTGAGTCAGAGGTCAATAGACGTCTGGGTCGGGCCTGGGGAGTCATGGATTCACTGGATCATGGGGTGTGGCGCTGCCGGTACCTGTGCGGGAGGACGAAAGTCCGAGTCTTCAGGTCCTTGGTACTTCCAGTCTTGCTCTATGGGTGCGAGACCTGGACTCTGACCAAGGATCTGAGACGGAGACTTAATTCCTTTGGTTCCAGGTCTCTTCGGAGAATCCTTGGCTATCGCTGGTCGGATTTTGTGTCCAACGAGTGGTTGCTGAGAGAGACTCGGATGAGATTTGTTACCTGCATAGTCCGTGAGCGTCAGTTGCGGCTGTATGGACATGTGGCTCGTTTTCCTGACTCTGATCCTGCTCACCAGATTCTCTCAGCGAGGGAGTCTCATGAGTGGAGGAGGCCAGTGGGTCGACCACGTGCCTCATGGTTGCAACAGGTTGACCATCATCTCAAGGAGATGGGGATGGGCCTGGCATCTGCCTGGGGGATGGCCAGACGGAGGCCCCTGGAGTACCGGCGGAAAGTGGATGCAGCGACGTGCTGTTCTGGCACATGCTCCCATACCTGACCTGACCTGAGCGGGGTAATATCGCGTAGTCCCGTTGGACCCAATCACCTTACCGGCTATTTAAAAGCCAACTATATTCTGAGTGCAAGATGGCATTTCAATGGAGGTATGGACGCAACAAACAGGTTTACATTTATTTACTCTACATATGCAGGAACAATCATGCAGTCATTCAAAAACACCAACATGCACGTATACAGAACAAGCAATGAATGTGGCATGGCACGTGGGCAAGCCAAAGCGCTACAACCGTCTACAAGTAATTATCAATGTACAGTCACTTACACAGTTTTACTTACGGGACTCGGCGCCACAATATTCATTCGAAAGAAAATCAGGAAAAAGACCCCATCAAAGGCAATGGGGTCAGACTGGACCTCATGGGTCTTTATGACGTGGGACTTGGCAGACCAAACGAGTCCCACGAGACCGTTGCAGGTTACCTGCACCCTCGTGGTGTCTGGCTTGGGCGACCCGCAACGTCCCATCCCCACAGCAGCTTGCATAGCCGTGGTCGAGCTCGGGCCTTCCGTGTGGCAGGCGACCTCTCTCCGGCTCTCTCCACACGAACGCACTTGGGCGACCCGCGATGCTCCTTCCCCACGGCAGCTAGCGTAGCCGTGGTCGAGCTCGGGCCTTGCCAAGCGGCCGGGCGATTCGGTCTCAGTCGGCAACTCGCTTGAGAGGAACGAACGGGTCTTTGCTCTTTTAGAGTTGATGCTCTATAAGAACCCGTCCATCCCTCAGTGATGCTCGAACTGCGCCGAAGCCCGATCACCTCGGACCGCCTGTCGCTGGCTGGCGAGCTCTTTCCGGCTCTCTCCACACGAACGCGTGGTTCCGCGCAACACAGCACACAAGGCCGCGCCTCCAGCTAGCGTCTCCTTCGCGACGCCCGGACTCTCCACTGACTGCAAGCTCTAAGCTCCCGACTCCGCCACGAGCCCAGACTTCCACGCAGCTCCTTGGCTTCTGGCTTCCTCCCAACTCCCCGACCTCTCCAGACTGACTCAGGCCAACCGATCAACTCGACTCGACCCAACTCAAACACGAGCTTGGCGCTCTGCTCATCCTTTTTTAGGGCTGGTGAGACGCGGTTTGGCCTCCAATCCTCGACCTCTGACCTCTGCGCGGAAAGCGGACGTGCGCGAGATCACCAAGCTTGATCCGACGAGCAAACGCCCTGCGTCGGCCTGCAGCGACGCCGCTCGATGCGGACTCGCCGCGGCTGGCTCAAAGATGACGTCGTTTCGGAGACTAAGGTGAGGCGATGTTTGTGGTGTGGAGATGTTGACGGTTGCTGGCGAAGTGGTGAGGATGGCGTGGTTTGGTGAGAGGCAGGTGTGGTTGTGGAGGTGGAAGGCAGTTGGTTTGAAGCGGTTGTTGAGAGCGATGTTGGTGGTGGTGGTGGTTGTTGTAAGGCGGTTGTTGAGAAAGATGCTGGTGGTGGACGTGGTTGGTCCAAAATAATGATAGTAAAGAATAACGGCTAACTCAAAGATCACGGCCCGGTTAACATGAATAGTTCCCTTTAAACAACGGTGGGGAAATCTATCTGGACAAGGACTTATCGGCCCAACTGATCTCGGGACCTTTATGGTGTTCTGTCAATTTCCACAGCCGTAACAGTATTGTTTAACTCCCCATTGTCGTATCTGTATTGCAAATAAACACTATTTTAGGTGAATTTTGGTACAGTGCTCGGTGGGACCACGAACATGTGAAATGGTACCCCAGTAAAAAAGGTTGGAACCCCTGTACTAAGTACTTACGAAATTGCAATCAAATCGGTTAACCCATGTATGAGCAAGGGGGCTTTGAATGGTCATTTTGCCCGAACAATGCACTCATTGACCTTTGACCCCTGACTTAGCAGAGATAGGTCAATAAGTCCTGAAGCAAAGTTGTAGTACCCATTGAGTACTCTGTACCTATGAACTTTCATTCATATCGGTTAACCCGTGTAGGAGTAAGGGGGATTTGAATGGTCATTTTGCCTGAAAAATGCACTCATTGACCTTTGACCCCTGATCTCGCCGAAATCGGTCAATATGTCCTGAGGCAAAGTTGTAATACTCATTGCGTGCTATGAACCTGCAAAGTTTCATTCGGATCGATGCACTCACCTGGTCGCTAGGGAGCCTTCAATTTTCGCCAATTTTCGGGCATACCCCATTTGTAGGGGGCGCTGCGGGTAAACTATTCCATATATCACAAAAACCGGAATATATTTGGTAGAGCATCATCTGTAGATGATGCATGCCAAATTTCATAAGCCTACGTGGGATAATGGCTTTCGGAATTGATTTCGTGTGAACGGTACCGATTTTGAAGGTTTTTCGGCTGTTGCTGGGGAACCAAAGCGTCCCAAGCAATCATCACAATTTCCAAAGCACTAGGTCATAAGATGTACCTACCACCCGAGTTTGGTCAAAATTGGCCCATGTTTACTACCAATTATGCTGATGACAAACGAACAAACAGACAGAATAAAAATGGCCCATAGGGCCAGGACTTGCCGAAATTCATGTGATCATGACTACCATGAAAAACCGTAGATAGCACTTACCATGTTAAATTAAAATACCTGTCACCTCCGTAATCCGTAACGGATGTGACCAATTTTTAATCCAGTCAAAGAAACTCCCCTCCTACGTCCGTGTTTCAAATTTGAAAGGAATCCGTTAAGATTTGGCGGAGACATGAATTTTTGAAAATCGGCCCATGCTAAAAGATAAGGATTTTCGCGATTTTCAAGAATTTTTCCTGACCTTGACCTTTGACCTTGACATGCCAAAAGTTATAGGGTTCTATTCTGGTGGCCAATAAGTCCATTGGTGAAGTTCCATGACATTCCGACTCGAAATGCGACCTGTAGAACGAGATGTACACACAAACAAACAAACAAACTGAACCGACCAACATACTTGACAAAATCGTAGATTTCGTCAAGTAATTACTGACAATCAGGGTCACCTATTTCGGCGACCCAATATATGCATATACATATATATGCATATACATATATACATATACATATATATATATATATATATATATATATATATATATATATATATATATATATATATATATACATATACCACAAGGGGAAAACCAGAGATGTCACTTTTTATAAATTTCAGGGTTATTGCACCTGCCAATAGTTGGCAACATAAGGTTTCCTCTCACAATATTACTTTAACAAATAACCAGGGGTGTCACATAATTTATATGGTATAAAATTTAGCCATGCAATGAAAAAACAAGTGTTGTCAAAGCTGAACAAGTAGAAACCCAGAGTTGTCAGTACTTTACTCCTGGTTATCTCCCTTTCATTCATATTAACTGTTCCACCATAATATTCAGAGTTGAGAAACTAAAAAAATGAAAGGTTGTAAAACTTTCACAGCATAAACTCTGCGCACTACAATGGCCTATTTGGTTATATCTTGGGCTCTGTAGTTGGTGCATATCGTGGTTCAAGCCTGGTCAGACCTTTATTGTGACTTTTATGGGACCCATGCCGTGACTTAATAATTAGCGCGTCTGAGTACCCATCCTCATTTGATGTACCCACCGCCCAATCAACCTGCTTAGGTATATGAGGGAGTCACATGAGGTGACTTCGGCTATCGTGGGGGTGGTTTATCCTTGGTTTCCTCCCGGTTTTCCATCATATTAAGTAGTACGGAGTAAGAAATGGAGAATCTGTCATCATATAAGCGAAATACCCTTGAGTATGGCGTTGAACACCAATCAAAGAAAAAAACAATGACCGTTTAATGTTGAAAAAATAATCTGTGATCACCAAAGTCATGTAATGTATGCTAATAACCAACAAGCATGA
>NC_140962.1:29690286-29742786 GCF_056783735.1 Eptatretus burgeri
CACCATCACAACAACCTGCTCCCACTGCCCCATCACCACAGCCTACGCCCACTGCACAATCAGCACTGCATGCTCCCGCTGCACCATCACCACAGCCTACGCCCACTGCACAATCAGCACGGCATGCTCCCGCTGCACCATCACCACAGCCTACGCCCACTGCACAATCAGCACGGCATGCTCCCGCTGCACCATCACCACAGCCTGCTCCCACTGTCCCATCACTACAGCCTTCTTCCGCCGCACCATCTCTTCTACTGCTGCACAATCTCCACTGCCTGCTGCTGTTGTCCAATCACCACAGCTTCCTCCCACTGCCCCCTCACACAGCCTCCTCCCGCTGCACCATCTCCACAGTCTGCTCTCGCTCCACAATAACCAATGCCTACTCCTGTTGGCCAATCACCACAGCTTCCTCCCATTGCACAATCACCACAGCCTTCTCCCACTGCACAACCACCACAGCCTGCTCCAGGTGCACAATCACCACAATCTGCTCCCACTGCACAATCACCACAGCCTGCTCCTGCTGCTCAAAACAATAACCACAGCTTACTCCTCCACCATGACCACCGCCTGCTCCCACTCCCCAATCACCACAGCCCTCTTCCGCCGCACAATCACCACAGACTTCTCCCACGAGAGAATCACCACAGCCTGCTGCCGCTGCACAATCTCCACTACCTGCTCCTGCTGGCCAATCAACACAGCTTGCTCCCGCTGCACCACCACAGAATCCTCCTGCCGCACCATCACCACAGCAAGCTCCTGCCGCACAATCACCACAACCTGCCCCCACTGCACACCACAGCCTGTTCCCGATGCACGATCACCACAACCTGCTCACGCTGCACAATCGCTGTTGCGGCTGCACAATCTCCACTGCCTGCTCCTGCTGGCCAATCACCACGGCTTGCTCCCGCGACACCATCACCACTGCCTGCTCCCCACAGCCTGCTCACGCTGCACCATCGCCACAGGCTGCTCATGCTGCACAATCACCACAGCCCACCCTGCTGCACATTCTCCACAGACTTCTCCCGCTGCACAATCGCCACAGCCTATTCCTGATGCACCATCGCTGATTCTGCTGCACAATCTCCACAGCCTGCTCACACTGCACAGTCACCACAGCCTGCTCCTGCTGCACAATCACCACAGCCTGCTCCTGCTGCACGATCACCATAGCATGCTCCCGCTGCACCACCACAGCATCCTCCTGCTGCACCATCTCCACAGCCTGCTCCCGCTGCACAATCGCCACTGCCTGCTCCTGCTCATCAATCACCACAGCCTGCTCCCCCTGCACCATCATTACACCCTGCTACCGCTGCACCTTCACCACAGCCTGCTCCTGTTGCATCTTCACCACTGCCAATATCTTAAGCATCCACAATCATAACCATAACTATTATCTGTAAATTTCTCACATTCTGCTCCTTGCTGCAAATGATATTTCTGTTCCTTCAACCTCGTTATTGGTATCATCAAGGGGGCTATTTCCTCACACTTCCTATAACAGCAAGAACCCTCTGCTTCCCCTATTCTTGATGTGGCCCTCATTGAGCATCTATCACCTTTTATGGCTCATCTTCCTTTCTCCTTTCCACTCTTGGTTCACGAAAAAATGAGTGACCACTATATTCGTTATTGTTGTGTATCTGTCTGTTTGTTTGTGTCTGTCTGTCTTTCCCGAGCATAGCTCCGTGGGTTTTGATCCAATCCTGATAAAATTTTGGTGGGAGGTTTATATCATGATTTAATTGTGTTTTACTGAGAGTGGGCGTGGTGCACCCATTATGGGCGGAGCCACGCCCCAAAAACGTGTGTTTTTAGGGGGTAGCCAATTTCAATTTGCATCTTCTCCTCGGGGGTTTGTCAAATGTGACGGGTTTTTTTTTTTTTTGTATACCTTGGTCGAGGCTCGTATGAGGGTTTCGGTATTTGGTTAGCCCAATGACACCTGCATAGCCCCACGGAGCTCGATTTTTCATTTTCGTCCCAAGGTCAAGGTCACGAATTTAGAAAATTGCGAATTTTGACATAAAAATCATACGACCGCCCAAACTTTGAGAGCTCGGATGATAATATTTTTATGCATAATCTTGAGGTCATTCCCCACCTAAAGTCTTGAAACCATTTTGCTCTATCTCGAACACTTTGCCCGTGGCGCCCCCTTCAAGTTTGTTTTTACGCTGATTTCATCAATGTATGGATAATCCGAGGAGTGTGAAATGCCATATAGCCTATATGACGTCATATTGTTCCTGGAATGTTCCAGAGGAAGTTTTGCACCAAAGGTCATAATCCTTGACCTTTGACCTTTGAAGTTCACAAAGGTCAAATTTTCAAAGTTGTGGGAATCGAACCGGGTTTTCAACCTTCTTCGACGAACTAACTCCAATAAGCTATAGCACGTATCCTGTTTCCTTATTTTAATGTCCACAACATTGTTTTGTGACCTTTAAAGGTTATGCAAAGGTCAAATTTTGAAAGTTGTTGAACGAAACCGAGGTTTCAACATTTTGCAGCTCATAACCCGTCACTCGTACCACATCATGTTGATCATTTTTATAATTTGGTTTAACATTATCACATTGTCTCATCCTTGACTTCTGAAACGATCTACATCGTCAAATACCGCTCGTGAACCATCATCGTCTTCAGACTTGTTTATATCCTTTTTCACTGCCATATTCCCAAGGCCCCAACTGAGTTAACCGCTAAACTTAACATTCGGCCTCCCCCTGCTTCGTTCAGTAAACTAACCCAAATACCCACTAAAACTGTTGTAAACACAAATACAGCTTTTCAATACAATTCCACAACACCCGACACAAATCTCGATCACAAAATATGCAAAACAACACAAAAAACACTCATCTTGTTCTGACCTTTGAGTTTACACAGCCACACTCGTACAACTTGTAGTGATGTCCATAAAAGATCTGTGTAATATGACAGTGACAAATAGATCGGTGTAATGTGAAAGTTAAATCTTGATCGTTTTTTGAAATATTGAGTGGACAAGCCAAGTTACCGAGATGGTTTGCCATGGCAACATAATTCAGCCAATCTCAGCTGTGATCTCATCCGGTTGAAATAATGTCATGAGGAATGGATATCTGCAATATGAAAGCAAAATGTTCAATGGTGTTGGACATATCACGTACACAAAAGTACGTGGACAGATATAATCGGTCGGTGGTCGCAGTTCATTTCAATGTCCCCCTGTCTGTGACAAAAACTTTTTCAAATCCATGTACCCATTCCACAATGCCTCATTTTGGTCATGGTCCATGTAGATTGGTGGAGATATATATATATATATATATATATATATATATATATATATATATATATATATATATATATATATCTGTCTCTGTCTGTCTGTGTCTCTGTCTGTCTGTGTCTCTGTCTGTCTGTGTCTCTGTCTGTCTGTGTCTCTGTCTGTCTGTGTCTCTGTCTGTCTGTGTCTCTGTCTGTCTGTGTCTCTGTCTGTCTGTGTCTCTGTCTGT
This sequence comes from Eptatretus burgeri, assembly GCF_056783735.1. Taxonomy (NCBI): domain Eukaryota; kingdom Metazoa; phylum Chordata; class Myxini; order Myxiniformes; family Myxinidae; genus Eptatretus; species Eptatretus burgeri. The sequence continues at coordinate 29,693,808 of NC_140962.1, forward strand.
CTGTGTCTCTGTCTCTCTCTCACATACAAACACAATGATTTCATGCTGCTAGGGCTGTTGAGGTGGTAAAATAAATGAACCAAATATAATTTGTGTTCCTCCTTTTGAAGTTGGTCGATGCCAATTAGATAATGTGTCTTCTCCGATTGTACAAATGTACCTTTCTGGTGTTTGTCTGGCTTTGAAGACACAATTGATAACCAAAATAGGAGTGAAAAATGACCTCTTTCCCAGTATTGAAGCAAGTACAGCACAGAGTACGTTTGTTCGACTGATAATGTTTAAATGTATGTATTAAACCATTAATGGATATGTTGCAGTTGAGGGGAAATAACAGGATGAGCTTTGGATGACTGTGGGGCAGCCCAATACAAGTAATGCTGGCAATGCAAGTCTGCTACACTGGTTACACATGCAGCAATGCAGAGAGTCTCGTTGGATCTCATGACAAATATAAATTTATACAGGTAAAACATACAGAAAACAAACAGCGAACTAAATAAAGGGCAACCGAGACCAGCTCATTAACGAGAAGGCACAGCTCGAGCACATTCACCGTGAAAAACTCTGAAAGATAGTGTTTAACGCCCGAGGCCTTAGCTTCATAAGTTTGGTTTATTTATCTTAATGTCACCCCAGGCAAGCACCGAGTGCTTATGAAAAATGGATTTTATATCGCACAATGACTGGATCACCAAAAAAAAAGAGCCCGGGCTCATCCTGCAGTTACATTCAAATGCTGGACGAAGAGGATGCAGACAGGGTTCAGATGAGGCCTACATGGGGTTCTGGGTTCATAATCTGCTTTCAGTAATGTTTTTTGCAGCGAGACGGGCCGCGTATATGCACTCTGGAACTGAGACCCCGGTGAATGGTGTACCAATCAGAGACAATGGTAAGTGCTGTGCCAAAATTGCATTCTGCATCGTCTCTAAGAAGAGGGAGAAAATACCATGGTGAGTGAAGAAAGAATAAAAATACACAAAGAACCAAGCTTCAAAAGGCAGAGGTTATTTCAAAATGAGGTTCAATACCACAATTAGTTGTGTCACAAGATCAAACTTTCCTCGGGTACGATCAAAGCAACACAGAAACAGAACCCATGTTTTGTTGATCATTCAACTCAATTGTGATGTTACTTACCTACAATTTTCCAGTGGCCTTCATGGTACTGAGGAATGCAATTCTGGGGAAGAGAAAAACTCTTTTTAATCAAACAACATCCTTTGGTGTTGATAATTAATATTGAGCATCCAACATTCTTCCTTCTGATCCCTCGCACTCTCCTATATTTCTTATGTTCATTCAGCAATTATCAAAAATTCCCTTTTACACATACATCTTCCTTCAACATTCACAGAGGAAAGCATGGGAAATAATAATCTGCATAATCTCAGAAAAAAATAGGCTTTTCTGTGGCAAAATTATAAATTGCTGAAGGAAGGAGTTTCAATGAAGGTGAAACATAATAGAACAAAACAAATGAAACAACTGTGGATAACATTACAGCATTATTATGGCTATAATATACATGTATGTATATATATAAAAACATACATACATACATACATATATATATATATATATATATATATATATATATATATATATATATATATATATATATATATATATATATATATATATACATACATACATATATACAGTATACACCCACCCACATCTTTCATCTGTGAATGGAAGGAATAGCAAAACAGCTCTCACCTAATCAACGAAACCCAAGTGGCTAGGATTATATAAATAATTGACCCCTCCCACATTCCTCTTGCCAAAGAAGCTGCATAAAGCAACCCAAAAAGACTTACACAAGGTAAGGGCTATGCTGTTTCGAACCCTTCCCAGAGTTCCTCAACAACTATTAAGACGTTCACACATAGTACACATGTGAGAATTTCCATGCTGCACACTCCATCAGCTTCCGGACCGGTTTCATCACTTTTTGGCAAATCATCAGCGATAACGTCGACAGGAATGCATACAAACGAGGCTCCCAAGCATGTACCACGTGCAAACGTCAAAAGCAATCAATATATAATAAAGGAAGACCCACCCACATCTCTCACACCTGTAAATAGAGGGAATAGCCAATCAGGTCTCACCTAATCAACTTAACCCAGGTGGCTAGGATTAATCCTCAATTCTCCTGCAGTCTACACCATACTTCCAACCGCTGGTCGATATCTATCGCCCTGCTCATAATTTCTGTATAATTTCCTAATCCTGGGAGAATCCCAGAAAACATGACCTCACAACCCTTTTGCTTTGAGCCACTTACCCAATATCCTGCATCTATTTTTCAAAATTTCAGAATAAACTTTCTCAACATCATTCTCACCTCGGTGTACCACAACCAACTTCTTTCTGCCATGACCTGATTCAATATCATTTAGCCTTCCTTCAATGTCCCAAACTCCTGCTCATTCAAAACTGCACAGACTTCTGTGTCTATGATCCTTCATGCAGAATGAAGAATCTACATACTTAATAATCTCATCACCGACAAAATCTGTCTTCCAGACCTCATTCCTACCCATCTCTATTGCTGCACTTATTGCTGCCTGCGCCCGCTGCCCATACGCTGCCCGAGCCCACTGCCCCACCGCTGCCCCACCGCTGCACCCTCACCACTGCCTACACTCTCCGCACCATTACCATCACCTGTGCTCTCCGCACCATTACCATCACCTGTGCTCTCCGCACCATTACCATCACCTGTGCTCTCCGCACCATTACCATCACCTGTGCTCTCCGCACCATTACCATCACCTGTGCTCTCCACACCATTACCAGCACCTGTGCTCTCCGCACCATTACCAGCACCTGTTCTATCCGCACCATAACCAGCACCTGTGCTATCCGCACCATAACCAGCACCTGTGCTTTCCGCACCATCACCACTGCCTGCTCCCACTGCACCATCACCACTGTCTGCTCACACTGCACCATCACCACTGCCCACTCCCGCTACACCATCACCACTTCCAATATCCTCAGCAACCTCACTCTACAACCATAACCAACTATTATCTACAAATTTCTCACATTCTGCTGCTTGCTGCAAATTATCGATCTGTTCCTTCAACCTTGTAATAACTCTCCTTGAGTGGGTTATTTCTTTACACTTCCTGCAACATTAAGTACTCTCTGCTTCCCCTATTCTTCATGTGGCCCACATTGAACATCTATCACACATTTTATCTAGTTCTGTTCCTTTCTCCTTCGGTCTCTATTTATACCCTTTTTCACCCCCACACTCCCAAGGACTCAACTGACTTCAGTCAGTCAGTCAGTCAACTGACTGACTGACTCAACGCTAAACTTAACACTGTATTCAACTGTGAGTTTAGTAGTATATCCCATCTTGCTGGAATGTGTATCAATCTCCAGAAATTTTGCGAATTTATATCCAACGCATTGTCAAAATAATAATAACAGCATTCATTTTAACACCATATTCAACAAAAATAACATCGCTTTTGCTCACTTTTGAGACAATGCAGGAGAACATCACTTTTTTAGATCCTCGTGGAAGATCTCTAAGTCTTACGTTGTTGTTCTTCATCTTCTTCTTGTGGACTTTTTTGTTTCACAGCCTACAGTTTTCATCGAAACTTCCAGAAACTTGGTATATATATATATATATATATATATATATATATATATATATATATATATATATATATATATATATATATATATATATATATATATATATATATATATATATATATATATATATATATATATATATATATATATACTCTGCGCAGACAGTAACCATCTCCGATTTTGAAAATTCCTCCGAGAAAAAAAGTTGTGACGTCAAAATATCTCCGCTAATGGAAATCGCCTAAAAATTATTTCCGAAACTAGGCAAGCTTTTTGAATTCTGTTTGCGGGAATCGAACAGGGCATTAGCAGAGATTAATTACCGCACATATGATACATCACTGTGACGTCATATCAATTTTTATGACGTCATTCCTATTTTTTGACATTTTTTGTTTCACAACCCAGAGTTTTCATCGGATCTTCGTGAAACTTGCCATGTATATGCAGAAAGCCCACGCGCAGACAGGAACCATCTCCGATTTTGGAAATTCTTCCTATAAAAAGTTGACGTCATAATATCGCCGCTAATGGAAAACGCCTATACCATTATCTCCGAAACTAGGCAAGCTGTTTGAATTTTGTTTGTGGGAATCAAGCCAGGCATTATCACAGATAATTTATCGCAAACCTGATACATCACAATGACGTCATACTTGTTTTTGTGATGTCATCATTAAGAGGAAGAGGATCTTAGCTCATTTGAGCTTGTTTGAGAAGTTATACCATTAAATTAAAAGTCTTTCTGGTCTAGGATTAATTAGCCAAAGGGTTTTAGTACTTATGCAATTGAGAATCATCTGATTTTCTTGGTGAATCCAACTTATTCACATTTTATCCACATTTTTAGCTTTATCACTTTGGAGTAGTTTGTGAAGACTATATATTAAGTACTAGCAAATACAACCCGTCACTTCGCTGATGGGAGTATTAAGAAGGGGGGGGGGAGAGAGAGAGAAAGGGAGAAAGGGAGAAAGGGAGAAAGGGAGAAAGGGAGAAAGGGAGAAAGGGAGAAAGGGAGAAAGGGAGAAAGGGAGAAAGGGAGAAAGGGAGAAAGGGAGAAAGGGAGAAAGGGAGAAAGGGAGAAAGGAGAAAGGGAGAAAGGGAGAAAGGGAGAAAGGGAGAAAGGGAGAAAGGGAGAAAGGGAGAAAGGGAGAAAGGGAGAAAGGGAGAAAGGGAGAAAGGGAGAAAGGGAGAAAGGGAGAAAGGGAGAAAGGGAGAAAGGGAGAAAGGGAGAAAGGGAGAAAGGGAGAAAGGGAGAAAGGGAGAAAGGGAGAAAGGAGAAAGGGAGAAAGGGAGAAAGGGAGAAAGGGAGAAAGGGAGAAAGGGAGAAAGGGAGAAAGGGAGAAAGGGAGAAAGGGAGAAAGGGAGAAAGGGAGAAAGGGAGAAAGGGAGAAAGGGAGAAAGGGAGAAAGGGAGAAAGGGAGAAAGGGAGAAAGGAGAGAGAGAGAGAGAGAGAGAGAGAGAGAGAGAGAGAGAGAGAGAGAGAGAGAGAGAGAGAGAGAGAGAGAGAGAGAGAGAGAGAGAGAGAGAGAGAGAGAGAGAGAGAGAGAGAGAGAGAGAGAGAGAGAGAGAGAGAGAGAGAGAGAGAACAAAAAGAGGAGAGAAAGGTGAGGTGTGGAGGTTGGGTTAGTAAAGAGAATGATACGTTATGCCTAATGACCGAACACAAAAACAAACTCATGTCAAAACAGCTGTACACACAACGACACAACAGAGTTTATAATCTCATCTGCTGGCACATCTGCAAAAACTTTGTTGGCCCAGTTCCAGTTGAAAGAATCATGAAATAAGCTCAACTGTCATCAAAATGTAAAAACTTTTGAGGAGAGTGAGTACTTTTGCAGGGCACTGTATGTTTATAATAAACATCTTCCCACCTTCCTGCTTTTGCATGTGCCTGGACTAACTCCCAAGTTCAGTTTATTTATTGGGCAATCCTTGGGCAATCGTAATATTTAATTGTAAAAGCAGTCAATTCGAACATCATTTCAGTCATTCGCAGATGTCTTCATACCTCTGGCTCAGAGCGTCCACATTAGCTGAGTCTCTGACGTGACAATGGGATAAATTATTGAAATGGAAGATGTAACCATGACAACAACTAAATCACCTACTTACCTGATGTACAGAAGTCTTCACAACACTTGGTGGGATCATCACACCAAGGTGCCGGACCACAGCTGACACTGCTTCACAGCGAAGAAAGTATTCCCTCGACTTATCTCTCTTCCCCTCTCCTACTTCTCCAAATACTTCTTCAAACCATGCACCTCCCAACATCACCTAGTGGAAACAAGTGATTAATGTTGGGAACCACAACAAGCGATGAAGAAAATTTTAAGAGTAATGAAGAATAAAGTAAGAGCAAAAGTTTGACAATGGAAAAACAAGATGAAACTCGAAGGGCACTTGATAGAGCGCATACCTCTGCCACACAATGTTTGATCCACAAGAACATATCAGGCCCATTGCATTTTTGAAACATCATGATATGCAGTACTATATCATTTTTGGCCCAATCTCTCAATGGTGAAGAATCACTTTTAAAATTCTAGTTGTTGGATCTGGATCATGGTTTAAGATCGACATCTTAAACAAAACCTAATCAGTTCGTCCTTGTCACACACCAAACCTGTCCACAAACTTTAATCCGGATCCATCCACAACTTTTTGAGATATCCTGCACACAGACAAACAAACAGACAGACTTGGGGGTGAAAACATAATCTCTTTCACCTTTGGTGGCAGAGGTAATTATGTGTTCAGTCCTAGAGACCTGCCATGCTTTACAGATGATCATATTAAACAAAAAAAAAATGCAGCTTCGGTCAATTATACCGTTAGCCGAGTGGTGGCTGTTCCAGGCCTGTTGTGACTTGGAAATGCATCCGAGTCGTAGATGATGCCAAGAACCCCTTTCTCCTCTGATGAAGGAACAAGATGTCCAAACCCCTAAGCAAACAGGCAAACAAGGTTACTGATTGGATTAAACCTCAAGTATCAGTTTTAAATTTTTGACCCAAACCACCAAGAACAATTTACCTGGACAGGAAGGACATTTCCCGGATATTCAAGATTTACAACGGCCACAGTAACTGATTGGATGGAAGTTAATGGAGCAGCAAGTGAAGGGTGCAGGATAGAGGTGAGTGCTGCAAAGATGAAGTTAAAAGGACCAGAAACATATTATATTATCAAGTGAAAAAGACTAAGAAATCCCAGCATGAAGCTGGAAATACAAATTCATGACAGTGATTCTATTTAACTCAGAGAAATTGATGATGAGTCATGCATTATAGTGGGGCAACTTAGCTAAATATAGCATAACAATTGTGCATTTTGTGAGGAAAGCACCAAATTTGGCACGCTAGTAGCCTATCACATTATGAACAGATTTGGATATTGGGCCATCTCAAATTCAGCCGCTGATGGTTGTGACAGCCATTTTTCAAAATGGCCGCCAGTGGTTACTGTTATGACACAAATCTGCTTTACTGGAGAGGAATGCAGGTTGATAGTGAAAGTTTATTTACTAATAAAGGTCCAATAATGGTCAAAGAAAGTAACAATTTGATTTGGTTGAGAAAAAAAAGGTTAAAGTGGACTAATTAGTCTTATTAAGACACAAATTCTGAATGAAAGCCAATGATAAACATTCATAGCACTATTGGCTTGGCACATGGTAGTAGAAGTGGTGTACGTGCATATTGACCCCGGAATCGCGCACGGTTGAGTTGCCAGCTTACACTTGTTGACTCGATTCATTGTTATTTTGTTCTGTGCCCATAGAGTTCTCTATGCTATCCCATTGTGAACCGTAGTTCATCAAGTTGAGTTTGGTTTGCGGGGTGCAGTTTGGTCATAGGATTATCTCAGTCACGGATTACCGGGTTACGAGGTTCTGCATGTATTTCCGTTCTGCCTTCACGGCGCCAGTTCCAGTTTGCTACTGAGTGAGGAAGTTCTCTCTTCGTACCGGCGTGTTGGCGAGATATCTTTACCATGATGACTCGTTACTTTTCGGGTTATCTTCGTTCGATTGACGGCATTGCCAAACCATTTGTAAGTAGTTTTCGATTCTAGTTTCCATTTTCATGGCTAAGCTAATTTGTTTTGGTCAGTTTGTTGAGTAACCCTTCCATTTTCTGAAACTGCGTTTTTATTGACTCTTACAGTCAATCGCAACACATCTCAGCACATCGGCTCAAAGTAATCTAAATATGGATGAATTCGGTCGTATTGGGAATGAACATGGTAAGAAGACTGCTTGGACAATTTGGACCTTTCTGCTAGAACTTACAGACGCACTGCTGAAGCTATCCTCTGCACCAATTGGCATACCAAACGATGTCATGCACACCATCGAGAGGTTCGTCATATTGCTCTATGACAGAACCAACACGTGCAACGACATTGACAAGGCCCGGAAGAAACTTCGGGAAGAAGAACAACGTGCAGCTGATCCCGCCAACCAAGGCAGCTCTGGAGGAGCATATGAAGAGGGCGGCCGACCAAGGAGGCCATGTGTGGGGTCAAACACTGCTACCAACGCCAGAGCTGCCTCCTCCATCCAGCTGGGGCTGGGTCAAGAATGATGAGGGGGTGTACGAGCCACACTGGACGAAGCTACCCAAAGCAGCCCACACCTGCTATGAGCTAGTATCGTGCAAGTGCAAGAAGAGCTGTCTGAAGCATTGCAAGTGCAAAAAGGCCGCACTTGAATGCACAGCTTTGTGTGTGTGTGTGTGTGTGTGTGTGTGTGTGTGTGTGTGTGTGTGTGTGTGTGTGTGTGTGTGTGTGTGTGTGTGTGTGTGTGTGTGTGTGTGTGAGTGCTCACAAAATTGAGAGGATATTAACAGAGCAGACTGTGTCACTGATTCAGAACATTTAAGTCAGACATCTCTCAATCAATTTCTATGAGTGAGATGTCGGTATTCATATGAATGAGACGCAGCCCATAATTTGTTTGCCACCATGCTCAACAACCACTGACTTTACATAAGCGATGTTGGTATTCATATCAATCAGACGCGGCGCCTTGATTCGTTTGCCACCATTCTCAACAACCAATTTCTATGAGTGAGATAGTCGTCCGGTACAACAAATAATTAGCAGCCATCTTGCAAAATGGCGGCTATCTTTAAACTTGAGGTGGCTACAGGTGTTTTTCTTAATTCACCTTTTAATAAATGTTCAAACCAATGTTAGAGTGAAATTATATTAACCGCTAGCGGCCATTTTGAAAAATGGCTGCCACAGCCATCAGCGGCTGAATTTGAGATGGCCCAAAATCCAAATCTGTTCATAATATGTTAGGCTACTAGTGTGCCAAATTTGGTGCTTTCCTCACAAAATGCACAATTGTTATGCTAAGTTGCCCGACTATTAATCTCTTGCAGTAAAAGATAAGGTTCATGTTTCGACTGCAAATTGAAAAGGTTCTTTGATTCTACTGAAAAGGCACATGATCATGCTGGGGCTAGATTGTCGATTATATTACAAAAAACCCCCATAGTACAATAGGGAAATAAGGAAGCTTTAAAATTTTAATTTCATGTACCCAGTTGTGTTGTGGTGAAACTCAGAGCAAATGGTATTTAAAACCAACTTTTTACCAACAATATTCATGATGCTAAATATAAATTGGCACACCTAAACTCCTATCCACTGTCCACCTACAACTCCTATCCACCTCCAGGGCCTTCATCTGCAGCTTGATGCTGTCTTCTCTAGGCTGGCTCCCCTGCCTCACACCTTGCTCAGCTCGATGTCATGGAAACCAAAGCCTACAAGATCATTGTAACGTCCCATGATGAAGAGGCTGAGTATATTGGTCTTCTGCTATGCCATCACAGAAAGGTCGGTGGTCTCTGTATCTTCTGTCACCTCCTTGCTATCCTTCTGACCTTTCTACCCATAGTCCACCATCAACCCCCTTCTGGTTAAACCACTTAAATCCAGGATCACTGCTCACCTCCACTCATGCATTCATTCCTCTTTTCCCCTTTTCTCCCACATGTGGAAACCAACTCCCACATTATCTTTAATCTCATTCTTCCCTCCAGATCTTCAAGACAGCTGTTTACCACCACCTCATATCATCCCCAATCCAAAACCATGATATTTTCCACCCTCGTTAACCCCTGCCGCACCCCACCCCAGACCCTCTTACTTCCAAATTTCCAGCTTACCCTCCTGTATCCATCTTGTCCACCCCATGCATCCTCTCCTGCCCCCATTCCTCCCCATACTGATTGTTTGTCCAAGTCTGCCTCTATCTTGGCCTTCAACTCTGCTGTTGTTGTTTCCCTCATCTCTCAACTTTTATCCTGTCGTGTCTCGATCAGCTCAGTGTACTAATTGTAGCTCTTCCACAAGCTTCGACTATGTATACCAAAACAAACAAACAAAAAAATGTATTCACCTCTGAGCTGTCGAGCCTCAGTTAAAAATCTCGGTTCTACTCTAAACTGCCATGCAGGGCGAGGTCTCATTGTGTGCACCTTCCATTGGATGAACATTAAGCCAGAGGACCAATAGGCCATTACTGGTTGTTGGTGGTTGTTAAAGATCCTTCAGTGTCTTTTACTAAGAGTTGGCGAGTTATCACAAACACCCTGAACAAATTACAAATTCCTGCTCTGACTGACTGCAATGAGGACAACGGCAAACTACCCAGTATAACCCCTGGCCAGGACCTGTTTTGGCAGCACTGATGCTCTGTCAAGAGTACATGGAATACATTTGATTGATTGATATAGAAATCACATGGAGTGAAATGTAAAGTATTTGAATGGCATATTAACAATAGCTTGACAAATTTCCAATGCCTTCCGGCACATTTTCACCATAGATTATTGATCACTCAGAAAAAGAATGCCATTTGAGATGATAATTTCATGTTACAATGTGGGGAAAATAATCAAACTCATACAATTTCAATTCAATACCTGATAATTTAATGGATGCCTTTTTGCAGAATTATATAATTATGTGAAGTTAAACTTCAGAAAGAAACAGACGTTTTGATTTCACGAGTTTGAAATGTAGCTTTGTTTTACTTTTAAGTTATAGCATTGCACAAGTCGCAACAACAGCGTTCTGATCTTACCATGTGCTGGCAAGCAACTGATCACATGGTCAGCAATAATTTTACTTTCTGGCAATGTGATCTGGGCAAGAAAGAACAAACAAATGATCAGGATACAGAAATCCTTTCAGTGTCAGAATATAGCAAAAAAATCTGAAAGTGAATGCATTCCAAACAGCAAAAAAAAAGTTGCCAAGCTACTTCAAGAATAACAACTGAACACAAGTACTGACTAGAGTGGCACTCAGTAGAGCGCACATCTCCGTCAGGCTGAACAGTTTCATTTTTTTATCCCACTGATAGGCCGGAACGGCATCTGGGTCTACACCAAATCTACACAGCTTGTTCTCATCACACACCTAACCTGTCCACCAAGTTCCATCCTAATTCGTCCATAACTTTTTGAGATATTGTGCTATACAGCCAGACCCGACATTCGCGGGGGATAACATTCCTGAAAAATGCCCCAAATGTCGAATCGGGGGCATTGTTTCAATGGGGGAAAAGGGGATAGGTTCCTGGCGGTTCAAGATTCATAAGGGAAATTTTAAAAGTTTTACCAACATGAATGCACATCATTACTGTTTTATGAAAAATGCTTACAAATATAAAAACAACAGCAGTAGGTACTGTTTCCAATTTATATTTAAGATACGACATAAGAATCAATTGAACTCCTGTGAAGAGGATGCAAGTGAGTGTTGATGAGTCGTGCACCAAAGGAGAGGCATGTGAGGGCGCTGAAGGGGATGCAGGTGAGGGTTGGGGTTAGCGGGTAAAGGCAGCGGGACAAGAAGAAAGAATGAGACACAGACCACGCATTTAAGTAGCCGTGCAGGGGTTGTGGGTAGATAGAGGAGGTGTGGGTAGTGTGACCATTGTTTTTGGTGCATGGTGGTGGGGAATGGTTTATGCACACGTCGAGGTACTTTACGTGTGGTTGGTGGGAGATGGTTATAGAGCTGTGTTATGTACACGGCTGGTGGGAGATGGTTTTTGCGAGCACAAAAACTGCAAATCACTGGGCCGCGAATGGAGAAGCGGGTCACATTTTATGAACCACGAATACACGGGGTCCACGAATGTCGAATCCGTGAATGTCAGGGCTTCACGGTATAGGGGAGAGTGAGGCAAGATGATCCCTGGGGCATGATGATCACCCCCCTCTCACGACTCCAATAAAGCTCACATTGGACAGTGGCGCCACCCAACGATAGATCGATTAACTACATTTCCACTGTGGAAGGCACATGACGAGAAAAAACGCTGCGTTCGTTTTATCAGAAAAACATCATTTTCCTCCTGAAAAAGAAAATTTTCAAATCACCGGTGAGTACGTATTATCTCTATGAATAAGTGTAGTAGGAATGGTATCTGAATATAGGTAGATACGTAGCTTATATGCCCATATTGCGTGTATGTTTTGCCTAGCTCATTGCTGTAATTTATGAATGCCAGACGATTTTGTAAAAATAGTGGTGGTGGGGCAGGATGATCACGTGGTTGTGGGGAAAGTTGATCAGGTGATCATGTTGCCCCACACCAAGATCATCTTGTCCTGTTTACAGGATTCTCCGGACAGAACCCCAACATAGGAAACCAACACCTACGGCATCTGGTTCAAACAGTAGCCAGGTTAACAAGGCGTATGTCTTGCCGTCCGATATTATTCCATTTCTGAAAGCAGCTCCCAGGAAAACGATAGGTGGAAGAAAGAAAGGCACGACCAGGATTCTCACGGATACACCCGTGAGAAATGCAATCGCCGCCGAGACGGAAGCCAGAAAACAACTAGAGCAGAAAAAGAGCGATGCCAAGGCCTGGAGAGCCGCCAAATCTGCCCAGACGAAACCTAAAAAGCTGTTCAAGGAAATGAAATCACGAAAACGTGTAGGCCTACAGTTAGACAGTAAATCATTGGATGATGCTGATGCTGGTGATTTCCAGCTTCGAGACGAAGATTCAGAGCCAGATGACAATAATGATGATATTGAAGGAGACTTTGTAATTACAAAAATAGATGGGAAAAAAGCGCGATCAATTCTGTACATAGCGCGTGTAGAGGCAATCGACGACGATGGATATGAGGGAGTCTTTCTCCACAAAGTACCTTCTCATATGAACTTCGATCGACCTACGTTCATCATGGATGAGACAGATTGTGGGACTTTTTCCAAGGAGGACATCGTTAAAAAAACTACCTCCAACCAAATTTTTAAAGGGAAGCCTGAGAAAATCAAAGCAAATGGTATTCAAAATTGATCCGTCAGTCAGTGGGAGTTACAAATTTAAACATCAAGACTGGAACACAAAGATAAATGACGTGAAAATGGACGTTCATATCCGGTTGTGTATGGGACAATGTTTTGGAAATATCAAGTTGGTATCCTTGATGGATATATATATACATACATATATATATATATATATATATATATATATATATATATATATATATATATATATATATATATATATATATATATATATATATATATATATGAAGAATTATTTTCCGTTCATTAAAATTCTAACACATCGCTTATTTAGACTGTCCTCATGTTTCCTAAGGACCATGATCATCTTTCCCCCATAGTGATGATCGACTCGCCCCAGGGGTGGGGCAAGTTGAGCATTTCGACCACAAATTTTGAATTGCCTTTTATAGACATTCAATGATCTCTAATATTCTCGAAATTGGGCAGTTACTTGGGGCGATAGATGGACGAACGAATGGCAATTGAATGGTGTTTGGCTGGCAAATCATCTGACGGCAAAACGGACAAAACCAAAAAAGGGACCATCTTGCTCCACTCTCCCCTATCGTTTTGGCCTTATCTCTCAATGGTGACGAATCCCTTAAAAATAATATTAAAACTCTTATATCCAGATCCTGATCTTCACCAAAATCTAATCAATTTGGCTTACCACACACACAACCTGTCCACCAAGTTTTGTCCGAATCTGTAAATGGCCTTTTCAGATATCCTGCTCACAGACAGACAAACAGACAAGCAGACAGACGTGAAAACATAACCTCTGTCTACCTTCGGTGGCAGAGGTAACTATCCTATCATGGTCAACATACAGAACAGGAATAGAAGCAGCACAGGCAACTCTTTCATTCTTACTTGGTTTGACATCACAACTTTCATCCTGATCCAAATCCATCACCTCAATTATTCTTAAAAGATTCCTTAGCTTTGATTTGAACTGTGAGAGCAACAAAACTAACTCCCATTACCTGTGGGGCAAGGTGTTCTTAGTGCCAAACTTAAGTTCTTTATTTTCTCCTCATTTCACCCTTACTTGACCTTTCTCAAGAACTCACTCAGCATTTTTCTCCACGATTACCCTTGTGTGTTGTCTCCTGTCCTCAAAGTACACAATCACTCAACAGGATACATTATGCAACACCTTGCATTAGCAAACTTCTTTTGACCATTTTGTTGCTTTTTGTATTAAAGGTGAAACTTTTTTTTCCTGACATAAGTGACTAATTCTCGGATGAATTGTAAAAATGATAATAATGACAGTAAAATGCGAGTTATGTCTCCGAACTCCTTTGTCATGGTTAGATAAAACAGTAAATATAAACCCGAAAGAACAAGAAGGGCACTCTCCGATATCGCGATGTCGACCGGTATGCCTCCACCCACATTATCACATCATTATGTATACTTGTACCATGATGGATTTAAATCCCTTCAGCTGTTCTCAAGTATCACATTTTTACTTGACATGACCTCTGACCTTTGATCTCTTGATGAGAAAATCTAATTGGTTCATCTTTCCATCATTATACATACTTGTACCAAGTTTGATTTAGATCCCTTCAGCGGTTCTTAAGTTATCACGGTAACGAAAACCGACCATGGACGGACACACGGACGGACAGACAAACAACCTGTAAACATAACGCCTCTGACAACTTTGTCGGCGGAGGCATAAAAACGAGTTTTAATTACAGTACTCTGAAGTAATCCAAGGTAATGCTGAATCCACCCATGTTGTTTGCTCACTACAGACTTAAATTGATTACCAAAGACCCACCTTTACTCTTTCCCTGCAGCCATTTAAAAGTTTTCAAGTCATCCAAGGAGTTAAAACCACGGTACAGTGTTATGAAGTATGCTTTACTACGTCCGCTGAGGGACTCATGAGATCTCATATAGAAATTTCTTATGCAGTTCGAATGTTGCATCATTTGGGCTATCAACAACATCTGTCTTATGATCTCACAACAAACAAGTTTGTGGCTCGGTGGAGTTCTACATTCTTCTTTCCAGGTCACAATGCACCTGCCGTGATATGTATTTTCAGCTTTAGTATAAAGCATAAGCCTGCCTTCTAAAACTTGCACATATTTCTGTTTTGTGCCTCATTTTGCCTGTGTTACACACTTCATTTCTGTCCCAGCCCTTTTTAGCCCCCGTTAGACCGAGTCCAAAATGGGGACTTATGGAGTTGGTCTCGATTTTCATGTCAATGCGTGCGTCCACAACTATATCTCGGGCATGTATGGACCAATTTTATTTGTGCTTGGCACAAATACAACACATGATGGTACATGATGCACATCATTTTGTTTCACTACGCGATCAAAGATGGCCGACTGGCGGCCATTTTAGTTGTAAAAACAAAACCGGTATCGAACACGTCCTCAACCATTTTTAGGACATGCATTTACTGATCGTGTTCAAACGTGGCACACAGATAATGAATGATGGATTACATATGCAAGTCATTTTGTTTCGAAATCAGATCCAAGATGGCCGACTGGCAGCAATTTTAGTTGTAAAAAAAACGATATTGAACACGTCCTCAAGCATTTCTTAAGGCCCTGTCACACCTTGACGATTTAGCCAGCGTATGCCTGACGTATGCAAAATTTGGCTAA
Source organism: Eptatretus burgeri (assembly GCF_056783735.1). Taxonomy (NCBI): domain Eukaryota; kingdom Metazoa; phylum Chordata; class Myxini; order Myxiniformes; family Myxinidae; genus Eptatretus; species Eptatretus burgeri. The sequence continues at coordinate 29,709,431 of NC_140962.1, forward strand.
AACGCTGGTACACGTCGAATACGTTATGGGTAAGTTTGTATACGTTAAGAGCACGCTGGCATACGTCGTAGTACGCTGGCTTTTTTTCGTAGTACTCTGGCATACATCGTAGTACGCTGGCATACGTCGTAGTATGCTGGCTTTTTTTTGTAGTACGCTGGCATACGTCGTAGTACGCTGGCGTACGTCATAGTACGCCGAGGTGTTAGACAAATTTTCCATGCTGGAAATTTTTCGACGTATGCCAACGTATGACTCACACGTTCCACATAATGCTGGCCATAAGTTGTAGGCACGTTACGCGATCGTTGACACACGTCGAGACACGTTACTTGTAAGTTACTCATAAGTCGAAACACATCGAGGTAATGTATAGCGTACCCGAAACTTATTTCTAACCTATGAGTAACGTGTTGTAGGCACGTTACGCGATCGTTGACACACGTCGACACACGTTACTCATAAGTCGAAACACCTCAATGTAATGTTTAGCGTCAGTGTTCCAGACTCCCTGGTTTTTTGGGGTTTTTTTTTTCTCGGGTATGACGGTGATGTTAACACTTCGATTTCTAGTGTGGTTATGATATAATATAATTAATAGGCTGCCACTCAACGATTTCAATCATAACCGCACTAGAAATCGAAGTGTCAACATCACCATCATACCGAAGAAAAAAAAAAACCAAAAAAAAAAACCAGGGAGTCTGGAACACTGACGCTCACCATTACCTTGACGTGTTTCGACTTATGAGTAACGTACAAGTAACGTGTGTCTACGTGTGTCAGCGATCACGTAACGTGCCTACAACTTATGGCCAGCGTATGCGGAACGTGTGTCATACGCAGAGTACGTCGAGAAATTTTCAACATGCTGAAAATTTATCGACGTACTCGGCGTATGACGACGTATGACGACGTATGCCAGCGTACTACGACGAATGTTAACGTACTACGACGTATGCCAGCGTGCTCTTAACGTATACAAAACTTACCCATAACGTATTCGACGTGTGCCAGCTTGGTTCGGCAAATTTTTCATACGTCGGCATACGCTGGCTAAAACGTCAAGGTGTGACAGCGGCTTCACACTTACTTGTCTAGTGCGGTTATGATTTGAATCGCTGAGCCGCAGCCTATGAATAGCCTACGCCACGTGATCGTCGGCGATACGCTGCCGCGCTATGCAGAAGTTAGACTATCGTTGGGCATAGGTTGTGAACGCCGACAACACGCTCAGTATTCGTTGGTATAAGTTATCTATATGTGATTAAAACGTTCTGTGTACGTTACTAACACGTTATGCATACGTCCAACACGTTATTATACGCTCAAAACTTAAAAAACATCAATAGTTCAGCGTACGCCAGCGTTTTACATACATTTTGAGACCTTGCCATACGCTGGCTAAAACGTCAAGGTGTGGCAGGGACCTCAGACATGCATTTACCGATGTTGGTCAAACTTGGCAAACAGATAATGAATGATGGCTTACATATGCATGTCATTTTATTTCGAGATCAGATCAATTATGGCCGACTGGCAGCCATTTTGTTTCTTAAATGTGTCCACAACCATTTCTCAGACATGCATGGTCCAAATTTGTTCAAACCTGGCACAAACACAGCACAGCCATATTAGTTTTAAAATAGATCCTTTAAAAACCTTTTCTGAAACTGCTTAACCGGTCGATGTGAAACGTATCAATATATGTAGCAAGGGTAGTGGATCATATCTACAAAGTCTCACATTGATAGCTTCAGCGGTTTCAGAGAAATATGTATTTTTATATTTCCTTAAACCCGATGTGGCTGCCACACCATTGACTTATGAAGTCATCATTATAAAATATGAGCAAATACAACCTGTCGCTTTGCTGACGGGAATATTAAGGGGGGGGTAACAAGAGGGGGGAGAAAGAGGGAGAGAGAGGAGAGACAGGAGGGAGAGAAGGAGATAAGATGGAGGTGAGGGAGAAAGGGAAGCAGGAGATGGGAGAAAGGGTGAGAGGAGGGAGGGTAGGGGTGGGGCAGTGAGAAGGGGGAAGTGATGAGGGGGGGGGAAGGGAGGAGCTAAGAAGGGGGGAAGAGTGAGGAAGGGGAGGGTGAGGAAAGCGAAGCCTCAGCAAACATCATCATATACTCAGGGGGGATGAGGAAAAGATGGGGGAAATAGGAGGGGGTGAGGGGAAGTGGGGAGGAGAGCAGGTTTGGAAGTAGGTAAGCATGAGAGAAGGGGGTGATCGACTTGCGTTTGGTTGTGGGATTTATGGAGAAGGGGGGTGAGGGGGGGAGTACAGGATTGAATGAAATGGGGTACATTAAAACAGCATGTTAATACAGAAAATGGAGATCGCCTAGAGATGTCCATGGGGGTAGAGAGGGGAGGAGGTTTGGGAGGAGGGAATTGTGAGAGGAAGGGAAGGCAGCATGAGGGGAAGGGAAGAAGAGGCAGCATGAGGTTAGGGGAAGAGAAAGGCGATAAAACACAACCAAACAGCAACATTTTCTTTTTAACCACAAGGTTCCTTATAAAACTTGGCGGGAGAATTTAAAACTTACGCCATCTACATGTCAAAGGCCTGCCTGCCTGCATGCATACTTGCTCATGCAGCGACCTTTGCACCTCTCCGGTCGGCTCACTCTGAATCTGAATTGTACATTATAAACGATGGGGAATCCATTTTAAATTCAAAACTAAACCTCGTCTATGAGCCAGTCGGGTTGGTCGGTACCATCTGGGGGGAACAATTCTCATCGTGATTTTTGGCAAGATATATAACCCTAGAGTTAGAAAATGTGTGTTAGCATTGCATCGGTGGTAGCTTTTTGTCTGTTATCACCCTGTTTATATGCCTACTCTTAAATAAGCTTTTGTGCAAAATGGCCAGTACAAGGTAAGACATCCTACTTCAACTTAACAACATTTTTTTTTTTATCAGTCAAACATTAACTTTAAAATGTCTCACCTTTTGCTTGGATTATTTGCTTCTCAACAAAAAAGTGCAAAAACACGTCGAGGTTGAAAGGTATGTCATTGGTGACACATATATCAGTGTCTATTTCCTGTGTGATAAATCATTCCACCTTTAGAAAAGTATTTGTCTATAATTTACTGTGGAAAGTAAATAAAAGTTCTGGAACAATATAATTACATGGGTGTTTCGCAGATTTATAAAGAAATCCCAAAATCTAAATTTTTTTTTTGTATGTTGTATATTAAGATCAGTATAGCAGACAATGTTACTCCACCCCCCAAATGAAAAAAATACCGAATTTGGACAATTTTTTTATGTAGTTTGGTCAATGTGATGATATTTTCCCTGTTGTTAATGAAGGATACTTTCCAAGCATCAAACAAAGGTAAATGATAGCACGTTTATGAACAAGATTAATGTTTCTTCCCTGCAAATTCTCAAAAAATACAGAATTTCAGGGATTTAGAAACTCAATAATGCACATATGAAGGTATCAAACACCCGTATTACACAATATAAACCAATAAGATAATCGCAAGATGTTTAATCATGTGCAATCTGATGAATGAGTCAAAGGTGAAAATGAAACACAATCTTCTATTGTTGGGCATAAAATTACAGAATAGAAACACAAATGTGATGTTCCAGACGAACAAGGCTATTACCTCGACCCAATGTGTTGCTGATAAACATATTGTCTTATGAACCAAAGTTGTTGTTGTTCGTCTTTTGGCTGCTCCCGTTAGGGGTCGCCACAGCGGATCATCCGTTATGATCTGCATACTGATTTGGCACAGGTTTTACGCCGGATGCCCTTCCTGACGCAACCCTGGTCGCCTCTTACGACACAGGGATAAGTATTGGGTTTCGCCATGATTCCGGGATGCCCTACACCATCTCATAGCGAGGTCCAGCGCATAGCTCCCGTCCTCAAGCGATCCTCCAACCCAAGCCTCCGAGTAGCTGGATTACAGGCGCACGCCACTACGCCCGGTTGTCTTATGAACCAAAGACAGGTCCTTTATAGTTTCTAAGACATCTCTGATCATATGCACTGATTGTCAGTGATATAAAATGTTCAAGATGAACTTAAAAATCATAATCATTATCCAGTTCTTCAATATCCTCATCTAAACTTTCTCCATTGTCTGACTCAAAGATGGATGTGTTCTGCAATGTATCAGCACTGGACTATCAGTGCCTGTAAATGCAAACACTAAATGCTAGGCTAGTTTTAACAATTGTTTTGAAAAGCAAATAACATGAGCTACATGCCTAACAATTTTCAAGAAGATATAGCCTATAATAAGAGAGAACCATGAGTTATAAATAGAATGTCTTCTTCTTTCTTACGCCGGTTTCAGAAAAGTATATTTTGGGATGGGGGTTACTAAACGGCTAATAACACACAAAAGGCTATCACATAGTTTCTGACTGTAGAGATGTATACCCTGCCAAAAATTACAATTAGCATTATTCTCTTCGGATGGTACCGGTGGCCAAAAATTACCGGATCTGGCTCATGGCCTAACCGTCACTTCTTAACAGTCCCCTTAACAGAGGTGGAGGGATGGGAGAGAGAGGGAAAAGGGTGGGAGAGGGGAGCATCTGGAGGGGGAGAGGGAAGGGGGAGAAGGGAGGGAGAGAGGAGGGGGGGGGATTCCAGCAGATGTGATGCCCAGTTTAACATCCATCTGAAAGACGGTACACACATTGATGAATCACCCTGTCTGTGAAACACCAAGATGACAGTTTATAGCTGGGTCGGGATTTAAACCCAGGCTTGACAGCCAAGAGAGAGAGCATGCATACCTCTCGGTTATCCTGCCGTCACGTGGCAATTAATTGCTTTGTAACAACCGAAAACATTTTGTACTCATTGTAATCATCAAATTTATTTTGCCTTCCTAACTCTGGAGATGTCCTCACAGAAAGTCGTGCCCAAGGATTGTCATCGAAGCTTGAAGAGCGTTTGCCAAGTGGCTTAAGCACTCAAGCAAGCACTCCAATGAAACAGTTGAAGAAACGATTAAAAACGAAACGTTTAATCTATTTTTTATATGTATCGATCTACATAGAAGTGACAGGTTGCATCATGAAAGAAGGTCGACAAAAATGGGAAACATGGTGTAAAATAAAATTGCACATTTTCAGCGGGTGAGCCACCACCCGAGGCACCACACGACAACACAGGACTATACGCAGGCGTGGGCCCTGAACTCTGCTCAAGTCGATTGATATATTCAGTGACAGTGGGAATACTTTTGCAGTGTATGGTCGTGGCTTGGAAACGAACAACCAAGCAGCTTGTATACATGCTCGCCAAGTGGCTTAAGCACTCAAGCAAGCACTCCAACAAAACGGTTGATAAGGAATGGCAGGCTCGGCAAGCGATTAGCGATCGATCGGTCATATGAACCCGGAGACGCCCGGAATGTCAAGCAATGTCCGAAAGGAACAAATGAACACTTTTTTTTAAGCAGTGGGAACTGCTGCTGAGGTCAATTATGAAGCTCAAATTTTGAAATACGGCTCAGAATAAGAGACTTTAGAGGTTATGGCATGTGCGGAAATGAAATAAAGCCACAAATGCTGGTGTCTCCGGGCGTTTATAAGCATTGCAATGTATCCAGAAATTTGTAGTTATGATGATGAGGCATTTGATGACATGAAGTCATTGTTATAAAATACGAGCAAATACAACCTGTCGCTTTGCTGTTTCCTCCCTCCTCTTTGCCCTCTTCTAACAGTTTGGCAGGTCCTGAGAGAGATCACCAATAAGAAGGCTTCTCCAGCTATCCGTATCAAAGGTAACACTATAGAGGAACGTCGAGACTGCTGGTTTAAACATTTTAGCAATCTTCGAGGCAAACCTGAGCAGAACACCAGGACTGACGATCCATTCTTCAAACACAAAGTTGTTGACATTCTTCCCGTCAAGACTGGTCCGTTCTCTATGGAGGAACTCCAGAAATGCCTGTGAAAGCTCAAATGATCCAAGACTCCTGGCCCTGCCAACATTCCAGCTGTTGTCTGGAAGAGCCCACTTTTTAATCAAGAGCTGCGAGACTTTTGCAACGAAACCTATAGAGGCAACAAACCAGCAACCTTCTCCAAATTTGCCATCATCCCTCTGCCTATAAAAGGCAACCTCTCTCTTCCATCTAATTACAGAGGTATAACATTGTCACCTCTCGTCTCAAAAATCTACAAGTCTATGCTGCTTAATAAGATTACCCCTAATCTCGATCCTATTCTCCGACGCAACCAGAATGGTTTCCGGAATGGCAGATCTACAACACCTCAGATTCTTGCCTTAAGGAGGATCATAGAAGAACTAAAGATCTCCAAGCAGAAAGCAAGCTTAGCATTTGTGGATTTCTCCAAGGCCTTTGACAGTGTCAACAGGAAGGCCATGCTTCAAATTCTTTTGAACTATGGAATCATAGAAGAAACAGTGCAAGCAATTGCCATAATGTACAACAACCCCTCTAGCTATGTTCAAAGTATGGATGGCCCAACCACGGAGTTTTTCACAACAGCAGGCATCCTCCAAGGGGACACCCTTGCTCCTTATCTTTTTGTTATAGTTGTGGATTACATTCTCAGGCAGTCAGTAGAGACCATGAAAGAGAAAGGAATTGACATCAAACAAAAAAGATCAAATCAAAACAGAAATAAGCATCTTACAGACCATGACTATGCAGATGAAATCACCTTAACAGCGATACTTTTGAAGGATGCTCAAGACCTTCTAATTTCTGTTGAGGATGCTTCAGCTAAGGTCAATCTGTTTCTAAATGCCATGAAAACAGAATACATGACAGTAAATGAGGATGCTGATCATCTACCAATCTTCTCCGAGGATGGCTCACAACTAAATTAAGTCAAAGACTCGAAGTACTTTGGGTCTTATGTAGCTGACTCCAAGAAGGACTTCATATCATGCAAAGGTCAAGCCTGGAGTGCATGTAACAGGCTGCATCACATCTGGCAGTCTAACATTTCAAGAGAACATACTCCTTTATGGATCAGAGACGTGGACCATGAAGAAGGCCCTGCAGGACCGGCTTGATGGCACATATACTCGGCTTCTTATGAGAGTTCAGAACCTCAGCTGGCAGGAACACAGAACAAAAGCAGAGATCTACGGAGACATACCACCCATTTCTACCATTGTAGCTCATCGCAGAACACATTTTGCTGGTGACTGTTTCCGCGCCAAAGACCAAATTATATCTGACGTGATCTGCTTGAGATTGCCTTGCCCAGCCAGAGGAAGAAGGCCACTGAACTACATCAACTGCATAGCAAGGGATATCCAGCATGACATAGCGGACTTGCAGACACTGATGATGGACAAATACTCATGGCACGACATTGTGAACTCTATCTCGGATGCGTCCGCCGAGTAGTAGTCGTGATGACATGAGTGAGGAAAGTGAAGAAAAAAAAAGGCCATTAATTATCTTCATATATGTAACGTCGTTGCAGCGATAGGTGAAGCAGTTTCAGAGAAATAATTTTTTTAAGATCTTCCTTGAAACCAGTGTTCCTCCGCACCAGATCACTAATGATGTCATCATTATCAAAATATATGCACCAATGGTAGTGGGTATATCATATTTGGAAAGTATCGCATTGATAGGTTAACCAGTTTTAGAGAAATAATTTTTTAATATGATCGACTGACGACTTGGCACGAGGACTATTGGTTGAAAACGTCAAAAATCGGTCACATGGTCTCGCAGCCACATTGGATTAAAAAAAAAAACCTTCATCAATCGATGCAAAACTTTAAAGATGATGCCATGTGCCAGGTGTCTGATCAAAGCAGGGTGGCTTCGTACCCGGCCATAACTGCTCGCAGTTATAAAACGCGCTTCTAGTTGTTATTATTATTCAGTTTGTGGGATGTGGGTGAAGCAGAAAATTTACAAATCGCATTCCGGTTTCCATCTTAAGTTGTCCAGAGGCATTTAAAGAGTGAACCATACATCATGGAATTGCACCAAACATATGCCAAAATAGATGGGACAGACGATTCACAACTCCTCGAAGGCAATTAATGAGCCAGATAAGCATTTAGTGACAAACTAATTGACATGGTCATGCCACTATTGGATTGTCGATAAAAATATCGACTCCAGCTTCACGAGCTTAGAATCCAAATCCTTTTTACTAATGCCTTCAGCCTAATTTGTACCCACAACGTACGAGTTGACAGTCCAATACATGGCATACTAAATCACTGTACAAAAGGATTATTCTGCACACAAATGCCATTTTTGATGTGTCATGTATCAACAAATTAATATACTCGAAACTTTTTGAACACAAATTCAACGCAAATATTTTCCAACATCTTAAGTAATAAATAGCTCCGAGTGGGCTGACAGTCATCTCTTGAGGTCGTAGTTCAGACCTCTGCTGAACCCAAAATGTGGGAAATGTCATGGGCGTTACACTGGAATCTATTTTGGGGATCCCCCTGGGAGCTCCCCTGATCGGAAATCGAAAAATCTAAGACAGTGCGATCATGTGGACCATCAAGTCGAAGGATTTCAGAACAATCGATTGGTAAATAAGGGATGAGTAGGGATCCAAAGTTTTTGGGGGAACCTCCCCCCCCACCTTTAGAGCCCCCATGATGTAAAATCGAAAAAGCGAAGCCGGAGCGATTATGGGGTCTACTGTCTTGTATACATACGAGGTGTGTTCAAAAAGTATCCAACCTTAATTTTTCGTGCGTAAACAAATGAAGCTAGGGAGGCGTGGTTTGGTGCACGTATGTAGGCGATCCTAATTCATATGCGTGAATATTTTCCCGCCTGCAGAAGCTGTCAGTCGCCGACAGACCGCCAATGAGTGAGGAAGTGTAAGTGAGCGCCGTTGGATTTTCGTTTTTGACAAAATGATGGATCACTGTGGTCTCATCGCCAGTGATCACTGTGTTGAAGAAGTTAGTATCGCTGTTCACAGTCTCCAGCATGTCCTGTGTGATCTCCAAACGGAGTTGCTTCTGCTCGATCGTTAGCAGCTTTGGCACGAACTTCGCTGAGATTCTCCTTAAGCCCAAATCCTCAGTCACAATGGAATGAACGGATCCAATGCTGACGCCCGCCTCGTCTGCAAGTTCTCTGATCGTGATTCGACGATCCTGCATCAGCAGGGTCCTCACTTGGTCAATGACGGTCTCATTTCGGGATGTTGAGGGCCTACCAGAACGTGCTTCACTTTCCACTGATGTGCGACCATCTTTGAAGCTGTTGTACCACTCCTTTATCTGTGTGGTGCCCATTGCTTCGTTCCCAAAGGCCTGTTGAATCTTGCGGATCGTTTCCACTTGGGAATTGCCAAGCTATACACAAAATTTGATGCAGTTGCATTGTTAAAGTTTTTCCGTCATTTTGTCAAAAACGAAAATCCGACGGTGCTCACTTACACTTCCTCACTCATCGGCGGTCTGTCGGCGACTGACAGCTTCTGCAGGCGGGAAAATATTCACGCATACGGATTAGGATCGCCTACATACGTGCACCAAACCACGCCTCCCTATCTTCATTTCTTTACGCACGAAAAATTAAGGTTGGATACTTTTTGAACACACCTCGTACATGTGTCACATTTCAGAACAATCAGCTGGGTGATAACGGAAGAGTAGGAAAAATATCAAAAAGTTAACGGACGACCGGACGGACAGATATCCGGACATCACGACCCATTTTATAAGTTCATTCCTTCGAGAATCGAGATGAGATGACCTGATAATACTTAAGTTATGACAATGTGGCCTCATTAACCTGACTAATGTTGGTAATGCCAGATAAACAATTTTCCTGAAATGATTATTCACTTATAGTCAGGGTTGAACACACATTCCTAAGAGCACGAGACCATCACTCAAATGCCTTGGTTTGTCTCGGCTGTCAAATCCCTGACCTCGGGCTTACCTCAGCTTGGCCATTTCCTGTAAACCTTAAGGCCTGTACTGGTTCACCCAGCACAATTTCTGAATATGGCTGCTGGTCACTACTGCTAATGGCCCGGGTTAAGGCTTCAGGTAGGCTTGATAAACCTCGGGCCAAAGACCACTGGGCCCATTGTTCAGCTCTTGCTCGATGCACAAGTTCACATTGTTCCAGTAAATGATCACCTGGGAAAAGTAGGGAATTGCACAAAGGGATGGATGAGAGTTGAGGAAGTCAACTCAAGTGCAAATGTTTCAATGGAAATGAAACTCAAACTTTAAAAGCTGATCATATCATCAAATTTTTCACAATTTTCTTCACAAGTAGCCAAAGCTCACTTTTGCATGAATCATGAGATTAGTAGATAATGGACAAATGAACACAGCACATCGGATTAAAACGTGAGATCCTGGTATTGTGAGCTGTGCTCAGATGGGAACACCAAGTAGCATGACACAAAGCCATTAAACTGTTGAATGTGTGCAGATGTGATTATGCTACAGAAAAGAGCACAATTACGAAGCCATGACATCGCGAGCATGCCAAACGTTCAAAGTGAAGTAGATCATGGTGAGTCAGAGCATACGTTTGCTTCGGGCAAGAACAAGTCCTAGCAGAAGTGAGCCTGTGAGGCGCTGAGCCTCATAAGCAGCTGGTAGGCAGGAACGGAGGCTCAAGTATCGAGCATCTCCAGCAAATATTCCTCGACACAGAGGATCTGCAAGCAGCTCGGCCACCTGTGCAAGTGCGCAAAGCAAGATTATGTTGCTATTTACATCTGTCTGATCCATAGACCATTTCCTTTACTCTCAACAGACCGCTTCTCCCAACTTTTTCAATCAACCCAACCCAAACTTTGCTCCTCCTCACCTCTTTCCCCATTCTCCTCTCCAAAAACCCATAGATGGTTTCATCTTCTTTCTTGCTTCCTCTTCTTACAAACGGCTCCTTGAGAGCAGTCCAAAGTAGAGGGCGAGATAATAGGCCTCCCACCTTCAGAAGACCTCTATGGCAGATGGTGTGAGATAAAGGAAGAGAGAGGTTGAGTAGGAGCAGACATTAAATGTCTGGTTGATTTGAAAAGCAATGACAAGCTTGCAGAACTGAAAAACCATCGACATACTGTATTCTGTACACATTTTGTAGAGGGTTGGGGGCTGGGTTTTTGTGGAAATGAGAGAAATTAGAGAAAAAAAAGCGAAGAGGAGAAGATAAGAAAATCCAAAGGAAGGAGACATCTGAGGGTAGATGAGTGTGAAAGCTATCTGGAGCAGGGAGGTAGAGGAAGTTGACTGGATATAAGAGTAATGGGAGAGGAGGTAAGAATGTTTGGAATATGGGTGAGGAGGTGGGGGAGGGAGGAGTGGGGAGTGGGGAAAAAAATAAATCAAGATTTATTTTGTTTATACATAAGCAGTAAATTGATGATCATCAAGCAAAGGGTGGAGGTTGGGAGGTTTGGATACTTAAAGCTTGATGGCAAGGCATGCAGCTGCCCCTTGCTGTACAGAAAACGATTTTGGGCTGCAGGAGCACTCCTCAACACGGGCAGAACCTCTGCGGACAAACCCAGGTCTTCCACCTGCACAGCCATCACATCAATCATCGTAGTATCGCACATCCATGGAACTAAACCTCACCTTCACCACCATCGATGTACAAGTTTTGAAAAATAAACAACTGCACATGACACAGCGGCAAAATGTTTGTTTCAACATTCATGAAATAAATTAAATTGAGCATGTTGTGAACTCAAGAACTCCACCACATGTATCAACTTCTTAAATAGAAAATATGTCGATATACTGTATCTTGAGTTGTTATGATTTGCCTGATCACAAGAGCAGATTGGCGGTGTTGAAATGTGCTGCAAATATCGACATAAAATTACATTCTATGTGCTTGAATGTTCTGGCAAGAATTTCGACCAATGAGGTGAATTGATACAAGTGAAAAAGTTTTGCCCCAGAACAATGAGGACATGGTGCTGCACAAGCAAAACTTTGCAGAGTTCAGTCGTTTTCTCTACAACTTCCAGCCATGCTCGCACACTCTTCCCAGAAGTATTTTCCAAACATCATTAAAGATGTAAAATGGGAGAGTGTTTTGACTCCTCCTCATAAGTCCTTCATTTGTTAATTTCTCCATATAGGGATAATCAATTTTCATTATACTGCACTGGTATTGAGATAATGCATGTTAAACGAGAAGGGCACTCGGTAGAGCGCATACCTCCGCCACACAATGCCTGATCCAAAAGAACATATCGGGCCCATTACATTTTTGAAATATCATGATATACATATATATATATATATATATATATATATATATATATATAGTTTTTGGACCTTTCTCTCAATGGTGAAGAATAGCTTTAATAATTAAATAATCTTCGTATTCAGACACGGATTCGGATCTCCACCAAAATCAAATCAATTCGGCCTTGTCACACCCAACATGACCACCAAGTTTTCGTCCGAATCTGTCCACAACTTTTTGAGATATCGTGCTTTATATTAGTTTCGCCCGATCTCTCAATGGTGAAGAATCAATAAAAAAATTATCAGATCTGGATGCAGATTCGGATCTTCACCAAAATTGAATCAATTCTTCCTCGTCATCATATCAGATCATATCATTTTTGGCTGCATCTCTCAATGGTGAGGAATCATTTTAAAAATTCTAGTGGTCGGATCCGGATCCGGATCTTCACCGAAATTTAATCAGTTTGTCAATGTCACACATCCAACCTGTACACAAAATTTCATCCGGATCCATCTACAACTTTTTGAGGTATCCTGCACACAGACAGACAAACAGACAAACAAACTAAGACAGAGAGGGGTGAAAACATAACTTCCTTCACCTTCGGTGGCGGAGGTAGCAATATGTCAGTACTTGAATAAAAACAAACGACTGCGAAGGGAGACCAGTGCCCTTTAAACAACGTTTTTTTACTTCCCGCCAATACCACAAATTATGACTTGTAGTATCATTAAAAGGATGTGACATGCAAAGAGTGAGTCTACAAGGGAGTGAATAATCACCAGATTGAGTGCATTGGCTCCTGCATTTCCTGCCGGCCGCAGTGCACGTGGTCCGAGTTCAAACACGGCTCCACTGTCTAAGCGTAAGGAGTGAAGCCAGCCACCAAGACGCCCCGATGCCTCCACAAGAACCACCTGTTGAAGTCGATCAATGACTTAATTTCACAACAGGAGATTCAGTCAGGTGCTGCTGCAAAGATGTTGACAAATTCCATAATAGTTATTCAAGTCATCCACTAGGATGTCTGGCTGGCATAGAGATATCCATACTTGCTCGCCTCTTAACTGTAAAGTATGGGTTCTAATCCTGACCTCACTATAACCTGTCATCCGGGTGTTTCATCAATGTGCGTTCTGTCCCTCAGATGGACGTTGAACTGCGAATCCTATCTGCTTGCATTAGTTGGTGGACATAAAATATCCCGCAGTCTCCTTCAGGAAGAGTCGATGAACTATCGCCAGCACCCTGAACGACCTCTAGCTCGAGATAGTACGAGCAAACAAAGATTGCATACCCTCACCTGGAATTGTTTTGTGTGGTGTTATCGTACGTATTTCATAGACGTACTCGCATTCCAATTGTACAGACTTTATCGAGGTACTTGGTTGAAAAAAAGATAGCGTGTACTAGTAGCTACCACTAGGTGGTGTTTGTGGCCTACAGTAGCAAGTTATGTGTGGACAAACAGACAAATAACAAGACAAGCCGGTAGGCGACGAGGGATTCGCTCGGATCGAAGCGCTGGATACGATGCTTTTCATTCTGACCGATCCACCGACGAAGATTCATTGCCAAGATGTATTGGGTCACATACTATTGTTCCTCTGCCTGGCAAGATATTTCCGATTGCATATTTTGCCAACTGACACTCCTCATAAAAAATGAAGGGTAATAGACACCCTATTAATGAAAGGACTACCATTTGAAAAATAATCAGTTTGCTGGTTTGTGCTGTGGAGCCTCGTGTTGCAGACACACACACACACACACACACACACACACCCACACACACACACACACACACACACACACACACACACACACACACACACACACACACACACACACACACACACACACACACACACACAATAAACTTCTCTCAATGCTCTTGTTAGACCACACCTCCTGAGCCACACAATATTTTTCATAAGCCACGCCCATTTTCCATAAGCCACGCCCATTTTCCTACACCACTCCCACTTTAAATAATAAATAATTGGAGGTGGTGTGTGGATCGTGGAATCGTTTAGGGTAAATAATTAAATAATTGGAGGTGGTTTGTGGGTGGTGGAATCGTTTTCGGTAAATAAATAAACAAGCCGGTAGGCGACGAGGGATTCGCTAGAATCGAAGCGCTGGATACGACGCTTTTCATTCTGACTGATCCACCGACGAAGATTCATTGCCAAGACGTATTGGTTCACATACAATTGTTCCTCTGCCTGGCAAGATTTTTCCGATTGCGTATTTTGCCAACTGGCACTCCTCATAAAATATGACGGTAAATAGACACCCTATTTTTGAAGGACTACCATTTGAAAAATAATCGGTTTGCTGGTTTGTGCTGTGGAGCCTCACGTTGCAGACACACACACACACACACACACACACACACACACACACACACACACACACACACACAGACACACACACACGGAAAACCCGATAAATTTCTCTCAATGCTCTTGTTTGACCACACCTCCTGAGCCACACAATATTTTTCATAAGCCACGCCCACTTTAAATAATAAATAATTGGAGGTGGTGTGTGGATCGTGGAATCGTTTAGGGTAAATAAATAAATAATTGGAGGCAGAGTGTGGGTCGTGGAATCGTTTTCGGTAAATAAATAAATAAGGTGGTGTGTGGGTCGTGGAATCGTTTTCGGTAAATAAATAATTGGAGGTGGTGTGTGGGTCGAGGAATTGTTTCCAGGAAATAAATAAATAATTGAAGGTGGTGTATGGATTGTGGAATTGTTTACGGAAAATAAATAAATAATTGGAGGCAGAGTGTGGGTCGTGCAATTGTTTACGGTAAATAAATAAATCATTAAAGGTAGTGTGTGGATCGTGGAATCGTTTTCGGTAAATAAATAAATAATTGGAGGTGGTGTGTGGATCGTGGAATCGTTTACGGTAAATAAATAAAAACCAATGTCACCGGTAGGGTGACCCGTATCTTGCCAAAAGGTGACCACGTGTGAGGTCTTTAAGGTCACACTGAGGTGAACAGAGCTGCTATCCACCAGGAGCGACTCCTTGAGGAATATCTGCCTACGAGAGTTTCCGATGAGAATCGTTCTATAGAGTAACCATGAAAAATATACGTTTGCCTCATAACATCACCAAATGACGTCATAATGTCTCAAGCTTGATATATCAAGAAAGCAATCATCGAGGTGTTCAATTTGAGGTACTACACGATATGGTTCCTAAAACTTGAAAATTTGACCTTGGGGTCAAATATGTTTGACCTCAGGCGCTAACCATGAAGGTCAAGGCCAATCGCCACCAAAAACTAATCAGCTGAGCGCCAGACCATGTACTACATTCCCATAAAGTTTGGAGATGATTCAATTAAAATTACTCAAAAAATAAGGGTTTCGTCAACCTCCATGATTTACTGCAAAGTGACCTTGACCTTTGACCTTGACATTTATGTGTGCTGAAGGGTATTGTAATAATACTACGATATGTGTACCCACAAGAGTTTCCGATGAGAATTGTGCTCTACAGAGTGCTATAAAGGTGAAAAATTCAATGATTACAGACAAACAAACAACAACAAAAAAACTTACCAAGTAACAGATCTTGCAAAAACTTCGTTTTGGCAAGATAATAATTGGAGGTAGTGTGTGGGTCGTGGAATAGTTTTCGGTAAATAAATAAATAATTGGAGGTGGTGTGTGGGTGGGGAATAGTTTTCGGTAAATAAATAAATAATTGGAGGTGGTGTGTGGGTGGGGAATCGTTTACGGTAAATAAATAAATAATTGGAGGTAGTGTGTGGGTCGCGGAATCGTTTTCGGTAAATAAATAAACATGTTATAAGAAATCCACAAAGACAGAAATGACAGTGATTCCATTTATTTTGGATCCTTTTCACTTTGGTCAATAACATTTGGATCGAGGAGATCGAAGGTGGAACGACGGTGTAGCTCCTTACAAACACTGTATACACACCTTAAATGACGGTAAATAGACATCTGATTTTTGAAGGACGACAATTTGAAAAATAAAACCTCAATCAAAAATCGGCTCGAGTAAAATTTTCTAAATATCTCGAAGTGTTTAATCCCGAAGTCTTGTTTCTCTCCATTCAAAACTGAAGGACAAGTATTGAAAATACTGTATGCGGTTTTTCTGCCGCTGCACAGCAACGGGTGGTTGCGAGGCAACGAAATTCAAACGCGCACATTCCCAGTATATATTCCACCTGTTGGCAAAATTTCATCGAAATCGGTTCGTGCTGTGGAGCCTCGCGTTGCAGACGCAGACGCACACGCAGACGCACGCGCACACGCACACGCACACGCACACGCACACGCACACGCACACGCACACGCACACACACACACACACACACACACACACACACACAGCCGGAAAACCCGACAATAAGGGATATCTCATATATAGCGAATCCAACAAATGGACACAAATGCAATACCCTCTCCTCTGGTGAGGGTAACTAGAATGGCACTCGGTGGAGCGTGTACCTCCGCCAGGCGAACAGTTTACGTCTTATATCCCACCGATAGGTCGGATCTGAAACCGGACCTCAACCAAAATCGAATCGGCTTGTTCTTGTCACTTAACCAACTCATACACAGAGTTTTGTCTTAAATCATCCACAACTTTTTGAGATATTGTGGTATATACAGTGCTGAGAGAAAGTCTACACCCTTTCAAAATTTTCACATTTTGTTGCTGTGTAGCCTGGAATTACATCAGACTTTTTCCACTTTTATTTACACATCGTAACCAACAACTTCTAAGTGTAAAATAAATTCCACAAATTTCAGAAAATTAATTAAAAATACAAAACTAGAAGATCTTGGTTGGATAAGTGTCCACATCCCTTATAATAGCAATTATAAACTAGAGGGGGAGCACTCGGTAGAGTGCAAAACCTCCACCGCAAATACTGCTCGGTCACTCAAGTGAACCTGATATCCTATTCATTCAATTTGACATCAACAGTGCTCACAGAGTTATAGTTTGCAACTTTCCCTTATACATACTCAGCTCATTCGTCGTAACTAGATTCCTTGAGACAGAAATTGATTTTACGTGGGTATATCCACCTGAAGTTCCAAAATCAGCCGCAATTATAATTTTTGCATGTTTTTTGTTGGAAATCACTTAAAACATGTAGAAATGCAAAAAAAAAAAATTCTAATCTTTTTTCAAAATGGCCACCATAACGGCTATATTGGATTTTGGACCAAGTCCAAAATCTAATGGCATGATCCTTGGACCATACCTAATCCCCCCACTAAGTTTTGTCGAAATCCGTCAAGGAGTTTTTCCATAATACTGTTCACAAACAAACAAACAAACAGAAAGGGGTGAAAACAGCCGATCTTCGATGGCGGAGGTTAATTAGCTCAGGTGTAACCAATCACCTTTAAAATCACACACCAAGTTAATTGGCCTCCACCTGTGTTAAACTGTAGTAATTCTGATTATTTCATAATAAAATCAGCTGTCCCTGTAGGTTTCCTCTGCTGGGTAATGCATTTCACAGCTAAAACTCAACCATGAGCACCAAGGAGCTTCCAAAAAGCCTCTGGGATAAAGTTGTGGAAAGGCAGAGATCAGAAAATGGGTATAAAAATATTTCAAAGGCCTTGGATATCCCTTGGAGCACAACCAAAACAATCATTAATAAGTGGAGGGTGTATGGTACCACCAAGACCCTGCCGAATTCAGGCCGGCCCTCCAAACTGGATGACCAAGCAAGGAGGAGACTGATCAGAAAAGCCACCAAGAGGCCAATGACTACTTTGAAAGAGCTACATGCCTTTATGGCAAAGACTGGTCACTATGTGCATGTGACAACAATATCCCAAGCATTCCACAAGTCTGGCCTGTACGGTAGGGTGGCAAGAAGGAAGCCATTACTAAAAAAAAAGCTCACCTTGAGTCCCGTTTGAGGAATGCAAAAATCCACTCTGGAGATACTGAAGCCATGTGGCAAAAAGTTTTGTGGTCTGATAAAACCAAGATGGAACTTTTTGGCTTAAATGCAAAACATTATGTTTGGCACAAACTCAACACAGCACATCACCCAAAGAACACCGACCCAACTGTGAAACATGGTGGCAGCATCATCATGTTATGTGGATGTTTCTCATCAGCAGGGACTGGGACACTTGGCAGGATAGAAGGGAAAATGGACGGAGCAAAATACAGAAAAATCCGAGAGGAAAACCTGCAGCCCTCTGCAAGAAAGCTGAAATTGGGACGGACGTTCACCTTTCAGCATGACAACGACCCGAAGCACACAGCCAAAGCTACATTGGAGTGGCTAAGGAACAAAAAGATAAATGTCCTTTAATGGTCCAGTGAGAGCCCTGACTTAAATCCAATCGGAAATCTGTGGCATGACTTGACGATTGCTGTCCATCAACGCTCCCCACACAACTTGACTGAGTTTGAACAGTTTTGCACAGAAGAATGGGCAAATATTGTCCAATGAAGGTGTGTAAAGTTGGTAGAGACCTATCCCAACAGACTCACAGTTGTAGTTGCTGTCAAAGGTGCTTCCACCAAGTATTAACTCAGAGTGGTGGACACTTATCCAACCAAGATATTCTAGTTTTGTATTTTTAATCAATTTTCTGAAATTTGTGCAATTTATTTTTCACTTGGAAGTTGTGGATTACGAGGTGTAAATAAAAGTGGAAAAAGTCTGATTTAATACAATTTAATTCCAAGCGAGAAGGCAACAAAAGGTGAACATTTTGAAAGAGGGTGTAGACTTTCTATCGGCACTGTAGCGTGGGAAGTTAGAGGAGGTTGAGTAAAGGTAAGAGTAATGGTCGAGGAGGTAAGAATAATTGGAATATGGGTGAGGAGGTGGGGGAGGGTGTGGGGGGGAAATGGGGATTTCTTTTGTATATACATATGCAATAAATTTATGATCATCAAGCAAACGGTGGAGGTTGGGAGGTTTGGATATTTAAAGCTTGATGGCAAGGCACGCAGCTGCCCCTTATTGTGCAGAAAACTATTTTGGGCTGCAGGAGCACTCCTCAACAAGGGCAGCACATCCGTAAACAAACCTCGTCCCTTCTTTCAGGTACGAAAGGGAAGCAAATAGATACCCAAAGTATTCAAACCTCCCAACCTCCACCTTTTGATTAATTTATTTCCATTAGTGCATGCCTGTAGGTGCAAAAAAAAAAAAAAAAAAAAAAAACTTTCAAACCGCGAGCCAGAAACGACAACCACACAGGCCGTTCCTTCGCTCTCTCGTCCTCGCGACAACCACACTTCCACGCACAGAGTTAATTAAAATGCAAATTAAAATCAAGTTTACCTCCCTGTCTTTGCTTGCCATGACATTCGCTGCCATGTAACCGGCACGGCCCGTGATGTCATCGTCAGCTGGCCGCGCACCGGCCTACGCAGCAACGTGTCCTGTCATTGGTTGATAAATAAATGGCCATAACTTGGGAACCACTTGTCTGATTAATATCAAACCTCGAAAAGGCACATCCTCAGGTCTCCAGCAATATACCTGGCAAGTCTCAATTAGATCGGACCAGTGGTTGTCGAGAAACAGCGGTCACAGACACACACACACACACACACACACACACACATATACACACACACACACACACACACACACATATACACACACATACACACACAGACACACACATACACACACACACACACAGACACACAGCTGGAATTATAGATAGATGAAGGATGGCAGGGGTAAGGATAAAAGCGAAGCAAATAAGTGCCTCAAAGTTGACAAGTATTAATAATTTATATGGATTTATAAGAGAATGTGTCGTCGTTACCTGCCCCAACACTTAGGTATAAACTCAGACTCTGTTGTAGTTTGTGTGCAGTGTTAAATGTGTGCCCATTTGTGTGACTGGTCTGCATTATATTTGTCACTATAATCTAACTAAACAATAGTGTCAAAATAGTGGTACGTATCTGTGTACAAGGTGGAGAAATGAGGTGAAGTGGTGGTGGGGGAAATGAGGTGAAGGGGTGGTGGGGAAATGAGGTGAAGTGGTGGTGGGGAAATGAGGTGAAGTGGTGGTGGGGAAATGAGGTGAAGGTGGGGGTGGGGAAATGAGGTGAAGGTGGTGGTGGGGAAATGAGGTGAAGGTGGTGGTGGGGAAATGAGGTGAAGGGGTGGTGGGGAAATGATGTGAAGGTGGTGGTGGGGAAATGAGGTGAAGGGGTGGTGGGGAAATGATGTGAAGGTGGTGGTGGGGAAATTAAGTGAACAGGTCTGGTGGGGAAATGATGTGAAGGTGGTGGTGGGGAAATGAGGTTAGGGGTGGTGGGGAAATGAGGTTAGGGGTGGTTGGGAAATGATGTGAAGGTGGTGGTGGGGAAATGAGGTGAAGGGGTGGTGGGGAAATGATGTGAAGGTGGTGGTGGGGAAATGATGTGAAGGTGGTGGTGGGGAAATGAGGTTAGGGGTGGTGGGGAAATGATGTGAAGGTGGTGGTGGGGAAATGATGTGAAGGTGGTGGTGGGGAAATGAGGTGAAGGGGTGGTGGGGGAATGAGGTGAAGGGGATGTCGTGCTATTTGTCGTGCTGCCTGCCGGTGTTAGAAGTTTCTTCCACGCCCTCAGCCTAATCACGTGATACAATGGTGAAGATGTGTGGGATGTGGATGTCAGTCGTCCTCATCCACAAATTCAGATAAAAGCCAATTATCCAATAAGAACACGTGAAGTTTGGACTGATCATCGACAACCTTTTTTACCCACCAACTCGAACCCGATGGAGACGGGTACGACTCGGTGGGTAAAAGAGTTGAAAATTGTTCGTGTTGTTGTTGGTGCTCAAATAAAAGCGGATGTTGCCGAGGAAGAGGTAAAATGTGGGAAGTTTTATGTGTGAATAAAAATTAAACGAATAAAAAAATGTTAATAAAAAAAATCGTTAAAAACGAATATTATTACATGAAACGAACGGACAGTATCACAAAACGAAAGTACAGATGTTTAAAGCGATAATTACAAGAAAAAAACTATAAATCCTAAAAACTACATTTTGTTCCCCGGAAGTAATAAATCTAAACGTTGATACAAACTGCACAATTTAATTTTTTTTTTTAACATTCAACCAAAAAAAAAACATATAATGAAGTAATTAAATTACCACAGGTATTTTAAGCGCAAAAAGAGCAGAGAGTATCTCACGTACCGGAAGGTTAATCTACCCATTCAACGTTTAAAAAAAACCAACAACAACAAAATAACATGAATCTCACTTGAAGTAAATTTTCTCTTTCTTTCTCGTGCTGAGGAACAACATATCGTGAGGATAAAACAGAGTTACGCAAACGCAATAACGATGAGGCAACCTGGATCGTAGCAAGGCCCTAAAAAAAGGCCGACTTCTCCGATGGTTTAACAACATGTTACAATTAATGGATTACAATAGGACATGAAACCATATTTACCTTCTTTATTCCTGCCTTGACGCGAGAAAGGTAATAGGAGGCTGAAAGTCCGGTAATTCCCCCCCCAAGTACAGCGATGGTTCGACCCATTTTGGCGCCTTCCTCTCTGCTGTTGGGTTGTACCAAATGAAAAAGACGTCACCAAGTGGGTGGAGATGTTGCTTTCAATTTTGGACTTTTCCTATACAGAAACCTTGAGTATATGTGAGGTTCAATATAATTTTTCTGCTTCAAATTAACTTTATTTACATTTTCTCGTGTTATCGCTTTCTTAATACTAGCGCATGCCCGTACGTGCAAAACAACAACAAAAACTTTCAAACAAATGCACAGGCCGTTCCTTCGCTCTCGTAAACGAAGACTGGATTGGGGCATTGTGTTTATCTAATATGGAATAGGTAAAGCCGAGAAGCGAACGTAGAATTCTTCTTACATTCGCTTCTGACTTTACCTAATACGTGTTCACAACTGTATACTTGTCAACTATACCGTGGTACATGTAAGCGCCGCACAGCTGATGATTTTGACGCAACTTCCGGTTACTTCGGCCTGGATTCGGGATCAGCGATCAAATCATGTAAATCACGATAAAAAAAAAATATTTTTGATGATGCGGGAGAGATATTTATTAAAATTAACTTTGGGAAAAAAATAATTGAATAAATAAATAAATAAACGATCACTTCTGGTCAAGAATAAAAGAAATTAAAAGTTCCGGAAAGAGTTTCAAAATCACTCCCGGTAATGTTAAATACAAAATAAACACTTCCTGTCATGAAAAAAAATCACTTTCGGTAGGATAAAATTAACTTTGGGAAAAAAATAATTGAATAAATAAATAAACACTTCCGGTCATGATCTCCCGGCATGCATCATTCCCCATGACAAAAACCGGAAACAAAAAAAAAAACAGAAACAAAACAAAAACGGAAGCAAAATGGTCATAGCCAACGACACGGATTCACAATTGGCAGGGTATTGTGTTGTTTTTGTTGTTTCCTATTCTCTCATGTGCACGCGTTAAGTAATATTCACAAGATGGAAATAAAACCCAACCGTGTTTATACACCGCACAGCGTTTAAAAACAACCTGAAGCAAAAGGTTGTACTGTACTGGGATGGGAGATGCTTAGCAGGCAGACACGAAGCGGAGAAACAGTCGAGCCGGGCTGTGTTGCACGAGTGCGAGCCAGAGCGTACTGTGCCCGCGGCTCTCCTTTATTCCGTATGCGGTACACTCACGAGCCGGCCGACTCCAGTATTACTACGACACCTCAGACGGCGTGCACACCTCATATCCCTCGCCCACACCTCCACCATCACGCCCATCATCATGCCCCTCCCCGTGGGCCTGACTACAATTGGCAGGGTATTGTGTTGTTTTTGTTGTTTCCTATTCTCTCATGTGCACGCGTTAAGTAATATTCACAAGATGGAAATAAAACCCAACCGTGTTTATACACCGCACAGCGTTTAAAAACAACCTGAAGCAAAAGGTCATAGCTAACGACACAGATTCCAAATAGCCAGGGGTAATGTGTTGTTGTTGTTGATGTTTCCTATTCTCTCAAGTACACGCGTTAAGTATGAAGCTCACTGCGTTCGCTATAAATGCGGATAAGAAATCGAGAAATTATTATAATACAGTGAGTCATCACTATCTGGAAGTTCGCATATCGCAGTTACGATTACTCGCAATTTAGTTTGAATGGCCAATTATTCAATTAGCGCCAACGTATTTTGCCTTTTCGCAATGTCGTCGCAAGGAAAAACACTATTTTTAGTAGTTTCTCAGAAGAAAGCAAATAACTATTTCAGGGGGGGGGGGCAAGAGGGTCAACTTCCCCATAAACCCCCCTCAGACTCCCATTTTATAATGGTGTAAACAAACTTTGGTACATTAAGAGTGATGAAGGTTGTGGTCAAGTTTCATCAGAAATGTGTGCAGTTCCTGCGAAGAAAGCAAATGCATATTTTGGGGAGGGAGGGGGCAACCTCCCTATAAACTCGCTCCGTAAACCCCCTTCAGACCCCCATTTTATAATGGTGTAAACAAACTTTGGTACATTAAGAGTGATGAAGGTTGTGGTCAAGTTTCATCAGAAATGTGTGCAGTTCCTGCGAAGAAAGCAAATGCATATTTTGGGGAGGGAGGGGGCAACCTCCCTATAAACTCGCTCCGTAAACCCCCTTCAGACCCCCATTTTATAATGGTGTAAACAAACTTTGGTACATTAAGAGTGATGAAGGTTGTGGTCAAGTTTCATCAGAAATGTGTGCAGTTCCTGCGAAGAAAGCAAATGCATATTTTGGGGAGGGAGGGGGCAACCTCCCCATAAACTCGCTCCGTAAACCCCCTTCAGACCCCCATTTTATAATGGTGTAAACAAACTTTGGTACATTAAGAGTGATGAAGGTTGTGGTCAAGTTTCATCAGAAATGTGTGCAGTTCCTGCGAAGAAAGCAAATGCATATTTTGGGGAGGGAGGGGGCAACCTCCCTATAAACTCGCTCCGTAAACCCCCTTCAGACCCCCATTTTGTAATGCTGTGAACAAACTTTGGCACATCCAGAGTGATGAAGGTTGTGGTCAAGCTTCATTGAAATTGTGTGTAATTTTTTCAGAAGAAGGCAAATAACTATTTGGGGGGGGGGGGCAACTTCCCTGTAAACCCCCCTCAGACTCCTATTTTTTTAATGGTGTGAACAAACTGTGGTACATACAGGGTGATGAAGGTTGTAGTCAAGTTTCATTGAAATCGTATGTGTAGTTTCAGAGAAGAAGTTGCAAGTATTATTTGTGGACAGACGGACGGACGATGCACCATCCCATAAGCTCCCCGGAATGACAAAGTCGGACACAACACGATACTACAACCAATCAAATACTCAGAGGCATACCCCCTGTTATGTATATAGTACTCATAATAATATATACTATCAAAAGCCATTCATGTCTGTCTGTGTAAAAGTTACATATGTACTTGCAGTATGTCCTTAATTACGTACTGTTGGAACGTCAGTTGAAACATGACAACATCTATTAATGACGTACTATTGGAACATACCCTTTAAACCTTTAGACCCTTTCACTGCTTCGACCCATTAGACACGCCTTTGACCCCTCAATATCCTCAGACCCCATATCATTAAAACCCTGTGAATGGCTTTAGACTTATTTGACTCCAACTTGTCTTGGAACATACCTGTTAAACCTTTAGAACCTTGTAGACCACCTATAAACCCTTTGAATCCATGAGAATCTCAAAACTTTTACACCCTTCAGACACCTTTAAATACACACCACACAGACCTCAAAATCGTCTTGCAATATACAGACTATACTTTTTTTCAGCAAGTAACGTGCAAACTCCCACAGAATGTGGGTGCTCTCCTTGTTTTAATTATTGAAACGTGCATTTCATACTTCAATAATTATTGTACACTGCTGTACTCAGTTTTTACTCGGTTTGTTTGTTACTTGGCGAAAAAATTGTTTTCGCCAAGTATGTTGGTCAGTTGCGTTTGTCTGTCTGTTTGTCACACGATTTTTGGTCACAGTTTTCAAGCAATCGTTCTGAATGTTTTTGGTTGTGTAGGTGACCGGCCAAGGACAACAACACTTAATTTTGGTGAAGATCTGAATCCGGATCCAGATCTGAGAATTCTAAAAATGATTCCTCACCATTGAGACATGGGGCCAAAAAGGATATGTAGCACAATATCTCAAAAGGTTATGGATGGATTCCAACAAAACTTGGTTGCCTTGACCCTCCTGCTCCTGCTTGACAAAATGGATTAGATTGTGGTGAAGATCTTTTGACAACCTCAATCAAAGCTGAGGTCAATCGGATGAAAATCGATGATTTTTCAGATTGAAATTGATGATTTTAGAAGTTTGACCTGGTGTTGACCTTTGAACATCAAAACTAGTTGGTTTCCAAATTCAGTCATGCACTGTACAAGGTGCTGTTTAATTTTCAGGTTAATCGGATGAAAATTGATGATTTTTCAGATTGAAATTGATGATTTAAGAAGTTTGACCTGGTGTTGACCTTTGAACATCAAAAGTAGTTGGTTTCCAAATTCAGTCATGCACTGCACAAGGTGCTGTTTAATTTTCAGGTTAATCGGATGAAAATTGATGAATTTTTCAGATGAAATTTGCTGATTTTAGAGGTTTGACTTTAAGTAGACCATTTGACCACAAAAATAGTTACTTTCCCAATTCAATGATGGACAATGCAATTGCTGTTTAATCTTTCAAGTTAATAGGATGTAAATTGACGACTTTTCAGTTGAAAAGTAATGATTTTAGATGTTTGCTCTTGAGTTGACCTTTTGATCTCAAAAATAGTTGGTTTCCCAATTCAGTAATGAACTATTATGAAATTGCTGATTAATCTTCAAGTCAATTGGATGAAAAATGATGATTTTTAGAAATATGACCTCCAAGATAACCTTTGACCTCAAAATCAATAGGTTTCTCAGTTGAGACTACCTCTACGACTTGGTAAAGTTTCATGACGATTGGTTTACATTTGTGACTTGTAGGCGAATGACA
Source organism: Eptatretus burgeri (assembly GCF_056783735.1). Taxonomy (NCBI): domain Eukaryota; kingdom Metazoa; phylum Chordata; class Myxini; order Myxiniformes; family Myxinidae; genus Eptatretus; species Eptatretus burgeri. The sequence continues at coordinate 29,735,670 of NC_140962.1, forward strand.
TAGACAGATAGAATAACAAAATCGACTGACCAATATACTTGAAAAATGTTTGATGTTGTAAGTAACAAACAGACCCTAATGCAATACCCTCTCCTTCGGTGAGGATAACAAGAGTTCTTAAAGATGACAGCTCAGGACTGACGTCCGGTCCAGCCATCAACCTTCCTGCTGGCTTCCTCGCTGACATCCAACCAGAGCATGTTGTCGTTTGAAATCTCTCTCAGCCATAAGCTTACGACACACCTCTGAATCAGATATGCCAGTGATGATCCAAATCACAAACTGTTGTTCGACAGTCATGGATGACAGATCACAATTGGCAGCAATCTCCTTTAGCGCACAATAAAACGAGTTGAAGGTCTCTCCACACCCCCTGGTGCCTCTCATAAAAAAATCAACCTGATCATGAATGATGTGGCGCTGTCCTCGTAGATGTGCTGCTGGCAAGTACATTCTCGACGGAAAGTGTGTCCGATGTGAAATTCGTATCAATGGCATTGTTGAGGATTGACCTCATGCCCTGTGTCACATAGTTCCAAAGAGTTGCTAATTGCTCATGAGCTTGACTACAATCGACGAGACATGATCATCCCATTGTTCCCTCCACAGCTTGAAATCCCAGATACAGGTAAGTCAGGAGGAATATTGAACAGATGGCCTGAATGGTGGAAATGGAGTACAGACTTTTTCTGTCCAAAATCTTTTTTTTAAATCCAATATGGCCTCCACCATATTGGATTAAAAAAAAAAGAAAACGCACGTTTAAAACAGCACGTTCAAACAGGCTAGCAAAACCACCCGTGACTTCCAAACAGCACTACCATTTTAAAAGAGATTATGACATGGGCTTTCCTTGAAGTGTGCGATTAAAATTGTGGCTGTCACCCTGTTTACCTGCTCTGGAAATGGATCTCTCCGAGGGGGTCAGACACCATCTGGAGATGCCCGGAATGCACAAACTGAACAAACAAACACACCTCCAGCAGCCAGGCCCACCACCAAACACGACCCCACAGTCCAAACCCCCAAAACTGGGCTCAGGCTTGAGCCCATTGCACTGAAGACCCTAAGATATTAAGCCAGCCACCTCAACCGTTAAGCTAACACCAGGCTTGAATAGGAAATTAGAAGAGAAAATTGGGCAAATAGGAGAACAAATGCAGGGGTTACGAATAAATGAAAATTTATGGGCACAGGAGGGGCCACTAACTGAAAGTGGAATGGTGGGTTGGTTGGTTTCGGGAGATAAAGGAAAATGAAAGAGGGGCATGTTTGTTAGGGTTATGGCCTGAAAGGACATCACACTGATGTGGATGTCGTTTTGCCCCAGGGCAAAAACACTATTACAGTGACTAATCGAGTGGAGGATTTAGAAGGGGATAAATGAGCGAGCCCCGTTGTGTGCAGAATGATACTCGCAGGACGTTTGGACCCGATAGGGGTCCTTTTGGTATGCCCGGGACCGACAGGGTGCGACATGACGTGAGCTGTAGCGTACGCACGGGCGGCCAAATCTGAACCAGGTCTTCAAGCCTGCGACGTATAAGTTGGCAGGTGAACCTACGCAGTGTGGTATCGAGTTTAGATCACCAGTGAGCATGTCTGGACCGAACGCCTGTCGGTAGGTGAGGGCCGTACTAAGACCCGGGGTGTTCGAGATAGAGCTTGTGAGAGTCGACTCAGTGCCCATAGTCTTCGACCCACCGTGCATGGGGTGTGTGCTTGCGGCCGTGTGGCAGAGGGTAATAAGGAGGAGGTTTAGCGGTAGAGCTTAGAAAGAGACAGGCCAATGTGGCCCGGTGTTAACTTGAGCCCGGTTTGGTTTTGAAATGCTTTTGTTGTGGTGATATACGTATTGTGAGTTGTGAGTACATGGCCACTCATGACAACAGAGAAATGTTGGAGCAGGAGAGTCAAGGCCAGGAGCAGCTGCAGGGAGGGGCATCATGGCCTGACAGTAACGGGGTAGTTGTACACAGCTGCATTTGGATTTTGGAAGCGGGAGCCTCGGGTTTTTAGCTGATTTGGAATTCAAGATAAGGTATTGTCATCGTGCACCATCTGTACGTCTCCTATTTCAACTTTTCTGGCCCAACCACTGGGCCACTCCGGTTGAAATTTGGCAGTAAGGTTCCCCTCCTGACTGGTAATGGGCATTGCAAAGCTTATTCCGGTCACGTGACGTTAAGTAGGTCACAATGGCAGTCACCTAAATTCTTTCAAAAATCTTCTTCTCCAGACCCACCAGTCAGAATGCTACCATATTTGGGTTACAATATTAGGACAAGGTCTTGATGTTAAATTGCAGAGGCCATGGCGATCACGTGATAGGAAGTGTGTTAAAATGGCGGTCGTGCAAATTCCTTCAAAAATCTTCTCCACACCCACCAGTCAGAATGTTACCAAATATGGATTACAACATTAGGACAGGGCCCAGATAAGCGACAGGTCCACTGGTCTATTTTAAAATTTATTTTAAAGCAGCCTCAGCAGGACCTGGGCCCCAGGCTGCAGAATTTGTACCAGATGGGGTTAATCTCATTGAAGATCGCCCCATTCATAAATTGGGTTGTGCTGGAGAGCTGGCCTTGCAGGATTTGGACATAGGTTCCGACCGTGTGTATGGTACGACCCGGGACCCATGGGGGTCTGGTGGTGTCGGGCGTCCAAGCGAGTTTCGGACCAGTGGGGTCGTTGGACCCTGGAGGGGGTTGAGACCTTCGGAGGACTGAGATGGTCCCTCTTGGGCACCTATGATGGTGTGCTGAGAGGACCACGAGGGAGAGGTGTTGCAGACCGCACATTGGCGGCACCAGTAAGGGCCTGAGGTGGCATGTGACCGAGCAGCATCTCCCCGAGTCTCCGGGACAACCAGCATGTGACTATATGACAGGCTCAGCTGGTCTATGGATGCCAGTCAAACCACACGGACCCAGGTTTGAATACCACCTACATGAAACGAACCAGAGTATCTGCATAAGCTCAGTTTGGAAAGTGAGCCCTGGGTTTTAATTGGCATGGGTTACAATGAGATTGTCTACAGCAGCCGCTGCCAACATTGAAACACCTCCCCCATGGTAATTGGATTGTGCGAAATTTACCTTTCTCCATTGTCATAACTCACCATGCCTTGCTGGGGGCAGGGGGAGATGTAGGTGAGTTGTGGGAATTGGAATGGATGACGGGCAAGAGTGGCCACGAGAGCTAAGCACGTGGACCGGGCGGAAGGGGTTAAAAGTGTTTGTGTGTGATTGAAAACGATGACAGAAAGAATCTTCACTGATGATTATGCTGTCTTGAGTATATGCATGCCATGACAGGTAGCAACACAAGTTGCATGTACTACAGGTGTAGGCGAAGATAGGTGGCAGCTGGTGAAGTATGTATCATTGTATGTAAGGTTTGTGGATGAGGAAGTGGTACATATCTGCAGGTGATGAGACTCTTGGAGAGAGCGAGGACTGCGGTCAGTCACCATGCCTCATAACAGCGTTAGTGCAGGACAGTGATGGCGTTTCCTTGGCAGCGGATATTGGAAAATGTTGCTACGTTTACAAAGAGGAAACAGTGTTGAGGGGTCATGGTAGCTCAGGTGGATGATGTTGGAAGTTGTTGCTCTGCAAATGGAGCTGCAGTGAACAGAGATGGGGAGCAGTGTGCACAAACCACCAGATAACCTTCAGTACAGCCAGGTGTAACAGAGCTTATACTCTGACCTTTTACCCTTCACACAAAGGCTTATGGGATGCCACTATCACAAACTCAGATCTCAGTCACAAAATAGCATAAATTGTGCCAAAAGTACCAGATGAAGGCGGTAAGTTGACCATTACACGTCAATTATGCAGCTATTAACATTAGCCACCAGGGGTATGACCACCATCTTACCATCACTGTGCTTTTCGTCCCTTTTATTCTTTGCTTCTCCGTTTTCAACCACATCTTCTCCAATATTATTCTTCTGCTATCTTAGGTTCTCCAACCCTCATCTACTCCAAGATGCACTCCTTCTAATGACCTGCTCCTGGTTAAACTTTCAAAATCCAGGCTGACTGCACACATCATCATCTCTTTATTCCTCACTTCTCCCATCTATGGAATCACGTTCCAGAGGCCTTTCTAACTCCTCACACCAGAGCTTCAAAAGCAGGCAGTGTACTGCCAACTCTTGTCATTCCCAATTCTGTCCCAGATCTTTATTACCCCCATTAACCTTTCCTAACCCAACAATGTTACTTGCTTGTTGGTGTTTTTTCCCCTCCTCCCTTTCCTCTTATCAGGGTTGTTAAATCCCCTCGATGTTTGTTCAACTTTCATATCTCGCTTGCTCTTCCATGACTCTTGCTTGCTCCTGTAAAAACAAAAAACAAACACGATGACAGAACGAGCACAATAATAAGTCTGTAAACTAAAAGCAAAGGAAATGGTGCCTGAATTGGACAATGAAAATGAGCAGACAGGCAGGGTAATATCAAGTTTTTCCGAGCTAAATCTGGACGACGCAAGCATTGGAGAGGTTTATAGATGTTTTCAGGCACATCGTTTCCAAATGAAGGTGCAACAGTCTAGGAATGTTACTTGAGCAACTGGATTAGTCAATGTTAATGATCCTAAAAAGATCAGGCAGATAGTAAACAGAGTACATTGATAATTGAGCAATAGGTAGTTGCTGGTTAAGAGAATTAGCAATCCTGAGTTTGAGCCCCCATCGACCGTTGAATTAACACCAAGTGGGGTTGACTCAGTCTGTCATACCTCTGAGGTCGACATGAGCACCAGTGTACTGGTCATAGGGGCATTACATCAGCAGCACAGCCACGCCCTCAGCCAATGATGCTACCCGCAGCCTTGTGTTGCACACGAAGGAGGAGAATTGGCAGAAGGTGAGTTTACAAGGTATATAATTACCCAAGGTGCAAGTCAAAGTATGAATGCATTTACTTCAATGCTGAATCAGTGTATGAAGATGGTACCCCCTCAACTACATTGTGAATATGGGTTTGGGTCTAGAAACCCAAGCAAATCCACATTTTAATTCTCAAAGAAGCAAACATCGAAACTGTGAAGAACAGATGGCAGGCTCAGTTGGAATCATTAAAAGTCTGTTTCCCAGAATTGTTACAAATGTGGGATATTAAGTCCATGCGGAAATTTTGCTTTTCGGTCAAAGAGGAACAATAGCACAATGGAGGCCAGTTCAGAATGTGTGTGGAAGCATGAGGATAAATCTGAGACTTCCTATCTACAGTAAACCAAGCATAGCAGTTCTGTGGGCCAGTATCTGGCTGGGGTAGACAGTGCTAAGAACCTTCTTTGGTGACAGTAATCAGGGGTAAATTTAAGATTAAGAAATTTGAGACTTAGCTGCAAAGTACAAGATGCATTCTGTTAATCTGAAGTCAGCCAGTCATTCAATTGTAAGGCTGGCAATTTTAGACAAAAGCGCAGAGGGGTGGAATCTGAATTCATGATTAAAATAACACAAGCTATAGTTAGCAATGCAGTTACCGCATTTGTCTTAAGCTGTGGATTTGTTAGGTTAGAATGGGGAACAAATGAGTTGGAAATTGAGGTTATGGGTGGTAGAGTTGTGTTGATCCGTATCTCATAGCCATCATTTAAAGCCTGGTGTTGGCTTAACGGTTAAGGTGGCTGGCTTAAGATCATAGGGTCTTGAGTTCAATCCCCTTTTTTCCCATTGAATTTACACCAGGTCAGTGAGTATAGTATGCACGGTCGGTGAGTATTCCATTGAATTTACAGGCTCAGCCTGTCATCCTTCTGAGGTCGGCAAAATGAGTAGCAGCTTTCTGGTAACAGGGGGCATTGCATCAGTGGTACAGCTGCAGCCCCAGAAAAATTATGCAGCCAAGAAGCCACAGACTGGATACAAATAAATAAATAAGCCATCATTTCCTGTCTGAAGAAAGATGTTGGTGGGATCTGAGAAGCTGTAGTTGTTATATGTGGCAGGTGGAAGTGAAGCTGTGATGTCTGTTGGTACCCAGTACTCAATTCCTCGAGGTGCCACGCTGTTGGTGATGGCAGAATACGCAACAGGACCTGAGGTAGAGACCCCTATCGTCTAGTGGAATTACTGGGTTATCAGACAGAGGACAGCCTAGAAGCTGGGAGCACTCTTATCACCAATCGAGATAGTCGAGCGCCAGTAAGATTGCTGAACTTCAATGCAAACCAACGGACTTAGTGCGGTAGAACACTGATCGTCAGGTGCATGAAAATTGAGAAACTACCACAGGTGAGGTGGAGAATGGCAGCAATTCTTCCATTCAGCTAGAACAGTTGCAGAATATAACCAGAGATTTCACAAAAATGATCCGATTAGAATGCAGCTGTGAAGGGTTGAAACGACTAGCTAGCTAAAGGCAGTGCAAAATTTAAAGATTATTCATTGGGAAAGGTTGTGTGCCAACCAGGTAATAATAGCACCTCCATAAGATATAGATAGGATAAGACAGACTAAACATGAAAGCTAATAGTTAAAAGACTTTATTTAAAAAAACAAGAAAAGGATAAATTAAATAAAACAACTGGTTGCTTTGGTAGCTTGCTCATTGCAATTCAGCAAAATGATGGTGCAATTCACTTCATGACCTGCAGAAACAAGAGGGGATCAAGTTGGGAAGAGGGGAAGTTAGCATTGTTAGGTTCAGGAAGTCGAGAATTAGAACGAGTACAATCACCATGATTTTATTTATTAATGTGTGAGCAGTTAGCTTCATTTGCTCTTTCAAAAAGTTATTGTTCCTTAGGATATACTGCACGGGTGGTGGTGGGTGCAGGGGGAAACATTCCAGTCCTATGGAAGTCTGTATTGCTGCATCTGCATTTATTATAGAACAATATTCCTGTAAGTGCAGCGTGCAATGGTGAGAATTAGTGGTGATGATACTTGTTATGTTATGTTTTTGGGACACCAAAGACTTGGAAGAATGAAATGCAATGAAAATGGGAGTTTTCATGTACAGTCCTGTATTTCAAAATTGTATTTTGATGAATGAGGTTTTGTCATGTAATTTTGCTGCTGTTTGATTTTACATTTATAATTTATGTTTCAGATATGTTATTTTACACTTAGCCCAGGCAAAAATGCTAG
>NC_140962.1:29750286-29752786 GCF_056783735.1 Eptatretus burgeri
AGCTCAAGGGAATAAAGAAAAATATAATCAAGGAAACAATAAACTTTAAACATTATTACAACTGTTTAACCTTAAAGAAGGAAGAGTACAGAAAAATGAATACAATAAGAAGTCATAAAAATCAATTATATCCAGAAGAGATAAATAAGAAAGCATTAGGAGATTTTGATGATAAAAGATATATTTTGGAGAATGGAATCAATAGTCTCCCTTACGGTTATAGGTATAAGTGTTAAGATATTGGGTTGGGAATTTTATCAGCCCCCTCCGTCTTTTTACTGATTTATAAATGATAGAACCAAGCAATAACCAAACCAAAGAGTGGAGATGTAATCAGCCTTGGTATTTAAATGGGAAACAAAAAGAATGTGAGAAATATCAAAGAAGTCTTATTGAAGAAATAACCGGGGTAAAAGTATATAAAACAAATAAGCAGATTTGGTTCGCTCTTTGAGTGGAATGAAAGTATAAAAGGAAAGAAGTGCTTTAATCAGTAAGTCTCAATTTAACATTTGCTTGTATGGAAGGGGGAGGAAATGTCTCCTATTTTGACTTTTCAGTCTTGAGTCAGTCTCAATTTTACATTTGCTTGTGTGGAAGGGGGAGGAAATCAGTCTCCGATTTTGGGCTTTTGGGGCTTGAGCCAGAGAGTTTTTCCCTTTTTCCCCATTCATTTGAATGGCTGCCTCAGAAGCCCCATTTATCCTCTACTTATGTATGTATGTTCCCGAAAGAGTCAAAACGGTACACGATAGCGCAAAATATTTTGGCTCACCTTACTCACAATTCTCCTGGGGATATGCAGTGTCAAGCTTCGTTGAAATCGGGTAACGAAAAAATTATTTAAAAAATCAATTCCCGATTTAGTCAAGTCCTCTTCGGGAGAATTTGATCAATGCAAACAACCTCAGCAGTATAGTTCGCTGGAGATATCTTTTTTTTTTTTCTTGAAATGATTAATTAAAAAAAAGTCTCAAACATTTAGTATAGACAAAGAACGATTTATTTTTAAACATAAAATAAACCGCCATTTTGATCTTATACTTCCGTGTTCATTAATAAATAAAATTGTGTTTAGAAGATTCCGCACAATAATTTCTTTGACTTTCTTTTCTCCGTTTTTTATTCACATTGGCGTGCAATATCAAGTTTTGTTCAAATCGAGAAACGAAAAAAAAATATTAAAAAATAAATTCCTGATTCAGTCAAGCGTTCTTCGGGATTATTTGATCAATGCAAACAACCTCAGCGGTATAGTTTGCTGGAGCTATCTTTTTTTTTTCTTGAAATGATTTTTTTTTCATCAACCGCTGTCAACAGAAAGCCAACAGGTTCACGGGTCCTCTAGAATAATATAAATGTATATATATATATATATATATATATATATATATATATATATATATATATATATATATATATATATATATATACACATACACACACACATACAGGCACACACTGATGAGCCAAAACATTATGACCACCTGCCTAATATGCTGTTGGTCCTCCGTGTGCCGCCAAACCAGCACCGTACATCGATGACCGAGGCCTGGTCTCTACAAGACCCCTGAAGGTGTCCTGTGGTATCTAGCACCAAAGCATCAGCAGCAGATCCTTCAAGTCCTGTAAGTTGCGAGGTGGAGCCACTGTGTATCAGACTTGTCGGTCCAGCACATCCCACAGATGCTCAATCGGATTGAGATCTGGAGAATTTGGAGACCAGGGAAACACCGTGAACACTTCATCATGTTCCTCAAACCATTCCTGAACAATGTGTGCCGTGTGGCAGGGCGCATTATCCTGCTGAAATAGGCCACTGTCATCAGGGAATACCATTGCCATGAAGGGGTGTACCTGGTCTGCAACGATGTTTAGGGAGGTGACACGTGTCAAATTGACATCCACATGAATGGCCGGACCCGGAGTTTCCCAGCAGAACATTGCCCAGAGCATCATACTCCCTCCACCGGCTTGTCATCTTCCCACAGTGCATCCTGGTGCCATCACTTCCCCAGGTAAACGGCACACAAGTACACGGCCATTCACGTAATCTAAAAGAAAACAGGACTCATCGGACCAGGCGACCTTCTTCTACTGCTCCAAGGTCCAGTTTCGACGCTCGCGTGCACATTGTAGGCGCTTTCGACGGTGGACAGGGGTTATCATGGGCACCCTGACCGGTCTGCGGCTACATCATATAAATGTAAATATATATATATATATATATATATATATATATATATATATATATATATGTATAAAAACGTAAAATATATGTGTATTAAGAGACCACTGCAAAATTATCAGTTTTTCTGGTTTTACTATTTATAGGTATGTGTTTGAGTAAAATGAACATTTTTGTTTTATTCTATAAACAACTGACAACATTTCTCCCAAATTCCGAATAAAAATATTGTAATTTAGAGCATTTAATTACAGAAAATGACAACTGGTCAAAATAACAACAAAGATTCAGTGTTTTCACACCTCAAATAAT
>NC_140962.1:29775286-29800286 GCF_056783735.1 Eptatretus burgeri
GGAAAAAACAATGTAAATATTATATTTTGGCATAAGAAACAGATAATTTTTACTCAGCCTTTTTAAACAGGCTCAATATGTGACAGGAAAAAGAAAAAAACAACACATTTTGAGAGAGTCCGATGTTATAAATTACGAAGAAAACACAGACGAGTTCAGTAGCAAAGAAAGCCACACTTGTAAGCGAAAAATAACATTAAAATCGAAATCTATTTCTTTCGAACTTTTGAAAATAATCACTTTAAACATGAAAATAAAAACATAATTCTTACCTCTCGGATCCTCACGAAGCACCAAAAAAATTATAGCGTTGGTTAAAATGAAGAATTATCCGACAAATGCGTCAACTCGTTCGGCTCGGCATCCTCACGCTGGATTCGTACGTTACGGCTCTCGCAAAGACACGGACACGAAGACAAACGCTGCGCTTGACGGCGAATGGAAATGTGCTGACACGCTTGCAAGTGCCTATTATATCCATCAATCGGTGAAGTTTGCAAGACGGCAAGATTTTCTAATGCTTGCGTTATTTGCGTCGGACGAGAGATGATGATTCGTACACAACTCCTTATTTTTCTCGATGCAGTGGACACGAAGCGTGATGTACGAATCCATTATTTCATAAGATAGGGTCGATGCCAGAAAACCCGAATAGAGACAGAACATCATCAAAACGTAAGAGACACCAAAGTTCACATTCCGAGTCACCACACTCGAAATAACTGTCACATAAGAAACGTACAGTGAAATAATTTTTTTACCAATCAAACTGTAACATTTCTAAGGTTACAATACCCATATTCTGTTGCTTTAATTCATCTTTAATAAAACAGGGAAATGGAGAGTACGATATTGCCGGTTTCTACAGGTTCCCCAAGATGTCCACTTTCATTTCTGACCATTGATGGTTTGTCTAAGTACCTCATAATAGATTTATGTGGAATTTCCCACAAACATACCACAGCATACCCACTTTGTGAGCCATGCACTTGTGCACACGGCTAACCGAACACAAACTTGACGTCAAGGCAATCAGGCGACAAGACAAGTTAGATTATGGAGGCCTTGTACTCTTGTGAAAACTCCATCAACTGACACATCGACTTACATCCCACAAACAAAGCACTACACAATCAATTACAACGTCAACACAAACAGCAGTCATTCAAATCAAAAGGAAGCCTTGTGATTGGCTATGACTTGGCCAAATCCATGACGTGAACTGTCCCCAATGGAACTTAACGGTGTTAACATCACAGCACTCTCAACCCCTGAGGAAGAGAACTAGTTGGTTCTTATAATGTCAGGCATTAAAAAAAGAATTTAAATTTGAATTATTTTGTTGCTCAGTATGCTACTTTCTTTCACAAATATGAATCCTGAGCCGCAAGTCTTTCAACATGTACCTATACAATACGGGTGCGAAGCGCTTCACCGAATGCGCCGTTGGGAACGATTCACTCTTTGTTGTGCTTCCACCATCAAACAAATTGTATTTCCACATCAATGCCGTCGGCGTGACCTCTGCCCTTCAAGCCTACATTAGAAACCACCAGTCAATTCCAACTTCGCAAAGGACGTTGCTGCACGCTTTGGCAGACAGATTGTTTGCGCTATCTCCCTCAACAGAAAAACGATGGCTGCACAACCTTATATATATATATATAAATATATATATATAAAATATATATAAAATATATATATATATATATATATATATATATATATATATATATATATATATATATATATATATATATATAAAATATATAAAATATATATATATATAAAATATATATATAAAATATATATATATATATATATATATATATATAAAATATATAAAATATATATATTTTATATATATATATATATATTTTATATATATATATAATATATATATATTTTATATATATATATATATATATATATATATATATATAATATATATATATATATAAATATATATATATATATAAAATATATATAAATATATATATATATATAAAATATATATATATATAAAATATATATATATATATATATAAAATATATATATATAAAATATATATAAAATATATATATATATAAAAAATATATATATAAAAAATATATATATAAAAAATATATATATAAAATATATATATAAAATATATATATATATATATATATATATATATATATATATATATATATATATATATATATATATATATATATATATATATATATATATATATATAAGCAAACTGTGGTGTCTGTGTGCATTCATCTGTCTCCTATTTACGGCGGTTGCTTCCTACGTTGCGTCTGAAAAGCTCAATATTCACTGTTGAAATGATGGGAGAACAGGCATGAATAATGTTGATGCCAAACTTTATTTCGCAAGCAGGATATTTTGATCTCTTCTTCGACAAGTTCAACTTCCGCCGCCTGATGTATTGCCCACCGCAAAATGGTGGTGCAACAAGTCGTTCAGAGCTTTGCCTCCGAGTGAAACAAATGCAACACAATTTACCTTTTTTACCATGAAATAATTCAAATTGATAGATTAACTTCAACTTTTCTTGTCAATGGGGACGGGTACTTTTGCTCATCTTTTACATGATGCGAATCATGGTGTCTGTCCGTGCATTAGTCTCTCTTCTGTTTCCCACCGCAACTTCCCGCGCTGCATTAGAAAAGCTGTACTGTGCATGTAGGCCAACTTTAACATTCACTTTTGAAATGACAAGACAACAGGCATCAATAATGTTGGTGCCAAAATTTATTTTTCATGCAGGGTATTTTGCCCTCTTTTTTGAAAAATCCAATCTCTGCAACCCAATGTTGCACCAGCATTTCGCGGTGGGTGGTATACATAGCTCAGAGTTTTGGCTGAGCGAAACCAATGCCATACAATTAACCTTTTTAAAGTCAATGAAATAACTTAAATTGAGAGATAAACTTAAACTTTTCCCATCACTGGGGACGGGTACTCTTGCTTGCTTTTCATGTCACTGAGGACGGGTACTTTTGCTCGTTATGTCATGATTTCAATTTGTGCAAGTTATATAACTATAGTGACGTGACATGGAGGTGAGATAAGAGTATGTAATTGGCATAGTGCAGTCAACAGTCTTCGCAAACCAGTGCAGTCATTGTGACTGAATGTCATTTAGATGCGAGCGGGTCAGTCCAAAATGATTATCTCACAAAAGCGGGTCACAAAAAATAAAATAAAAATAAATCAGTGAGGGTCTTTCCTGGGGAACACCTGGCATGTCTAAGGCATTCATAAAAAGACTGGGTGTGTTGGCCATGTGATTGGTCCTTGGCACAAGCAGGATTGTGCTTCATATGGAGAACATAAAAAAAGAAAAGTGTGGACCAAGAGCTGAAGTCAGTTGCCAGTTTTCACCAAAGCTCGCACTCACTCTACAATAATACGCTAGCTGTCACTACAGCTCACCTTCACTCTTGCAGCCTTCTTAAGAGGTGTGAACACATTCCTCCAGAGATACCCCACAGATTTAGCAATGCTGTGTGGATGATGCGTATCAGACTCACGATGACTGGGAGCTGGCATTCATCAAGGTGTCGTTCCACTCCTTTGAGCTGCTGTACCAACATTACACGCATCCTTTGTTTGAGGTGTGCTGCATCTGTGAAGTCTATGGAATGCCCATGCCTTTCATTGCACTGGCGATTTCTTGATTCGAAATAATATCTTGCCATTGTAAAAAAAAAATTATATTTCAATATAAAGTTGCTTATGAAAGCCATTATGAGTGATTTTTTTGTGTCATTTATAAATGAAAGGTGTTAATAAGCATAATCTCTATCTGGCACTGCACCAGTTCAATCATATAAAGTCTTCATTTAAATATCACTTGTTATCTAACTTACAAATTATACCATTGTGAGAATAGACATGCCTGCTTCTGTTGTACATTCCAACAGCTAGTTCATTCGTGACTGCTTGCTTTTCTGTACATCCCCAAATTAATCATCTGCATTTCTGAAAAACGTTTCAATACTTCCTGTATTGGAATAGGAGGTACAAGAGAAACATTTGCTGTATCCCTTTTAATTGCTGTGATTAAGGATAAGTAATACAAGGTCAGAATTAGGAGAAGATTCATACATAAATATAGTGAGCTAGGTGTGCCATGTGACAACTAAAGATTTATTTTTGTATTGCTGGCATTGTAGTACGAGTCGTGTTTCGCTGAGTAATTAGTCAATTGGCCTTTCATTAATTATTCGGTATCAAAGCCAGCAAGCAGTCTCGTGATTCCAAACGTGTTTTCCTACTTCTGGAAGCACGTTATGGATGGTTAAAATCCACAAGCAAGCACAAACAACACACACAACACACTTTTCAAAGCATGTCAAACAACTAAGTAACCACACCTTCAATGGCAAGAATAATTTTGAAGGGGAAAGTCCCAGTGAGGCACAAACTTGTGAATGCATTAATGCCAAAACAAGTAACAGACTCAAAAAGCCTCTTCCTCAAATGCAATTGAAACAAAAAAAATTCAACTTCACTTGAAGGCAGGATGACTTTCGCTCACGTCCCCTCCACAATCATAACAATAAACATTGGACAAAACTAAAGTAGGGGGTACCCAGGTTCAGATCATGGCCACAAAAAATCCCCTCCCCCATAAGGGAAGGATGTATCTCGGTCTGAAAATCAGAATTTTTTATTTATTTATAAAAACGCCTCAATTTTGCAAACGTGCTGGGGTACCCAGGTTCAAGTGATGGGGAAAACAATAAAAATATCCCCCACCCCCATGAGAGTGGGAAGCCCACTTATGATTACCACCTATAAGGCAGGGCAAATCCACACCAAATTTTGCACACATGCTGGGGGTACCCAGGGTCATGTTATGGGTACAACCCCCCATCCCCCACCAACAAGGTGGGAAAAAGTAGAGTAATTCGACTGCGCGCAGTCGACGGCTATGCCTCCGCTCTCCTGCACAAACACTTGAGTATTGACATATTTGACCCTTGACCTTTATCATATCTGGCCCAAAATCTAATCAGTTAATTGCCCTAACTTTACCTTTGTACCAAGTTTGATGAAATTCTGTCCAATATTTATTGAGTTAGGGCATAAACAGTAAAATTTCAGAGTTTGACCTTGACCTTTGACCTTTATCACATCTGGCCCAAAATCTAATCACTTAATTGCCCCGTCTTACTTTACCTTTTTATCAAGTTTGATGAAATTCTACAATTTGCTTCTTGAGTTATCGCGTAAACAAAAATCCGGACGGACGGGCGGACAACCCGGAAACATAATGCCTCCAGCACCCTTGGTGCGGAGGCATAAAAAAAACTACCTATGGATTCTGGCACATGTGCATTGAAAATGTTGAAATGTTATAACTAACGAGTAGGGACTATCGGGGGTGGGGGTAGGGAGGATGTGGGTGTTAGTCCCGGCCTAGCTGGGTGAACTTTTTTTCATCGGTGGTTTCAGCCATGAAAGAGTGAGACAGAGCCTCATCGATGTATTTATCAAGGCAACCCACTTTCATACACTGGAGGTGCCATATGAAAGCCTGTAGAAATCAACAAATTACTTTTTGAATGAGTAATACGGTCTATTCAAATTACTCAGCCAAACGTCAAAAGTTGGTCTGTTTAAAATTCCAAACTGAACCCATTCCTCATGATGCTGTGATCCCCAGTTCAAATTCCTGGTTGATTAATCTATTTTCAGTAGAAGTATAATGATGTCTTTATAAGTTCTTGTCCTGCATGGAATATCTGTGCAAGTTTCTCCAGGAGAAATAGATCACTGCAGAAAATAAATAAACAAATAAATA
This sequence comes from Eptatretus burgeri, assembly GCF_056783735.1. Taxonomy (NCBI): domain Eukaryota; kingdom Metazoa; phylum Chordata; class Myxini; order Myxiniformes; family Myxinidae; genus Eptatretus; species Eptatretus burgeri. The sequence continues at coordinate 29,781,115 of NC_140962.1, forward strand.
AATCAGTAAAAGTACAATGCACAAATCTATTACAGATCTTACACCTTAATTGCAAGAAAAATAAACTCACCATTATACAAAAAATAAATAAATAAAATAATTGAATCTGCCTGAGAATTTTCTTTCATATTGTGAGCTAATACTTCCTGGCTTTTAACAACAAAATGATGAGGTAGCAGCATTGATGAAACGTTTCTTTGAGCAAGGCTTTAAGCTGTTTGTGAATGTAAATGTTCAGAGTACCAGCATGTTTTGGAATGACAAGCCTCGTATTATGTACGAACCCACCCTCCCCCACCCACCCACCGAAAAAGAAGTGTTATAAACCGGCCTCTCAATTAATAATCATTTTAAGAGGTTTTGCGAGGGAAAGTAATAAAAAAATAATAAAACCGTTTACATTGGTTCAAACCCTGCCAAACTACCAACGGTTAATTGTGATGATAAGGGGGGTGGTGGGGGGGTGAAAAAAGAATAAGGAATGACGAAATGCTCATTTATGTACACCTACAGTCAACAACATTAGAAGGAAAAATAAATTTGCATAAAAACGTGTTTATTTGTCCATTAGTTAATAAAAACAATTACAACATTCCTTCTTTGATGACTGTTTTTCTTGCCCAATACAGCAAATGCAGAGTTTAACCCATCAACTTGTCCCTCCCAAAAAACAAACAAACCAAACAGAGCCTTACAACTAAAATTCACGATGCCAAATGGATGAAAAGAATGGGCTTCTTTTTTCTTTTCTTTTTTTTTTTTCAACAAAGGATGCCCCTCAATAATTGAAATACATTCAAGAAAAAGGGTAATCGCATAATCTAGAGCACAACTCAACATCAGATGGTATAAAAAAAAGAAAAAAAAGAAAAGAAAAGAAAGAGGAAGATGAAACAGACACAACCTCCAGGTCCCGAGAATTCCCTTTTAGTGCTCTCATGAATCTAGTGGTCATCTGCAAGCTGTTGTAGCAGGGATCGCCTCTTCTTCTCCAGCTCACCCTCACTCAGCTCGCTCTCCGATGTGTCCCAACACGTCTGCAAAAATGCCAGAACAAAAAAAAAAAAAAAAAACAAGCCGACTGCAGCAGCTCCAAGAGCTGTGAGGATATGCAGCCCAAGTGCTGCTATAATAGTGAAAGGGAGAGGGAGGGGGCGCAGGCAGACAAGGAGGACATCAATGCTCCTCAAGCCAATAAACAAAGGCTCACACCTCTCGTTGCAAGAGACATTGGGGGAGGGGACACCACTTATGTGGTCAGCTGAGTCCACAACCACCCAAGCAAACACCGTATGGGCTCTAGACAGGCCTCTTTGGCAGTTAGAAAACCCCAAAGCCAACCTTCTCTTTCTTGACGGCTGAACGTTTGGGAGATTTCGTGCGTGAATGCGAGCGGTCCTTCTCTCGGCGTTTTTCTTTCTCCTTTTCCTTTTCCTTCTCTCTCTCCCTCTCCCGGTGCTCACGCTCCTTCTCCTTCTCCTTCTCTTTCTCTTTTTCCCTCTCCCGTTCACGCTCCTTCTCTCGTCGTTCTTTCTCCTTCACATCATCGGATTCTGCTGAGTTCTAGAAAAGTGGTGGGGGAGGGGGAGGGGCACGTTTCTGAACCACCTGCCGACCCAGACTTTGAAAACACATCATGACATACAATTTTGAGCTAATAAGACGTAATTAGGTGGAATGTTTACTTACAGATCTGTGTCTCCTCTTTTTGCTCTTCTTCTTGTGTTTCCTTGCTTTTTTGGAACTATGGTCTGCAAGACAAATAAAAACAAGTACACAGTTAAACTTGTACAAAATCCAAACATACTCCACAGCATATTTTCGAAAACAATCAAATAAAAAGGTTATGAATTTACAGTAAATAAATAAACGATTTTGTTTGTACACACTGGCAGAGATTGAGTAAAGAAAAGAAAAGGTTGAGTGTGGAATGAATCACAAAAATGTAAAGTGGTAGACATAATCCAATCTGCCTCCTTTGAGGACAAGAGGAAAGAATGGCTTTGCATGGTTATTTGAGAGATGGAGGAGAATGGAAATGATTGATTCCAGTCTATCACCCTAATTTTGATTTATGTCAATCAATGTACATTGTGCTTTTATAATCATAATCATAACCACCCACAACACCGCCACGTGTCAACTGTCTCACACTAAAACAAAGTCACGTCCCAAGAAGACTGCACTGCCAAACTGGCTTCTTGAGTAATGAAACGAGGTGATTTGTCATAGTCAGAATTTGAAAGTGAACTGAGAAATTACATGGCCCTTAAGTGCTTCAGTTTGAAGAAAAAATAATAACTCGAGCAAAAAGGAATTTTTCTCATGGTAATTGCAAGAAATGTGCAATGATAAACTCTGATAATGTTATGTGTGATACGCAAGAATAAGAAAATATCGACAGGGAGAGTGTGAGGTTTTCCCCACCCCTTCATAATTCTTACTGAAGCCTCATCCAATGGAAATATTTTGGTGTATGAAATTTCATTTTCATTGCTGAGCAGAGGAAAACAAATAAACATAAATCAACTGGAAGTTTGACTCTTGGTCGGATTAATTTTCTGTTTTTCCTTTATTTATTCTTATGGAATTATTCTTTATTCTTATGTTTCAGGGCCTTGAAGCGATCCGTTGTGGCTTCAATACCTGAACTCAATCTCTCTCTGGGCTGGTGGAAAAGCGAGCACATATATATATATATATATATATATATATATATATATATATATATATATATATATATATATATATATATATATATATATATATATATATATACATACATATATATGGTTCAATTTAAGCAAACCAAGAGAGGTGAAAACATCACATCCAACAGCTGACGAACCTCTGAAAGTCTGACAAAGATCCGTTCAGACATCTCTGAGATAAAATGGACGCGCGCACACGCACGCGCGCGCGCACACGCACATGCACACACACACGCACATGCACACACACACGCACACCTTGTAGTATAGATTCCCATCTGATCCCTTGGCCCATGATTTTTGTATCCCAGATTAAAATCCAATACAGTGTCGATTTGTCTATCCTCTTCAGATCTTGCAATTTATAGTGCATTGACCTGTGTGCAATTTCTGTCTTCTAGGAGTCCGATATCACTGCTGAAACAAATAAGAACTCACTTATCTACGTAATACGCCGAGCTGATGCATGAACTGGTTTTACAGCACGGTTAAGACTAAAGTTGTTGGTAAATCTCTGCATGTCTCAACTTTTCTGTGGAGTAAAGTGCTGGGGCTATGCGGATCTACAAATGCATCAAGTTCCGAAGATGTGAAACCGATGTGATCACCAAAACAAGTTTTCTTGAACACTACCACCACTAAAATAATGCTCAATTGCCAAATCCTTTTTTGGCATCGCAGACTAAGTAACCAACAATTGTTGCCAGATTGTAGTGTTTATGCATGGGGCAAAGTGTGAGAAGGTCATAATTATAAGGTTTATGGCTATATAAATGATCAGTTATGGAAAAACATTGCACTGGCTCTCAGTGTACTGTTCTAGTAAATTGGGTTGATGATAATAATAATAATGATGATGCAATCAAATTTGTGTGCTCAAAATACTCGTCTGTCTGCTATACCCTGACAACTTGCAAGGGACCGTTTGGAACCCCCCCCCCATCCACTTTCTCAAGAATCCTCTGGAAGAAGTCCTTTCTTTCAAGCTTCTGGGTGTCACTATCTCCCATGATCTTTCCTGGGAGAGCCACATTTCAAACCTCGCCTCCAAAGCCAGTCGCCTACTGGGAATCCCTCCGTCGTGCAAAGTCCTTCCTCGGCCCACCTGAGCTCCTGACCACATACAAAGCTTTCGTCCGCAGCCTGATGGAGTACTGCTCTCCCCTCTGGGATTGTGATTCTGCCTCCCACCATTCTCGGCTTCACGCTGTGGAAACTAAGGCATTTCGGATCATTGGCATCTCCCGCGATGAGGCTGAGTCTTTGGGCCTCTCACTCTCTCAATGCAGGCAGGTCGGTGGTCTTTCTGTCTTCTACCGTCTCCTCTCCGGTCTCGCCCCCCTGCTCTGTCTGCGATTTGTCCTCACCATATTTCTGCAGGGCACTCAAGGTTCGCCAACAACCCCCTTCTGGTAAAACTACCAAAATCACGAATCACTGCTCACCTTCACTCTTTCATTCGTCTTTTTTCCCACCTTTGGAATAAACTCTCTCACTCTGTTCAATCCCATTCTTCCCTCCAGGCCTTCAAAACAGCTGTTCACCACCACCTCTCATCATCCCCTTCCAAATCCTTGATCTTTTCTACCCCTGTTAATCCACCCCAAACCCACTTCCTTCAAATTCCCTGCTTTCCTTCCTGAAAGTCCCTGTAATGTCAATCTTGTATACTCCGTGTTCCCCGCCCCATCACTCTCCCTTCCACAGATCTCCTAATGACTCTGTTCCCCACTGTTTTATCCTTCCAACACCCACCCCTCTTGTCTCATGCCCCCCTTGCTGTGCGTTGTGTGTTAGCTCTCACACGAGGTTCGACAAGTTATGTAAAATAAAAAAGGGGGGCTACGAAAGGATGCAGCTAAACCCACAACCAGTGAATTGCAGTAATCCATGCACATTATTAAGAAAGAGAGTCTAAAGTCCAATTTCAGCAAAATAAAATTAGGACAATATTGTGGAGATGAAAAGTAGAGTAAAATATCAGACAGACCGGTAATTGTTGGAAAGTTAATGACATTTACACTGACCGGGATGACCAAAACAAAAAGCAGATGTAGTATGTGGATGAGCTGTACCATCCAGGCGGCTGTAAATGAACATACCGCCACAAGTCATTAGTGTGCATTTGTCATACTGAGTTTGACAAGTTGATGTTACACATCCTGGCAGCTTTCATGGCTTCATCAGCAGGCCAAAACTATTTTGATGAAGCTTGTAAAATGCTCTTTGTAAACTGAAGGACTGTGAATGCAAGGGTGACAAAACAACAAAAAAACATTCAATGACAGGAATAGAGAGAATAAAGGGCAGAAACAAAAGTAGAAGCAGAAATAGGAAAACTAGTGAAGAAATGAGATGGAACAGAAAAAAAACCAGAAAGAATACAAGCAAGGATATAAATGTAGTTTACAGCCCCTGCATATCATTAAGCGGTGGAGAACTAATAATTCACATGCAATAATGATTCATCAACAGGGATTAAGAGAGATCGAAAAATAACCATGAGCAAAGAATGCTGTGAGCAAATAAAAGTGGAAATTATAAAATGCAGGGGAAATACATAATTAAACGAGAGTGTTTGTAGAGCATCTTACCCTACCCAGTCTTGAGAAAAAGGACATGGGATGGGTATTTAAGCTCTTGCTTTGTATTTCCAAGCACCATCTGCATTTCCTACAAATCACCATTTTGTCTGAATCTCGATATTCAACAACCTTGAGTGCGTGAGTGGGGAATTTGATTGGTTGATATGGTATAAAATGGCGTAATATTTTGTCCAAGTACTGCTAAACTGGAGGTTTTTGAAAATGCCAAAAAGGTGATTTGTGCTTGTCAGGTGTTAAAGTATGGCACATAATTCAATTGAAACTAGAAGGGCACCGGGTAGAGTGCATAGTGCATACCTCCGCCACGTAATGCATGATGCACGAGAACATAAAGGGCCCAATACACGTTTGAAATATCATGCTATACAGTACTATATCGCTTTTGGCCCTTTCAATGGTGAAGAATCACTTTAAAAATTAAATAATCCTCATATTCAGATCCGGATTTTCACCAAAATCGAATCAATCCGCCGTGGTCACACACCCAACGTGTTCACCAAGTTTAGTATGAATCCGTACACAACTTTTTGAGACATCGTGCTATATATCATTTTTGGCCCCATCTCTCAATGGTGAAGAATCTCAAACTATTCCAGTAGTCAGATCCAGATCTTCTCCAAAATCTAATCAGTTCGTCCTTGTCACACACCCAACCTGCCCACCAAATCTGTCCACAACTTTTTGAGATATCCTGCACACAGAGAGGGAGAGCGAGAGCGAGAGAAATGAAAACATCACCTCCTTCACCTTCGGTGGCGGAGGTAATAAAATTAAGATTTTAAAGGCTGTAGGGGAAAAAAAAAGAAACGCTTTTTCGGAAGTTTACCGCCATTGATGGCGTCTTTTACATCACTTTATTTAACACGTTACATTAATTATTCGTGCCTGTTATTTATGTCGTTCACGACATTCCGAAAAACAATGTTTCCTGTTTGGAATTATTTTCAATTTTGTTTGACTGCCCGACGGGTAGACAGCCGAAAACAATTATCTCACTCCTTTTTGTCCACATGCGCTCGGGATGAGATTCCGTACAATTTTCCAAATTCAGAGCCAAAGTACTGCTGAACTGCAGGTTTGTGATCCGATTCATGTTCGACAGTATTCAAAATATAACATTCAAATGAAATTAAGTAGTTCCTCAATCATAAACTAACGTCTGCAGACAGACATAAAGATAAAGTGAACCAATTGCTTAAGCACGCTTTTATCTTTGCACACAGGGGCTAATTACCTTTCAGGAAAGTGTGAGGCACTTTATTGTTGGGTCAGCAGGACTAACATGTACAGCATTACATGAATAAACCAAAGCCAAACTTGTTGTCAGTGACGACAGCAACAGATCATGGGCAAAAGTGTGAAGACAGCGGATGAAAAAGAGGGGGAAAAGTGTGTAAGTAGCAAAAGGAGCCACATGAATCAGGATTCATTGGAATGATAAAGACAAGAGATGAAAAAGTTTGTGTTTCCAGTTCCATGATGTTTGGCTGCAGACCAGTGTTCTGGGCCCTGTTCTTTTTTCTGGTTTTCATCAATGATCTCTCTGACTCTCTGGAAAATCCTCTTTATCTCTGCTGATGCCTCCACCCTCTGCCATAGCATCTGTCATCCCTCAGATCGGTAAGCAGCAGCCTCTTCAATCGCTGCAGATCTGGATAAAATCACAAGCTGATCCAACACGTGGAACATGTCTAACCCTAACAATCCTGACAAATCACACACTTTCACGATGTCTCTCCAAAAGGACCGTCTGGAACCCCTGCCCCCAACTACTTTCTCAACAATCTTCTTGAAGAAGTCCTTTCATTCAAGCTTCTGGGTCTCACTGTCTGCCATGATCTTTTCCTGGGAAAGCCACATTTCCAAGCTGGCCTCCAAAGTCAGTCGCCGACTGGGCATCCTCTGTTGTGCAAAGTCCTTCCTTGATAAACCTGAGATCCTGACCACATACAAAGCTTTCGTCCACAGCATGATGGAGTATTGCTCTCCCCTCTGGGTTGGTGCTCCCACCTCTCACCTTTCTCAGCCTCATGCTGTACAAACCAAGGCATTTAGGATCATTGGTATATCCCACGATGAGGCTGAGTCTTTGGGTCTCTCACCGCAGGCAGGTTGGTGATCTTTCTGTCTTCTACAGTCTCCTCTCTTGCCTCCCCCCGCTCTGTCTGCGATATTATTCCACAGGGCGCTCAAGGGCCGTCAGCAATCCCCTTGCGGTAAAACTACCAAAATCACGAATCACTGCTCACCTTCACTCCTCTTTTTTTCCCTACCTTTGGAATAAACTCCCACACTCTCTTCAATCCCATTCTTCCCTCCAGGCCTTCAAAACAGCGGTTCACCACCACCTCTTATGTTCCCCCATCCAAAACAAAGTTCTTTTCTACCCCCACTAATCCACCCCCTTCAAATTCCCTGGTTTCCTTCCTCTAAGTCCCCATCGTGTAAGGACCTGAAAGTCCCTGTTGTGTCCATCTTGTTTCCCATGTGTTCCCCACCCCATCCCTCTCCCTTCCACAGATGTCCTCATGTCTCTGTTCCACACTGTTTTTTTCCATCCCTCTTCTGCCCCTCATCTCCTGCTCCCCTTGTATGTTGTCTGCTAGCTCTCATACGAGCCTCGACAATGAATAGAAAAAAACACCTGCTTCACTAAACAGTAAATCAGCACCACTGAGGAGATAATTTGCTCCTACAAAGCCATGTTTTACCAGTCAAAATATTTGGTCTTCACCAGTTGTAACCGTCGTTTTTAATCGTTGAATGGTACCATATCCTCGGCTGTCGGTAAAAGCTAACTGCTGTAAATAAGTCTGTATAACGGCTTCCTCTGGAATTTTTTTTAGTGCGGCCAATACATTCACCAAACTGAAAAAAAATATAGCCTACTCTTGGCACAAATATTTTATTTCTTAATTTATCAATTATGGGTGAGCTTATAATCCAAGCAAGATTAAATGAATTAAAGTTTCACAATTATCGATTTATTATAAGACATCTATCTCCGGCTTTCTATTCGGGCAGTAAATCAGCATCACTGAAGAGATAATGTTACTGTTTGACAATACATCGGTCAGAAATTTGTTGTGGCTTTTTCTCCCTCCTCTCCTTCTTTTCTGCATGATGTAATCCTTTTTAATCAAATACAAGCATTGATACAAGATTTTTACCTCCACTACCGAAGGTGGGCGGAAGTTGTTTTCACCACTGTCTGTCTGTGAACAAGCCATCTCAAAAAGTTGTGGATGGATTCGAACACAATTTGGTGGACAGGTCGAGTGTGTGACAAGGAAACATTGATTCGTTTTTGGTGAAGATCCGGATCAGGATCCTAGAATATATTTTTAGTGATTCTTCACCATTGAGTGATGGGGCCAAAAATGATATATAGCATGATATCTCAAAAAGGTATGGACAGATTCGGATGAAACTTGGACAGGTTGGGTGTGTGACGAGGAAAAATTGATTCGTTTTTGGTGAAGATCCGAATCCAGATCCAGCCTATCAGTGGAATACAAAACGTAAACTGTTCAGCCTGGAAGAGGTATGCGCTCTACCAAGTGCCGTTCTGGTTAATAATGTTTTTGCAGATATGGCTTAGACTAGCACATATTAAGCCAAGATAAGTATCTGTTAGTCATTAGTAGGACTACTCATGGCCTTGTTCTGGAGCTTCTGAGCCATATCTGGATGCTTAATTTGACGAAACTTTTCCATTAAAAAAAAAAACTCATTAATTGTGTGTCTCTCTTTATATTGTTTTGCCTCAAAATCATCTCTAAGGATAGGAGGATCAGAGAACAACAAAAACAGCAGTAGCAGAAGCAGCAGCAGCAGTAATCCCCAGAATGGCGCCAGAAGCATCACCCATGGAATGTCTGATGTCCTTTATTTTATATAGATTATAGAGGAGCACACTTTTAGTAACAAGTGCATTCTATTTAGTAATGAGGAATTCATTTCTAAAATCAGAAGCAAATAAACTTACAGCACAGCCCCCCCCCCCCCAAAGCCTCTGGACATGAGTACTTCAGCATTGGATTGATTTTGAGAGGGCACATTTGTCTATCTTGTCTTGGTTGACATCAGAATGATACAGGGTTTGAACACCTGGAAGTGTATTTGAATCTTGATGACATTCATTCTAATAACAGACAAAAATATCTTGCTGAATTTAACAAAACTAACAAGTTGCCATACCTGCATGTGATTCTAAATGTGGTAGGGATGAAGGCGGCAAAAATGCAAATGGTATCTTTTGTCATCGAGCCAGCGAGCTGGGAGTAACGATTCACATTTATTGCCACATTCAATGAAATTTAAATGCTGTAATGGCGCAGAGGTGCTCCATTTGAAACTGTTTGTTTGATATGTGTAGCTTTTTGATGTTTAGGGTCTGTAATAAAAATTGTACTCATATTAAAGCCAGTGACCAATTGCAAATTAATAGTAGGATGACAGCTATTATAATTATTTTTACCCTTGACCAAAAATATTCCAAACTTGCAAACATTTTGCTTAAACTCACCAATTGTTTTATATTATACTTGCTGAAATACCTGTTCTCACTCAGGGAAATCCGAGTATGCGGGGGGGGGGGGGGAGAGTGGGCAGGATCAGGGGGAATGTGGAGGGGGTGGTTGAGGGGAGGGGAGGGGACGTTGGGATAGAAAGTGGAGTGGGCGATACCTTGTCACCCAGGTGAACCTGAATTTGGGGGTGAGGATGGAAATTGGTGGGTTGTGGGAGGCTTGGGATGTTGGCGTGGGGGAATGTCAAAGTGCAAAACCATCATGGAGTACTGGACACACTTGATGCCAATTTAGATCTCCACAACCATTCAGCCTCAACTTTTGCATATATATATCAACACAAAACTGCCAGAATAGACGTTTGCAGGGCAGCAAAATGTTGAAGTCACCATTACGTCGAAACATGAGCCGAAAAGAATAGAACTTCATGGTGGACACCTTGAACTGAGCAACAGCTGATTGACTCTTGTAGAAGTGATTTTCTTTTTAATACATGTTTGGACCTTTCAGTAAAGAAAAACATTGAATAATTGTAAGCAGTTTAAATAAATGAAGCCCACATAATGCTGGAGATTAATTAAATTGACCAAGCCTGTGAAACATGTTGAAATCGGAAGAATTCCGGGGAAAAAAAAAAAACGCACACTTTAGTAATAATTTGTTGCATCTGCATTTGCTTTTATATGTGTGTTTGAAGGAATGCTTTGTACGAGCCATGAAATCAGAGGCCTGAACCATGTCTTATCGTGCACGTGCACAGCCTATGGCATGATCTTTATCTTGCCTGCTCACTTGCTAAAACCTACTCCCTCTGAAACTTCACTTTTGCAAAATAATACAAAGCCTTGTATTCTCTAATGCTCCAGCTGGATTATTTGACATTGAAATGTTTTACTCTGTTTGAATTAAAATCAGTACAAGTTGAATTGCTCATTGAAACAGCTGGTTGGAATGTGAGAACATGTCGGGAGAATTAGTCACATATTCATGTGTATAAACTCATTGAAACATTGTTTGCTCTTCCATGGAATTGTAATGTGAAAGTGATCGCATATTCATTTTAGTTTGCTAAATTGTGTTTTAATATGTATTCATCAAATCGACTTAGAACTATTCAGTCACCTGGATACGTAAGAATGAGTTTCACATATATCTACATGATTGAATAACTTTATGTCTTGGTTTGCCAAACATTGAATAGCTTTATGTGATGGTATTGAATGGCTTTTTCATATTCTGGTTTGCTTCATACTTAACGTTATACGTTAGCTCTTATAGGTACTTGTTTTCTGTCACAATAACCAAGCTTGGGAAAGCAGAGGAGAATTCGTTCCCTGACTTATCTGCAAAGCAGCAGCCATGTGCATATCTTCATTGATTAAGACTTCTCCCCTTGGAATGAGAAAGATGTTTTAACTGTTTTCCTGTTGGATGAAAAGTTGTGAATTCATCCCTCCCCCTTCCTAAGGATAGATCATGGGTAGTTTCTTATCATGTTTTAATCAACCATTCCATCAAACTATTACTTGCTTGAGAGTATATAAGGGACATGCTGCCGGGCATTTAGTTCGAGGGATTCATCAACTGCATTCTGTACTTGTATTCCATATTTTCCTCCCATGCGCATGAATAAATGTTTCAAACTCTGAACCTGAAGGAATTTTCTTCCACACTCTGGAGGGTGTAGCCATCCTCTCCATTTGGAAACAGGAGTGGGTATTGGAGAGGATCAGAGGGCCTGTGGGTCTCGCATACTCGTCGAGGAAGCTTTCTCTGTGATGTAAAACAATGTCACGCTTGCCGTGCTCCATATCTCTCATCAGAAAGGCAACCTCATTGCATTTAGGAGTATTGAAGCACCTCTCATGTTCAGTACTGGGCCGTCGATCAGCATTGATGACAATCTTGTAGTCTCTGTTGCTTGAGTCAGTCGTGAAGTCTATGGCCATCTTGAGGCTGTTTACAAAGAAATTGCAGTTGTGCAGCATCTCCTGTAGGTCATGGATGACGTGCTGCTTCAGACCCGGAAACATTCTGCACTGGGTTTGCACCTCCTCGTCACCCAAGAAGTAAAGTTCCGTAAAGCTCGCATCTTCGTTGGGGATTGGACATAAACTTCCGATCTGGTGATGAACTTGACCCTGGATGGTGAACGTTGGATTCTAGCCATGTTGAAAGTTAATCTCTTTGCATATAAACAATGCCATTTGAAATTCAGAGATATATCCTCACATGTTGGTGAGAAAGTGTTTTGAATCTGTTGTTTGACAAAGAAGCAGCTGGTGGAGAGAGGTTGTGGAGGTGCTTGAAGAAGTAGGACTTGGACTTTGCCATTTGAGCAACAGAGACCAGGTATTTTACGCATCCACTTTAAGGCTGAACAGCAAGCACATTCCTTGTCCATCTCATCCACAAAACTTGAGACTGGTGGGCTGCTACTGTTATAGGTTAGGGCTGCCTTTTAGGTTTCACTGAGTTTCTTGCTTCTTTGTCCTGGTCTTACTCATGTATTCTCTCCTGGCAGAAATATCCTCTGCTGTTTTGCAGCCTGCATCCTTGCTATTTGCTCAAGTGTACATGAAAGTTGATTGGCAGTATTTTCCAGGGTCTCCTGTAATCGAGTCCACTTTATGCATGTGGCAGATGAGGTGCTACGACCTATATTAGTCATGTTCCTCCGCTAAGCTGTGTTAACTTCCTTCGAGTATCGGCATTTGCACATGCATTGTTCAGTATATCCAGGAAATAAATGCAGGGTTATTCAAGGCTAAATCATGTGAAAACATCAAATTTTTCTGTTAGTCTATACATAGTCTATATATATTTATGTGCATGGAGAGGAGGTGGGGTGGGTTAGGTGCTGTTGGAGAAGTAGGTAATCATGCAAAGCCATCCTGGGGAGAGTGGACACTCTTCATGCCAAGTGTGAGTGAGCCCCATGAATGAAAGGGTGTACCTGGTATATGTAAGCAAACACACATGGTGTTGGGGGGGAGACTGGTGGTGGTGGTGGTATGGGGCTCTGTGGTGGGGTTGGGGGGAGGTTTGAAGTGCAAAACCACCCTGGGGAAGTGAACACACAAAGTAAGGGGTAAATGGGGGGTGGGGGTTGGGGCAGGAGCTCCACTGGGGGAATGGACACTCTTCATGCCAAGTGTGAATGAGTACGATGGGTGAAAGGGTGTTCCCAGTATCTGGAAGCAAACACATGATGGTGGGTGGGGGTGGGGGAGGTTTATAGTGGAAAACCACCCTGAGGGAGTGACCAGTCTTCATGGCAAGTTTGAACCCCGTGGGTTCAAAGGTGTGGCCGGTATATCAGAACGAACGAACGAACGAACGAACACACGTACACCTCAAATATGTATTTAGATTGCTGTGGTTCTGCAAAACTGGCAATCCTCAGAGACAATGGCACCCAACATATAGTGACTCCGAGACAGTTATCTCATTAGTATTCATTTTGTTAACCCTTTCCATATGTCTAATGGGGACATGAGACAAGATGCATTGCATTGGGCTTTTAGTTAGGTCTTCAACCCTATATTCTTTCGTTTCTTTCACTTATTTTACTTTACTTCCAACACAAACCCCGCCAGGCAAGCATGCACGCCACATAAGGTTACTCGAGAAGTGTCACAAAGGCACAGCGATCGTCTCATTTGTATATGCGTGCCATTTCCTGTTCAAACAGCATGCCATAAACCAACTGACGCCTCTCCTCAGAACCTCACCATACTCACCAAGACGCTGCAATGCTCACCATGATCACAACAAATGCCTCCTAAAAAATCCCTACAGCAACCTACGCTCGACCTTTTCACCACAAACGCTACCAACCACTTCAACCTCCTCACTAAAATCACCTCAACCACTCCCAATGTACGTTTCAATACCTTTACCGTAAAAACCACAGTGCTTCCCTCACCTCACTATAACCGCCGCAACTGCCATCAGCTCCCGAGACGCTCACCACAGTCTCTGAGGATGCCAGGGGAACGAAGCACATTGTGAGCCGGCATGTTATGGCATGTAGCTCAAAGCACGAATGTGCGCCGAGATGCATTCGGTGACGTCTGGAGAGCAATGTCACTCCGGTAACTAACAGCATTTAGTTGGGGTCCAGTGCACGTTCGTGGCTGGAGCGCGCTCACGAAAACCCTTGGCAAATGTTAATTACGGAGCTCCGTTACATGTTGGAGTTTGAGAGCGACTGAGGTCATTTTTGACTCCGGAGTCTGACGGGGCATGGTTACGGCGAGGGGTGAGAACTATGCGCCAACGAGGGAGCTCGAGAACGCCTACGAGGGCTGTTGATCCTCTTTTTGGCTCCTCCCTCACCCAGGCTCTATAAAAGAGAGCAGATCGGGCTCAGTCAGTCTCTTTTGTCCAGGCTCTGAGCCGAATAGCTTCACCAAGCTGAGCACAACCGAGCGAGGCAGAGCAAGTTGTTACCAAAATGTGCCGGGGTCATCTGCGCTCTGCTTCGGCTGCTTTCTGCAGCCAATATTCAAAACACTGACAGACTTTCTCATGTGTCCTGTTAAGCTTTCTTCTCACGCATTTTTTTCTCCCATCTGTCTCGTCAACTGCAAACGCACAAGCTAAAAGAGCTTTACTGACTCGCACCTCACACAACTTCCTATTGCATCATGCTGCACCACATTTTGCACTTCCCACTCACACACCAGACACCCCCAGTTATATTCCCTCCTCCCCCTTCCTAAGGGAGTGGGTTGTGTAGGTCCGTCGATCGTGCCAGGTACGACGAGGTCGCTAAACCTCAACTTCTTCTCCTCTTTGTGGGCTAAATCTAATTTCCTCGTGTGTGTGTGTGTGTGTGTGTGTGTGTGTGTGTGTGTGTGTGTGTGTGTGTGTGTGCACGTGCGTGGCGTGCGCGCACACCTGTAACCTGTGTAATATAAGTAAGATTGTAGAAGGCTATCGGGTTAACTCTGCAGTGTGTCTCTTTTTGTAAATAATTACATTTCTTTTGCTGCACCCATTAATTCCTTGCTTTCCCCTGCTGCACATTTTTGTGAATAAAACAATTACTGTGCCAGATAACTTTCCTCACATTGCTGTCATAAATTGTTTTGTTATAATGTACCCAGCTTGTTTTCGTCCTCTCCTTCATTGGTCCACCAATTAGCTTCGCTGGGAGTTTATAATTCCCTAACTAGTTGGCTCTCACATCAGTCTGGTGTCGTGCTTGCGGTAAGCTCGGCCACCTTAATAAAGATCCAATAAAGGTAAGAGTAGAAAAATGCTGAGTGCGCGATTCTCCGATAAAGTGACTGCAGTTCCCAGTTAAACGGTAGTCAGATGGAGGACACTGGGTCACGTGGTTAAATTGTTGGCGTTCGCGGTAGATTAGCGACCCACCATGACACGGACTTATTTGTGTGCGACAGCCTTGATTCCCGGTGAGTCTGGGAGAACCGGGGATACCCTTGAAGTGCCCCCGTAAACCCAGGTCCGCAACAACATATTTGGACAGTGGTGAATGCCAGCAAAAGTCCTCTTATTTGTTTTTGTAGCTGGTTCACATTTCTCACTGGGCCTAAACAGGGCTGATTTATTTTTCCTTGGTATACCTTTTTCCAATCTATACTTTCACCCTTCTTCATCACAAAGCTGTTTGTTTAAACATTGAAAACCTTGTCCATCCTTGCGCTGCAGTCCCCTTCAATCTTCATGCAATTATGTGGTGTTGATCATTAATCATGTGTTGCACGTGGTTGGTTCCTTTCCCAACCTATGGTTGTGTTTACTGCTGACCGACCTCAATTATTTCTCTTCTCCCCAACAAATAGATGTATCAAAAAAAAAAAAATCAAAATTTTCATTAAAAAAAAAACAAAACAAACTAATCACTTGCTGTCTTTCTGTCTTCACCAATTTCCCTCCAAATCTTTTTCTCTCTTCAATGCTTTCCCTATACAGCTCCTGGCTTATTAAATAAACATAGGGGCAATACCCCATGGGTCACCTGGTAGGCATGAATGACCCACAAAATATGTAATGGAGGAGTAAATACCTATGGATTTATATTTTAATGCCATGAACAAACAGAACTCCTTCGACCCAAATTTTTTTTACTGCCGTGAACAAACTTTAGTACATCATGGGTGACAAAGATGGGAGTCAAGTTTCATCGGAATTGTGTGTAGTTTCTGAGAAGAAAACAAATACCCATGTTGGGGGGCAACCCCTCGTAAACACCCTTAGACCCTGATTTTTTTTTTTATAATTGTGTGAACAAACTTTGGTACATCACAGTTGATGAAGGTTGTGGCTTAAGTTTCATCAAAATCGTATATGTAGTTTCAGAGTTGTTATTGCAAGTATTTGTGGACGGACGGACGATGTGCCATCCCATAAGAGCCCCAGAACTATGTTCCAGGTGAGATGAAAAAAAAAATAAAGGGGTCATTCCGTGCTAACTCACCTAAATTTCAAAAACCTCCCCAGGTCACCTCCACAGATTTTGCTGGAAAAAATCTTAAATGTAGATCTATATGGCTCTACCCACCATGCAAAAGATTAGCTTTCAATTCCTCATAGTTTAAAAAATATCTATCTCTGGAGACCTTTGAAATTTGGCCCTAAAAATGCCAAATGTGAAAAACGCATTTTTTTTCAACTTGAGGGGCTTATAATTTTATAATGGACTCCTCTAGAAAGTTAATATTGCAAATATTTACTAAATGGCATCCAAATTTTTCAATTATGGTATCAGATAGCCTCTGGGATGCATATTTCTCACTCTATAGGAAGCTAAAAATGGCTTTTGGGCCAAAACAGCTAAAATAAGGTGAAACTATGAGCCCTCCTGAAAATATGGAACTTAGAATTTTTTCCTCATAACAGTGATTATAGGGTCATTATCTATCCATAGATACATTTTTGTTGGGATAATACAGTTAGGTAATGAATTATAAAAGTTTTACCATAAGTCCTTGCCTCCAAGGGCTCTAAAATGGACCAATTTTGTCCCCTGGTTTGACCATGTGGCTAGGGGTTTAGGATCTTAATTTTTAACCACGTCTCGCGTAGCGAACGTGGCTCTAAGAGAGTTCCGCATTGTTCTTCTTCTTCTTCTTCTTCTTCTTCTGGTGAAGACAAAACCTTTTGGACTCGGCTCTTTTATAAAAAGGATCCGGATCTCCTTAAATACTAAAGACTGTTACACATCCTCGCATTGAGGCATTACACATCCTCGCATCATCAACTTTTAAATATATTGGGACATTTGCTTTTAAGTTTCGAAAAGTTCATGTTACTATTTAAAGATTATTCCATTTAATGTGTTGTAATTTCGTAAATACACAATTTTCTCGTCATGAGCAGGAGCCTCCATGAGTCTCGCTATTGGCTCCATCAAGACATGTGACGAAATATCGGAAGTTGTTATTTATATATTTATATTATTTTTTTTATTTTATTAGCGGCGTCGCGTTGCGAACGCTGGCTCGAAGAGAGCTCCGCGTTCTTCTTCTTCTTCTTCTGGTGAAGACAAAACCTTTATGACGCAGCTCTTGGACACATTTGTCCTTGTTTTTCTAAAGATTGCCTCATACAAGATGTGTCTACTGACTGAATAATTTTATCTAACGCCCACGGCTTCATATTAAAATAAATTTTTATTTACATGCACGTTTTTTATAATTATTCACTTTTTTCATATTCATGAGCTTATAAATCTGAAACTGAACACTCTAGCCAAGTGATACTGCAGATATTTATAAACTGGCATATGAAATTTAAGGATTTGTTATCAGAATGCCTGATAAATGCATATGTTTCTATCTGTAGGAAGTTGAAAATGCCACTTTGACCAAAAATGGTGAATATGCAGGGGGGCACATTAACTGAGGTTATGTAACAACTTAGATTATTCTTCTCATAAATTAAAAATTATAAGTACATTTTTTTATTCAAAAATAAATTCTTGTAATGATAATCCAAACATATGCTTGGGTTTTAATTTAAAAAAACATGTCCTACAGTTCTCTATTTGAAGTCATTAATTATGACATACATCACTAGATGGAGTAATGGTCTGTCACAACACTAGGAGCAGCACAGTCAACCTGTCTGTCTGTTTGGAGAACAAAGGAGAGGAGGAAACAAAGGAAATGGATGCAGAAAAACCTGGGCCCAGTGGCACAAGTTTGACAAGTAGATGCATTGTTGGAACCAAATTAGACCAGGAGTGTCACAAGACCTATTATACAAGGAAGGTTGGGCTAAAACAAGTTGCTGCTTTGGAGAAGAAGTCACAAGAATTGATTTCATGGAGATCAGGAATTACTTTCAGTTCAGAAGACAGTATTTGCCTACATCATGATTAAATTCTTCTTTGTGACATCACAATAAATCCAACAAAATGCAATGGAGTATGACCTTGAGAAGCGCTTCAGAGCAGCAACAACCATTGCTAGTACATGGTCACACCATGGTTTCCTGCCAATCTCCTCAACACGTCTGGAGATGAGAAGGGTTTCTTCTGATGCTGTATCATCAACAGTATGCGCAGGACCGGAAACCACACAAGCTCATCTGTCCCAGTTATTAGTCCCAACCCTAACTGAACTGGATGTATACCAGGCTGGGAAATATATTGCTTGTGTTTATGACAGAAAATGGTACATTGGGAACATTGTCACAAGAAATAATGATGAAAATGATGTGTTTGTGAACTTCATGAAGCAAGGAAGGGGTAACACATTATCATGGCCTCCAGAAAAAAAAAGAAAGATCAATGCTGGGTGCCATTACTCGACATTCTTTGTGTGGTTGAGGCCCCTGACGTAAAATCTGGTGGATGTCAGTACCAACTGTCGCAGCATGACTTTAAGCATGTTCAAGACCTATTTTCTAAGATGTAAAATTCTGTGCCTCTGAGTGCTAGATAATCATGATAATGAATGTCATAAAAGATGAAAGGTCATTAAAGAGTTTTCTAAGGTATAAAAATTACTAATATTCATTGTCTCTGTATATCTGTAAATAAAAAAGCTGCTACTCAACTAATCAAATTTGTTGTAATTTATAATTTGCAATCACTTACGAAAGTAATCATTAGCATGTATTGATGAATAAATAACATCCTTATCACTAATGTCTAATAAGAAGCATAATTTAGCCTCATGCGCACCCCTGCAAGTTCACCTTGTTTTGTACCAAGTGTGCCAAATTGCCATATTTGGCTCCCTAAAACTAGGAGTATGTGCTTTCTTGATTGAGACATTCTGATGCCACAATCTGAAATTTTGTATACCAGTTTATAAAATTCTGCAGTAACTCTTTGCTGGATA
>NC_140962.1:29805286-29830286 GCF_056783735.1 Eptatretus burgeri
GCGCGTCGCACATTTTGACAAAAATCTAAGACGTTTATATGCGCCTTATAGTCGTGAAAATACGGTACACATACATATATATATATACACATACATATATATATATACACATACATATATATATATATATATATATATACATACACATACATATATATATATATACATACACATACATATATATATATATATATATATATATATATATATATATATATATTTATACATACACATACATATATATATATATATATATATACATATATATATATATATATATATATATATATATATATATACATATATATATATATATACATATATATATACATATACATATATATATACATATACATATATATATACATATATATATACATACATATATATATATATATATAAATAGTCATGCGCCGCTAAACGACGTTCCGGGCAACGACGGATCGCATACACGACGGATCTGCCAGCTCTGAAAAAAAAAAAAATGAAATAAAAAAATTGGAGCTGAAAAATTCCTATCGCCGAGTGATGTAGCCGACGTAGCGCTGTTAGTCGTATAAAAATAGCACATACAATTATGTACGCTATACAGTACATAATACTTCATAATGACAATAAACAACAGTGTGGCCCTGCTATAATGCGATCGTTGAGGTCCATAAAATGTCATCGCGAAAAAAGCAGGGTCGTGCTAAATCGGGATTCAAGGAAATCGGCTTTCAAACTGAACCAATGTTTGCACGTTTACCTTCGAGCAAGTAAATTACCTTTGAATTGAAGAATTCCGCGAATAAATCGTTGTTCTTAGTCGACATTACAACACAAATTTATTTTTAGTGAAGCTTTTCATGTTGTCAAAACAATCGCACTGTTCCGAAAATATATATCACAATTGACAGGAGCTCGTTTCTTAATTTATAAATTATAACATCAATGCAATGATTACGTATTTATAAAATCCAAACGCTATTTATTCATCTTTCTATAATCGATGCGAGAGGATATTGTAGGCTGCTGCTAACAACACCGATGGCCGTCATGAACAGCACAAAGGTAAAACTAACGTGTCTTCCGTCTCTCTTGGATGCGTGTTACAATTGCCGACAGTATTCAGTACAGTAACATGCTGTACAGGTTTGTATCCGAGGAGCAATAGTCTAAACCATATAGCTTAGGTGTGTAGTTTTGTGTAAGTACGATGTTCGAAAACGATGTTCAAAAACGAAAACGAAAAAAAAAATGATGTTCGCACAACGACGACGTCGCTTTACGACATGTTTCTCAGAACGTAACCCCGTCGTTAAGTGGCGCATGACTGTATATATATATATATATATATATATATATATATATATATATATACATATATACATATATATATATATATATATATATATATATATATATATATATATATATATATACATATATACATATATATATATATATATATACATATATATATATATATATATATATATATATATATATATATATATATATATATATATATATATATATATATACATAACATGAAATTGACATGGGGGTTACTTATCCATTAGTTGTCCTTAATGAGTACAAATATGCGTGTTTGTAACCTCAATTGGCAATGACCAGGATCGGATGTCTTGGCAGCCCCCCTATCATTCTCACCTTCATGTTATAACCTCAAATCACCCCCATTGTCCTTTCACACCACACAAATGCACTTCAACATGGCACATCCACATGAGCTAGCTGCTAGCCGCTGCACATGCTCTGGTGAAGTGGCATGTTCATGTGTGCCGCTTCATTTCTATGAGAGCACAACCGTTGAAGTTGCAGATAGGGGGAGACACCTCACCACGGGTGGTCGGAAGGGCAGGACGATAAAAGGCGGCGACACACACACACACACACACACACACACACACACACACACACACACACACACACACACACGACAGACCCCACAATGAGCGCACACAACAGAGACCCAGGGAAACACCACAATGGAGAGACGTAAAGAGCCGCCACAATGAGCACATGCATGAGAGACCCAAGAAGACTCCATGGTGAAGAAATGCAAAGAGACAAAGCAGACGGAGAGAGATGCCTGGCACGCCACACAAGACAAGACACAGAACCGGTGGAAAAGTGTCTGCAATGAGAAAAGGGGGCTGAAGGGCGAACCTGCTGCAAAGTGCCATTGGCGTGTCTGCCCAGCCTGCGAGACCAATCTGCTTCGCGTCTCCCGACGCTCACCACAGGGAAGACCGCACACACCTACACCACACACCACTGTTAACTCATCTGTTCATCCTGTGTCCCTACGGTGCGTCTGCCCATGTAAGAATAAACTAAGAACAGCTCTCGAAACCGTCAAGGTTAAGTGTACGGAATGGGATTCTCCAACATTATATTCTCATTCTATTACTATGTCCCCATTTCCATTATTATTAAACCTATTGCTTTTTAAAAGGAAGATGCTCTGCATTTTGGACACAGGGTCGTTATCCAGCATAACCAACTTCCACTCAGAGCCATGCGTGCATGCCAAAACCGCCATGCGGCTAAATAAATTAATACTAACCGCATCGTCAACCAGTTTTGTGTGGAATGCCTCCACTCAGTGTCTTGGGAGTTAATCCCAAGCAGTCGTGTGTGTGTGTATACCACCTCGCAGTGTATATAGTACAGGCATTTTATCAGACATATTTGGTCAACCTCACACAAATAGCAACAAAAGCAAACTCAACAGATTTTGGTTCCTGAATATGTCCCCAGCGACAGAAAAAAAGTCCTAAGGAATCTTCCAGGGGGAAAGTCCTGAAATCATGGAAAACCAATATGGCCGCCACCCGGCTTTGGCGAAAATATGAAAACTGTAAAGATTGATATTTTAATATGTAAATATATGTTTTTCTGCATTCTAATTGTTTCTAGTTATGGTCAGTATATTGATATACAAGAATAATTATAAAAAATAGCACCGCAAAGCGGGCGTAACCCCTCAGCCCCTTGACGCAAACCAATTTCAAGATGGTGGCCATATTGAAAATCGCAGCACGCCCATTTTCGAAAGGAACCTTCCTCTACTCAACCCCAACACACCCAGAAAAAATGGATTTAATCAGACAAGGCGTTCTCCTTGAAATTGACGGAAACCAATATCAAGATGGCTGCCGTGGCGGCCACAGTGAAAATCGCAGCATGCCCATTTTGAAAAGGAACCTTCCTCTACTCAACCCCATTATATCTCTCCAGAACAAAATCAATGTGTGAAGCCGTTCTCAAGTTATGGTCCAGAAACCAAATTCAAGATGGCTGCTCTAGCTGCCATATTGGAAATTGGATTGCGCTGAATATCGAAAGGAACCTTCCCCTAAACACCCCCATTATATCACACAAAAATGAAATCAATAAAAGTCAAGCTGTTATCAAGTTATTGTCCGGAAACCAAATTCAAGATGGCTGCCCAAGCCGACATATTGGATATCGGATTGTGCTGTATATTGAAAGGAACCTTCCTCTAACTACCCACATTATACCCCATGAGAATAAAATCAATCTGTCAAGCCGTTCTCAAGTTATTGTCCAGAAACCAAATTCAAGATGGCTGCCCTAGCCGCCATATTGGATATCGCATCGCACTGAATATCGAAAGGAACCTTCCTCTAACCACCCTGATTAGACCATACAAAAATGAAATCAATTCTTCGAGCCATTCTCAAGTTATTGTCCGAAAACCGAAGTATGAACTTTGACCTCTGTGACCTTGAAAAGTAGGTCAAATCAAAAGCCCGGGTTAAATATCATGTATCCTCATCAGATATACCTGTGATAAAAATTTGGCGATGATCCAGCCATTCGTTCATGAGAAATAGCCATTTCTAGGTTTTCAGTTTTGGCCCCCTGGTGGCCTAGCCGAGAATCGAATTGCGCCGATTATCAAAAGGAACCTTCCTCTACCCAGCCCCAACACACACTGCAAAAATGGACTTAATCGGACAAGGCATTCTCCTCGAAATTGACGGAAACCAAAGGTTGACGGATGCCCGGACACCGAAGTATGAACTTTGACCTCTGTGTCCTTGAAAAGTAGGTCAAATCGAAAACCCGGGTTATACATCGTGTATCATCATCAGATATACCTGTGATAAAATTTTGGCGATGATCCAGCCATTCGTTCAGGAGAAATAGCCATTTCTTGGTTTTCAGTTTTGGCCCCATGGTAGCCCAGCCGAGAATTGAATTGCGTTGATTATCGAAAGGAACCTTCCTCTACCCAGCCCCAACACACACTGCCAAAATGGATTTAATCGGACAAGGTGTTCTCCTCGAAATTGACGGAAACCAAAGGTTGACGGATGCCCGGACACCGAAGTATGAACTTTGACCTCCATGACCTTGAAAAGTAGGTCAAATAAAAAAACCCGGGTTATATATATATATATATATATATATATATATATATATATATATATATATATATATATATATATATATATATATATATATATATATATATATATATATATATATATATATCATGTATCCTCATCAGATATACCTGTGATAATATTTTGGCGATGATCCAGCCATTCGTTCAGGAAAAATAGCCATTTCTATGTTTTCAGTTATGGCCCCCTGGTGGCCGAGCCGAGAATCGAATTGCGCTGATTATCGAAAGGAACCTTCCTCTACCCAGCCCCAACACACACTGCCAAAATGGATTTAATCGGACAAGGCGTTCTCCTCAAAATTGACGGAAACCAAACCCACATGAAGGCGAGGCTGCGGGAACACTTTCGTGACAGGATAATCCAAACTGCGATAAACGGCAAGCTGAACATGGTCACCTTCAACAGCCAGGGCAGTGCTTCAGGAATATTACAACCAGCAGCAGGAAAAAAGACACTACTGAAGAAAAAAAAAATCAAGCTTGTGCAGGCCGCTGCCAAACTCATCAAAGAAGACATTAAAACAATTGAAACATCCCATGAAGTCTACCCATGTGGTGATGACCTGCAATTGCAAGAGGCTGGAATTAAATACCAGATACTCTGCTAGTACTGCTTGAAGGACTGTTTGTGGGAAAGAAAGATGGTGTTAAAGTGGCTTCAATTGGGCAAGCCATAGTGCAGGCAACTAGACCCAGAGTCTTACTGGCACCACTGCAGGTTGGGTTGGGTGTGCAGCTATATCACCACTTCGCATCACGATTTCTCAATGACTCCCTTCATCATCACGGGTTCTGCTGTTCATATGAAGAGGTGCATCAGATTGAATGAAATGCTGCTCAGTCACATGGAACAGACATCCCTAACCTGACAACAGAGTTTGTGCAGGATGCAGCTGACAATGTGGACCATAACATTCGCACAATGGATGGCCATGGCACATTCCATGGCATGGGGATGATTGCCGCCGTCACCCCTGGAACCAGATTAGGCCGGCCAATACCCAGGGCTAAGGTGACGTCTCGTGATGTCACAATGGTTGGAAGCGTGTCGATACGGTACAAGGAAGAAAGTCACGGGATGACAGCAGTGATGTACCAGAAACTTGTCAACCTAAAAGCCCAGAACTGCTCTGAAAATCTTGATGTTCTGTGGAAGACATCCATCTTGTTTGGGTCCCCCAGACCTGCATGGTCAGGAATGATGCAATTCATACACAAGGGTGACCACCCTAGCAAGGCGGCTATCATATCATGTTTCTGCCCATGATAGACATGAACTCGAGTGACAACACATGCATATACTCGACCCTGATGTTTGTCAGTGAACATGCACGACACCACGGTGTCACTCCAGTAATCACCTTTGATCAGCCCCTCTGGTGGAAGGCCCTCATGATCATCAACTCGGAGCCTATGGGAAGTGATCTGAAAGGGATTGTCCTACGCTTGGGCGGCTTCCACGCAGAGATGAGTTTCCTCGGATGTATTGGACACCTGATGGTGTCATCCGGGCTTCAAGAACTGATGGAGTTGATATATGCCCCCGATGCAGTGATTCATATGTTTAGTGGCAAGGCCATTGCCCACGCAGTTCGCACACACCTAATTGTTGATGCAGCCCTCAATGCCTTGCTGTTGACAAATGTGCTCAATGCGCCTCTACCATGACTACCTGAAACATCAGACGGCAATGGGAATGAAGATCCGGACTTAGCCGAAGCAGCTGCAAGGCCGCTACATGACCAGCATACAGATCTAAGCAATAATCCAGACTTCCAGGAAGCTTGTACCCTTTATGAGAAGCTGATGGCTGGGACACTGTCTGTGGAAGAAGTATGCAAGTCTGACGTCTTGAAACGAATCAAAGACCACCTTCAGAAGCATGCAGAGTCTGCAAAGATATCTTCTAGAACTTCAGCGCTCTGGGTTCAGTATATGGACATTCTAGACATTCTACGCAAATACATCCGGGCAGAGCGCACTGGGAACTGGGCAATACATCTTCAGGCCATCCAGGAAATGCTGCCTTACCTGGCAGCCTTGGGCCACAACCTGTATGCCAAATCTGTGAGGGTGTATCGGCAGCAGATGTCCAACCTCAACACTCAACATGCCAATGTCCAACAACGTTTTTTTGAGGGGTTCCATGTGGTTAGACGAAGTGATCGCCTGTCGGCAGGTCTTTCATCTGACCTGATCATCGAACAAGTTCTGATGAGAAGCTTGAAGACCAGCAGGGGGCTCACACGAGGGCGAGGAATGACAGAGCAACAACGGCTGGTATGGCTACTATCAATGCCTGCCTGTGCAGAAATAAACCAGGCAATGCAGGAGCTCACAGGTGTGAACTACAACACTGGAGAGCAGAAGAAGGACATGACCAAGGCAAGACAATCTTGTGACTGGAAGGACACACTATCAGCTCTTCAGTATTTACAGGAACAGAATCCGTTCAGTAGTGATTCACGTCTGAGGAACATTGCCACTGGAGTTCATGCACACCCCACCGTCAACGTCAATACAGCACATGCTGTAGGAGCCAAAATATTGAAATATATGGATGGGAAAACAGGTGCAGAGTACACATTTAAGAGGAAAGACTAAGTTGTCACCCTCGGCATGAAGTCATCTGTCAAAATTGATGGAAAGCAAGTCCAGGTTGACCCACAACTCCTCTTCCAGAGACTGATGACTGTTGCACAGACAGCAGAAGAACTGGAGTCAACCTTCAAATATGAACTGTGCAGCTATCCACCAGCCCTCTTTGATTCCTCTCTTCAGCTCCGAGAAGCACACAAGCCAGTCTTTGCTGATGCCATCTGGGATCTTCTTGCATCCGATGTCCCAGCCGATATCCCCAATGATGGGCAACAGTATGTTTTGGATGACGGGGCACTTGTTCAAAGCATTCCATGGTCTCTACATACAGAGACATATGCCACCAGTACACTGAGTACTGGTGTATGTAACATAATTATGTAACGAAGAAGTACGGAGATGCCATAGTCGTGTTTGATGGTTATGAGAGTACCAACATGAAGGACATGACACACCAGAGACGGTCTAAAGGGAATGCTGGCACTACTGTGACATTTACAGCTGACATGCGTCTCACAATGAAGAAGGAACAGTTTCTTGCCAATTGACAGAATAAACAGCGATTCATTTTTATGTTGAGTGAAGAGCTTCAGAAGAACAACTGTGAGACACACCATGCCTCAGGGGATGCTGATCTCCTGATTGCACTGAAGGTCGTGCAGTCTGCTCCTGTCACCAACACTGTGTTAGTTGGTGATGACACAGACCTCCTCGTCCTCCTATGCTACCATGCAAGCTTAGAATCCCATGACCTCTTCTTTTGTCCCGACCCAAAGAAGAACACGAAGAAGCCTCACATCTGGAACATCAAGGCTACAAAGAAAATGATTGGTACAGACATATGCAAGCACATACTGTTTCTACATGCAGTTCTTGGGTGGGATACGACATCTCATCTTCATGGGATTGGAAAGTGAGCTTCCCTCAAAAAGTTCAAAGCAAACAACACATTCCGTGAGCAGGCCAAGGTTTTTTTTTTTTTTTTTTTTTTTTTTTTTTTTTTTTTTTTTGTATACCTTGGTCGAGGCTCGTATGAGAGCTAACACACAACTCACAGCAAGGAGGCATGAGACAAGAGGGGTGGGAGTGGAAGGGACAAAACATTGGGGAACAGACACAGGTGAACTGTGGAAGGGAG
Organism: Eptatretus burgeri; assembly: GCF_056783735.1. NCBI lineage: Eukaryota > Metazoa > Chordata > Myxini > Myxiniformes > Myxinidae > Eptatretus > Eptatretus burgeri. The sequence goes on from NC_140962.1 coordinate 29,813,470, forward strand.
AGGGATGGGGATGGGACGGGGAACATGGCGAGGAGAAGATGGACATTACAGGGACTTTCAGGAAGGAAAGCAGGAGAATTGAAGGAAGTGGGCTTGGGTGGATTATCGGGGGTAGAAAAGATCGAGGATTTGGACGGGGGAAGATAAGAGGTGGTGGTGAACAGCTGTTTTGAAAGCCTGGAGGGAAGAATGGGAAAGAATAGAGTGAGGAAGTTTATTCCAAAGGCGGGAAAAAAGAGGAATGAAAGAGTGAAGATGAGCAGTGATTCGTGATTTTGGTAGTTTTACCAGAAGGCGGTTGGTGCCGGCCCTTGAGCGCCCTGTGGAAATGTGGTTGGGACAAATCGCAGAGAGAGCAGGGGGCAAGGCTGGAGAGGAGTCGGTAGAAGACAGAAAGACCACCGACCAACCTGCGGTGATTGAGTGAGAGGCCCAAAGACTCAGCTTCGTTGCGGGAGATGCCAATGATCTTAAAAGCCCTGGTTTCGACAGCGTGAAGTCGAGAAAGGTGGGAGGCAGGAGCACCAGCCCAGAGGGGAGAGCAGTACTCCATCAGGCTACGGACAAAAGCTTTGTAAGTAGTCAGGAGCTCAAGAGGGCCGAGGAAGGACTTTGCACGACGGAGGATTCCCAGTCGGCGACTGGCTTTTGAGGCAAGGTTGGAAATGTGACTTTCCCAGGAAAGGTCATGGCAGATAGTGAGACCCAGAAGCTTGAAAGAAAAGACTTCTTCCAGAGGATTGTTGAGAAAGTGGATGGGGGGTTTTGTAAACGGTCCTTTCGAAGAGACATAGTGAGAGTGTGAGATTTGTGTGGATTGAAAGACATGTTCCACGTGTTGGACCAGTTTGTGATTTTATCCAGATCTGCAGTGAGCGAAGAAGCTGCTGCTTGCCGGTCTGAGGGATGACAGATGGTACGGCAGAGGGTGGAGTCGTCGGCAAAGAGAAATAGAGGATTTTCCAGAGAGTCCGAGAGATCATTGATGAAAACCAGAAAAAGAACAGGGCCCAGAACGCTACCTTGAGGAACTCCAGCCTGCACAGGAAGAGGGGATGAAAGAACTCCATTTAGGGCCACACGTTGACTGCGACAGGAGAGGAAGTCTGCGAGCCATGAGTGGAGATGGCCTTGAATACCATGGGAAGAGAGTTTGGTGAGTAGGGCAGGGTGCCAGACTGTGTCAAAAGCACGTGATATGTCCAGGGATACGGCTCGGATTTCCTGTCTGGCATTGAGGACCTCCATCCATTGATGGGAGAGCAGTAGCAGCATATCCAGGGTAGAGTGACCTGGTCTGAAACCAAATTGATGATTGGAAATCAAGCCATTGGAGAAGAGGAAGGATTTCATGTCTGAAGCAATGATGGATTCCATAACCTTGCTGATGATTGGGAGAAGGCTGATTGGTCTGTAGTTACAGGGATCTGTTTTTGCACCTTTTTATGCAGGGCAGTGATGTTAGCAGATTTCCAAGCAGATGGCAGATGACCTTGGGAAAATGAGAGGGTGAATAGAACAGAGAGAGGGTGAGCAAGAGCAGAAGAGCAGGCTTTGAGGACACGTGGGCTGATGCCGTCTGGACCGGTTGCAGAATCTGACTCGAGGTTTGAAAGCAAGCTCTCCACCTTGTCAGGAGAAAAGGATACAGAGTCCAGGGACAGTTGGGTGCGACTGGGTAAAGTGGGTAGAGATAGTGATGGGTTTGGGACACAAGATTTAGCTGCAAACACCGAGTTTAGACATTCAGCTTTATCACGTGTGGAATCAGCAGTGCGGCCATTTGAGGTAAGGGAGGGGATGGAGGGGGAACATACACCAGAAACAGATTTGATTAAACGCCACCAGGATTTTGAGGAGGGAGAGAGGTCTGAGAGTTCAGACTTGAGATGAGAAAGATGTTGTTTTCTGGCTCTCCTGAGGGTAGATACACACTTGTTCCGAGCTTTGTGGAAAGAACTGAGATTGCCCTCAGTTGGGTTTGCTTTCCATGAGGCAAAGGCAAGTTGTTTCAGGACAACTGCCTCGCCACAAGCTTCAGTAAACCAAGGGCGGGAGGAAGGGTAAGACAACTGAACACGAGAGGGGATAAATCTGTGCATGAGGGAGAGCAAGTTTCTTTGAAAGAATTCCCAGGATGAGTTGATGTTTGAGAAAGTAGTGATAGGAGACCAGTCTGTAAGTTTGATGGCTGCTCGGAGACCCTGCCAGTCGGCTTGAGTGAAATGCCAGACTCGACGGCGGTGAGGTGGTTCTCTGATGACAGCCAGAGAGATGTCCACTTTAACAAGGACGTGGTCAGAAGAACCAATTGGAGCGAAGGAAGAGCAGCAGATATTGTCAGGGAAATTTGTCAAAATCAGATCCAGAAGAGATGGAGTACCATTGGTTGAGATCCGGGTCGGGAAGTTGACCGATTGAGTCAGTCCCAATGAGTCACAGAAAGCTTTTGCTGACGTCCCATGGCAGGTGAGAGAGGTACCCACACCTAGCCAACTGGCGTGATGACAATTGAAGTCGCCACATAAGAGGAAGAGAGAGTTTGGATGAGAAGATAGAAGATGGTCCATGTTTTCGGAGAGTGAGGTGTAGATGGAGTCATCACTGTTCGGTGGACGGTACAGTACACATATAAACATGAGGTGGGAGTGGAGGGGAAGCCGAAGCCAGAGGTATTCCTGGGGGTGTGGGGGAGTGAGAGCAGTGCAGGGAGAGTGAGGAATAGAGTCTTTGATGAAGAGAGCAACACCTCCACCAGGACGAGGCTCAGGTCTGTCATACCGTAAGAGGGAGTAACCAGGGAGAGATACTTGGGAGTCAGACACGTCTTGGGAGAGGAAAGTTTCTGTTAGGCAGATAATGTCTGGTTTGTCAGTGGCAACCTGCATGGAAAGATCTGAAAGGTTTGAGCGAAGGCCCCGGATATTTGAGGTCCACACTTTTAATGAAGAGGTAGGGGAGGAGGCTTTGGGTGCAGGAGGTGGAGGGGCGGGGGAGGGTAGGACGAGGGACGAGGGGGGAGGTAAGGAGGGTTGCTGAAGGAGTGTGGGGTATTGCAGAATAGCGAGGGAGGGGGCCGAATGAGGAGGAGAAAAGGCTCTGTGGTGCTGGGAGAGAGGGGGGACAAGAGACAAGGAAGATGGCAGTTGAGGATTTGAGGAGGTGGAGTGAAGAGATGGAGGTGAGAGGGCAGTGGAGGGAGGCAGGTTGGTGGATGAGAGGGGGGCAACTTAGAGAAGGAAGAGTGAGGGGGATGAAAGGTGGGAGAAAGGTGAGGGGGGAATTTTTGAAAGAGGTGAGAGGGAGGCTTGGAGGGAGAAGAGTGGGATGGTTGCTTTGAGAGTGAGAGTGAGGGGTGAGGGGGTGAGTTGGCACTGAAGTTGGAAAAAAGAATGGTTGATGGAAAGCGAGCATCCATGGCAAACTGTGGTTTTTAAAAGTTTTAGGTCAGAGATGCGATTTAACACAATTCTTGATGGATGCAATGAAGGCGAATTCAGAGCATGGAGAGAAGAAGCGCTGTAATAGTTGGATTTTTTAGGCAAGGAATGAAGGAGAGGTCGAAATGAGAGCAGTCTGTTAAAATAGCAGAAGAGAAGTGCATTGTGAAACAGTAAAGAGTACCACATGTGTGAGAGAGGAAGATGAAGCATTATAAGATCGTTTTTGTTGTTAATATTAATGTATGAAAGAGTTCAACAGATTAGGTCATGGAAGTGTAAAAAAAAAAAAAGAAATCGAGGAAGACGAGGAGGAAGTTAAGAGGAAGAAGAAGTAGCAGAATCGGGAGAAGGTGAGCGTGTTGTTGTTATTGTTGGGTTTTTTTTTTTTTTTTTTTTTTTTTTTGAGATAAGAAAGAGATTAGTTGGGAGAATGGGGGATGTTTGGAAAGTGGGGAGGATGAAAATTGAAGGTAATGGGGAGGATAGAAATTGAAGGTAATGGGGAGAAAAAACAAACAAACAAAAAAAAACGATCGAACACCGAGTGGAACCGGTAGGCCTCAAACCTAGGACTAGGCCTCAAACACCAAGTAAGAACGTCGACAAAAATACTCACAAAATAGCACGATTTTTGAAACAAAACCGAACTAGGAACACACATTAACATGTAGGTGAGAAAATTAAACAGTTAAAACGGGACAAATAACAACCGGAACTTAACTTTGAGAATGTCAGCAGGGAGCCCCGAAGGAGACCTCTTGCCGCTCAAAACCGGAACCGGAAGTCCGATACATATCCAGCTTGGAAATATTGGGAGATATTGGGAGATATCCCAATCCAGATACATTTTTGATACATATCCAGCTTCCGTATGTGATGTGGCAGATGCAGGAGAAGAAACATTGGTGATAATTTACAATGGAAAGTCAACTGACACCCTGGACACCCTCCGGTATCAGCGGTACTGGGACAAGGTGGCTTCGAGCTCCTCTCACGTGCAACCACAGACGTTACCACCAACATCAGAAGCAGCAAAGTATCACAGCTTGCGCGTGTATCTGCAAGTCCAAGAATGGAAGGGATGTGCAGATGAACTTCTTCCGACAGACTGGGGTTGGCAGAAGTGTGACGAGGGTTTTGTGCCACTTCAGACATCAATACCTCCAGCTCCTGAAAAGATGTTACGTGTCATTAGGTGCAACTGCCAGGCTGAATGTAGCACCATGAGATGCACATGCAAGAAGCACAACATTGAGTGCACTCCAGCTTGTGGAAACTGCAGGGGCTCTGGCTGCAAAAACACTCCATGTGACAATGATGAGGATGATGACGACATTGTCGAGTTCTAACTTTAATACACTTGATTTTTCTCAACATATATAGTAAGTTTATAATGGATGTAGTTTCAGAGTTTAATGCGAATTTTCATTTTCATTTCGAAACCTTCGTCGGGCAGATGTGATTGCCCCGAGTGGAATTGTGAATTTTGTCATGTTTCAATGATTTATATAATTATATTGTATTGCCATAGACTTGATTTCATCTTGTGTCTTCAATGTTTCTTTTTTTTTTTTTGACCAGGAGCCAAAACCAGTATCAGGTAAGAAAAAAAATTTTTGGGACAAAAAAGCTACAATTTTTTATTTTACCCTCAATACATTTCACTTTTTTATAATTATTCTTGTATATCAATATACTGACCATAACTAAAAACAATTAGAATGCAGAAAAACATATTTACATGTTAAAATATCAATCTTTACAATTTTCTCATTTTCCCCGAAGCTGGGTGGCGGCCATATTGGATTTCTATGATTTCAGGACTTTCCCCCCCGGAGGATCCCTTAGGACTTTTTTTCTGTCACTGAGGACATATCCACGAATCAAAATATGTTGAGTTTGCTTTTGTTGCAATTTGTGTGAGGTCATCTGACATTTTGGCTGGACTAATACCAACACTACCACATATAAAGTTATGTCAAGGTGATTACAGCATGTTCTGTCAACAAGCATCGCCTGCAAAGTGAATGTAATGCTTTCTGCATTTCTGGAATAGCCAAATAGCTTGATTTGCAGTTAGGAAATAAAAGATGAACAAGTCACTTCTATGACCTGATCATCACCATGATATCACCACCAACAGTGAGTTCCACTTCAACTCATACTGGGGAACCTACAGCTTTCTTGCACATTTTTTAAAACCCATAATTGCAGGTTCATTTTGCTATTACACATGTGTACAATGTACATGCTTCCTTTTCTCCCTTCTTGATGAGAAAATGTGTCTAATCCATATCGATTGTCCACACAGGTACAGTGTATTATTAATGGAATCATTCAATAACCCAATTTTTCACCCCAAGAGCAACTTGTGTGGTTGTATTGCCAATTTACGTACACTTGGTTCTCACTTAACGTCGTACTTGTGTTCTTGAAAGATGCGACTATATACAAAAACAAGGTAAGCGAATCACATTTTCCCATAATAATTAATGTACAAACTGGAGTTAGATTCTTCTCAACATTTCTTGTCGGAAAAAAAGGAACATTAACCGTTTAAAGACCAAGGGACACAGAAAGTGCCTTCAGAAAGTATTCACAGCCCTTGACTTTTTCACATTTTGTAGTGTTCCAGCCTGAATTTAAAATGGCTTAAATTAAAAAATTTTTGTCACGTCCACACAAAATACCCCATCATGACAGTGAAAACATGTTTTTAGAGTTTTTTTTCCAAATTTATTGAAAATGAAGTCCAGAAATTTCTAGTTTACATAAGTATTCAGCCCGAAGTCAATACTTCGTAGAAGCGCCTTTGGCAGCAATTACAGCTTCTAGTCTTCTTCGGTAGGTCTGCATCAGCGTTGCCCTCTCTGCATTTTGGGGATTTTCTCCCATTCTTCCTTGCAGATTTGCTCAAGCTCTGTCAAGTTGGATGGGGATCATCAGTGAAGAGCAATCTTCAAGTGTTTCCACAGATTCTCAATGGGATTCAAGTCTAGGCTTTGGCCGGACCACTCAAAGACTTTCACATTCTTGTTCTGAAGCTATTCCAGTGTTGCTTTGGCTATGGGCTTGGGGTCTTTGTCCTGTTGGACTATAAATCTTTGGTGCAGTCTCAAGTCTTTTGAACTCTGAAGCAGATTCTCCTCAAGGATTTTGCCTGAATTTGGCTCCATTCAATGTTCCCTCTATCCTTGCAAGTCTCTCAGTCCATGCCACCAAAAAGCATCCCCATAGCATGATGCTGCTGCCATGTTTGACGGTAGGGATGGTGATGAGCTGTGCTTGGTTTCCGTCAGATGTAGTGCTTTGCATTCAAGCCAGAGTTCAAGTGTCGTCTCATCAGACCACAGAATCTTTTGCGTCATGCTCGAAGAGTCTTTCACGTTCCTTTTTGCAAACTTTCGGCATGCTGTCATGTGCCTTTTTCTCAGGAGTGGCCTCCATCTGGCCACTCTATCAGAAAGCCGAGATTTGTGAAATGCTGCAGACATTGTTGTCCTTCTGGCAGGTTCTCCCATCTCAGCCAAGGAACTCTGTAGGTCCATCAGAGTGGTCACTGGGTTCTTGGTCACCTCCCTGACCAAGGTCTTTCTTGCCCGGGTGCTCAATTTGGTCGGATGGCCAGCTCCAGGAAGAGTCTGGGTTGTTCCAAATTCTTTCCATTTCTTAATGATGGAGCTCAATGTGCTCTTGGGAACTTTAAACACTCTAGAAATTGTTTTAGACCCTTCCACAGATCTATGCATCCTCACAATTCTATCTTGGAGTTCTATGGACAGTTCCTTGGACTTCATAGTAGAGTTTCTGGTCTGACATGCACAGTCAACTGTGGGACCTTATATAGAAAGGTGTGTTTCTTTCTAAATCATGTCCAATCAATTGAATTGGCCACAGGTGGACTCCAATGAAGTTGTGGAGACATCTCAAGGATGATCAAAGGAAATTGGATGCACCTGAGCTCAATTTGGAGTGTCATAGCAAAGGGGTTGGATACTTATTGACTCAAGACATTTCAGCTTTCATTTTTAATTTGTAAAAAATTCTAAAAACATGTTTTCACATTGATATTATGGTGTATTTTGTGCAGATCGGTGACAAAAAATTTAAATCTAATCCATTTTAAATTCAAGCCGTAACACAACCAAATGTGACAAAAGTCGAGGGGTGTGAATACTTACTGAAGGCACCGTATGTCCCTAAACTTTTGAAGTGGTTCATCTCCGATATTTTCTCTGCAATTTTAGATTACTTTACATTTGTACATTGGCAAACATTATAGCTAACACTGGGTAACTAAGCCAGCACCAATAGCTTTTGTCGTTTCCACAAATGTTTTTTTTTGTCAATTAGAAAATCGTGTATTGGTCGTCATGCATACTCTTAAATTTAAATTTATTTCTTAAAAATACAAAACAGCAGACATATTTATCTATATGGTGGTTATTGAATGGGAGAGCACCTAAATGTCAAAGCAAAGTCTGGTATGTTTTTGTCTGGATATATTTTGTGTCATGTCAGTATCTATGTTATGGGACATACGTATCCCATGCAATAACTCCAAGAATACTTCATATACAAGAAAATTAGCTTCATATTCGTGATTATTATAGCTAAACTAATAATAGAATTGGTCTTGTATCTGAAAATTACTTTCAAGATTCTTGCAGTCCTCAAAGAGTAAAAAGTTGAAATACTCCACAGGTATAGTACATTCCTAAATGAAATAACATTTTAAAATAAAGCATATTTCAAAATAAAAAAAATGTAAATTTAAATAAGACAACACTCACCAGTGAAAGGTGGGGTGGTGGTTTATAGAGGTAGGGTGGGATGGAGGGGTCAGTGGTGGTGGCATTAATGGGACAGCCCAAGCATTCTCTCGTTACCAGCGTCAAAACCATAAATGCAATTTCTAAATTTATTGTTTTTCTTGTTTTCTTACCACCGGACTCGCTAATATCATGAATTGTGCATTTTTGATTAATCTTTATGAGGGAATGAATCACACTTCAAACAACATCAAAATGGTGTGATACAGTGGTTCAGCATCTGTGTACGCCTTAACGTGACACAAAGTAGTTTGCTGTAGCCTGATGGCAAACGACGTAATAGTGAATGCCACGACGTTAAAAGGATATGTTCCCTCTTGTATCAGCGACGTAACACTTCATCTCACGACAATTTCCTCACTAATAATTTGGTCTGGCCACTATTTCCTTCACTGACTGGTCCACTATTTCTTCATCTCGAAATATGGTGCCTGGGACTAATTTCTCGACACGCTACACTCTCTCCTCCATGCCTCCAGCTCGCCTGCTCAACATTTCGTCCACGGCACAATTCATGAGCTGAGGCAACTACCAGAAGGCAGTTTGCATTTTCCTTATAGAAAGCCAACCCCACCGATGATAACCTACAGTTCCAAAGTAAATTTCATAACCAATGTGTTTCCATCTTTAGAGAACCCAGGTTCAGCATGAGGCCCAACCTTAAATCTGATCTCTCAAGTCTTTTACCATCCACAACAAATGGTCAAGCCAACTTCTGGAGAATGCTCAATTTTTCCTTCCCTTAAAAGGAATAGACACTGCTCATGCTACAAACTGATTGCCTCAACTACATCTTTGCAGAAAAGGCCAAAGCACACTATCATCCCTCCCGCCCAGATGGAGAAATTCCTGGCCCATTTCAACAACTACACCACTCCTGGTTCTGATTGCATCACTGCTTGAACACACCAAAACTAATTTGCCTTATTACTTCTGCCACCAAAGGTGGATGGAGGTTATGTTTTCACCCCTATCTGGTTACCCTCGCTGAAGGATTCAGAGAGGGTATTGCATTTGGGTCCGTTTGTTTGTCTTCACAGAACTTTCGTGTTTTTCTCCGCAACCGCTTGTCAGATTGAGATGAAATTTTCACCATTGGTGCGTCTACTCATGTAGAATGTTTTAATGATAATTATGATGTCATAGGTCACGTGGTGTGGCAACCATATTGAAAAAAAAATGGAAAAACTTTGGGCCTCTGTATCTCTGAAACCGCACCAAGGAAAATATTGAAACTTGGCACATAGCATCCACATGGGGAATAAGTGTGATTGTTTTATGATGTCATCGGTGCCCTCGTTATGACGTCATAATTTCATATGCAGAACGCCACATCCGATCAGTATGAAAATTTTTGAGGGTCATCTAGGGACAAAATGCTCAACAGACAAAAATTTAATGACGTTAGTCATGTGATTCGGCACCCTATTGTCAAAAAACAAAACAAAAAACAAAAACCTTCAAAAATCTTCTCTGAAGTGGCTGAACAGATTGAGGTGAAACTTTACACGCATGACCGCCTGCCCATGAGGAACAAAAGGTTCACACATATGATGCCATTGGTCACATGGTTTGGCAGCCATATTGCATTTACCCTAAAACCTATAAAAATCATATTCTTCTCCAGAACGGCTGGGCAAATCGAGGGGAAATTTCACACAAGTGTTCCCCAAGCCATGGGTGTATAAGTGGCACATAGCAAGTACTCTTCATGGGGAATGTGTGGTATTTTTATGATGTCATAGCTGCCTTCGTTTTGATGTCTATATTGCACATGTAGAATGCTACATCTGATCAGGATAAAGATTTTTGAGGGTCATCTATGGATAAAATGGTCCCACAAAATATTTTTGATGATGTCATCGGTCACGTGATTCGGCAGCCATATTGTTTTTTTGTTGTTTAAAAACGTCAAAAAAATCTTTTTCTCTGAAATGGCTGAAAATATCGAAGCAAAACTTGACACACATGACCACCTATCCATGAGGAACAAAAAGGTCACACATGACATCATAGGTCACATGGTTTGGCAGCCATATTGCATTTACCCTAAAACCTATAAAAATACACCACTCAAAATAAGTCCTGGCGAGGGTTTGCAATCTCTGATTGCTTTTTATTGTTGTTTGTCGGTGAGCAGGATATCTCAAAAAGTTATGGATGGATTCAGACAAAATTTGGTGGACAGATTGGGAGTGTGACAAAGACAAATTGATTCGATTTTGGTGAAGTTGTGGACAGACGACGACAAAACTTGGTGGATGAGTTGTTTCGGTGATGAGACCAAGCAGATTAGATTTTGGCTCAGGTCCAGATGCAGATCCAGCCTATCAGTGGAATACAAAACAAATTGTTCAGCTTGGCGGAAGTATGCGTCCTATCGAGTGCCGTTCAGGTTGACTTTCTCCGCTTCCCATGCCCACCCGCCCCACCTCCAAGTCATTTTTCTGAGGACCACCAGTCTGAGTAATGGGCTATAACCAACGTTGCTGAAATCTACAAGAATGGCGCCAAAAATGACCCTCAACTTTAAACCAGTGAGCCTTCTCCCCATCATAAGTAATCGATCATTGCAGTAGACCATTGGACCCATCTTTTATGTAATTCTTTGATCTCCATCCATCAATTTGGCGTACACACCATTAATCCACCTTGAATATGGCTTCTACTGTGTCAGCAATAGACGAATGCCTTCAATCTCAAACAAGAGTTACCTCACTGGACATCTCATGCATTTGATACTGTTGGGCACCCCGCCCTGACTTCTAGTCAGCTAATGGAATAAAAGGTGTCTTCCACAACTGGCCATCAGATTCCCTGTGTGCTTGCAAGCAGTAGGTTATTTTGGACAGCATCATTATTACTATTGCATGCTGTACCTCGAGAGGTTGGTGCACCTCAAGGTAATGTTCTGGGATCAATCTTGTTCTTGTTATACACAAATGAAAAATCATCAACTACAAGTACTGGACATGGTATCACTTTGCAGCCAACATTGTGCAAGGTAGCTCTGTACACACCTCTGCTACAGCAGCATCCTTCTCAACCATTCTGGATAAAATAAGCAACTGGTCTTGGAATGTGTCTTTAGTGCAAGGCCCATATTCTCACTTTGTCCTTCCACAAGACATGGTCACACTCCATAAATCCTCCAATATATTTTTGTGGTCAGCCTCTGGAAAAGGTATAGTCTCTGGAACATTTAGGCCTCCCCATCAACTATAGCCTATCTTGGGCAGATCATACCTCCAAAAATCAGCCATTGCCTCAGAATTCTCTGCAGAGCCAAGACCTTCATCTGCTGCCCTCATCTTATAACAGTGTACCAAGACCTCATCCAGACTGAGATCTCATCCAGAGTGTCATGGAAATTGGCTCCCCACTGTGAATTGGAGTTGCTGTTTTCCATCTTACCCCCCACACTTCATCGTGAGGGATAAAAGCAAAGGCCATCTGTGCAATTGGAATTTAGCAGCAGGAATTCAGGTCTCAGTTTCTGCTTCTTGCTCACCGTAAGGCAGTTTTGGTGGCCTTGCAGTTTTTGACTTGCTCCTACTGTCCTCTCACCTTTCCCTCTCTTCTTTATCTTATTCCCTCACCTGTTCACATTGTCCTTCCAAGTCATATACTTTCTGCCAGAAACTCTTTGCTTGTTACACACCCCTAAACTCAATGCTCTCCTACATTCTTTCAGACCACTCTTTCCTTGCATGCGGAACTGTCTTAATGAGGACATTGCCTCGAGCATTTCCCAAAAATATTTCAATTATACTGCCTACTGCCACCTCATAGTCTCATATTTCCATGATGGAGCTTTACTACACCCACTCAGGAACTATTCTGACCCTTTTACTTGCAATTTCTCTTCTTGTGCTACAATAGACCCATTTATCATCCCATTGTTTTCCCTTTCCTTCATTTTGTCTGATGATCCATTTCCCCTTATTATTTTGCTCTTCAATGAGCCTAGATACCTGAATGAAATAAAACAGTGACCATAAAATGTGGAGTGAAGTGAGCAAAAACATAGTACATGAGTAAAACAGAAGAGCATATCCAATTCAAAGCCAGCTTTCTATGTCTGTCGACTACTTGGAACTAAATCCAAACAAAACCCCAAGCCCACGAGTCACATCATCCAAAACAAAAGCTTAGTGAGAACAATCTTCTCACCAGAATCTGGACTGGAAGAACGCTCGGAAGGTGACTTGGAACGTGAACGCTTCTTCTTCTTTGATCGGTGGTGGTGTTCTTCCTCCTCGGATTCTGAAGGCTGCAAATGCAATTCTCAGAAATATCTATTCAACAGATGGAGCGATTTTCAACAAAATTCATTCATAATAAGCTGGATTCGTAAATTGGCCCACACCCAGTCCTGAAGATCTCCTTAAAATAACGGCAAAACCAATATCCTGACCATCCTCAACAAAATGAAAATTACTGACAGAATATTTCAACAACAAAGCAAAAAGGTATTTCATTTTAACTACATTTGGTTTTGATAAATATTGGTACAGCATCATGCAGCTTGCTTATATTCTCTTTAAACTTCATGTGTGGAGAGGTGAACTTCCTTGGTGGTAATGCCACCCAGTTATAACTGTTACTGCAAATGATGTCACGACTTACTGAAGCAGAGCGGGAACGTTTTCTGTGTTTCTTAGACTTCTTCGAGTGCTTGCGGTTGTGCTTCAAATGATAATGCTGACACTCTGTCTGCATAGGTGGATAATAATAAAAACATTAAGTGAAATTACTAACAAGACCCCTGAACAATGTTACGAATCAAAGTGCCCAAAGGATCTGAAGAAATATTACGAGAAGAACAAGCATCAAAATGGCTTTCACAGGCAAATCAAAAATGGACAAGGCCTCCTTGCAAATGGACAAATGAAAAATGGATAAGACCTCAATCATTAAAAATGGATGAGACCTATTTTTCAAAATGCAATCTTTAAAGTTTATGCAAGGACAAAGAAGCTTCCAGTCATTAGCCTGCTCAACACTTTCAGAAGGCAGTTTAGCCTATAATCTCACATTTTAAAATTTCAACTGAAAATAGGTCATTGTACATAAAAAAAGGAAAAAAGTGGGATTATCGAGGTGCCGAGAGAGGAATTTGAGGAAGCAAGAGAACAATGTTTTTGAATGAGACTTCGTATGATGAAATATCACGAAATTTAGAGGTACAGTAATCCTTACTATAATTCACAGACGGTGCGCATTTTGTTTATAACCATGTTTTTTGAGGAAAAGGGGTGGGGGGGTGGGGAGAGTGGAGGAGGGGGGGGAAGCAAATTGTCTGTGTACATGTGTAATGTGTATAGTTTAGCACTGCTCCAGGTGGGAGAGGGTATTGAAAGTCCCCACCCTTTACAGTACAGTGTTCCTGTCCCAATGTTTTTCATTGCAGTGAGGTGCTTTGAATCACGCAGTGAGGGGTATTTTGGAGAGTTCTTTTAAATGAAACGTTTGAATAGGGATAAGAACATAACCCCCCTGGGTGCTTTTTGTATTAATAATTCTCCAATGCACTACTCACATGTGGGCTGCGGGAAGATGCAGCGAACTTGTAAGTACATGAACCAAGATATGAAAAAGATTGGTTGATTCCGATTGACAATTTGATGATCACCTCTGAGCTCTATCCAAAATAACTTATGCAGCACTGCATGAGCCTAAGACACAAGACTATAACCTTTTTCTGAAACCTGCCAGTGATTGAAAAGGGATCATACTTATGATTTTTATGCATTTGGGTGAAAAATTTCAAAATGGCTGCAGTTACCGATGTGGAATTCATATTAAAACATTTTCATTTTTACCATGTGTTGTGGCAAATCACTACACGATTGCGCATTTATAAGCAGTCTAAATTTTTTTTTTGCGGGCACCGAAAATTTGACTTCGGGCACTCGAAGAAAAAAAAAAGATATAATCCAAATCACAAAGATGGGTGCCAGGAAGGAAAGGCACCCAAATTAAAAAAGTTAATTTGGAACCCTGACAGTGTGTGTGTCTACTCCTACAGTTATGAACCGATTACATCAAAAAAAAAAAGGAAGGCCTTTTATTGTGCTGGCTGAAGGAGTTAAAAAATTTTTTTTCTTATATACACATGCATATAGTACTGTACAAGTATACATTTGACAACACCTTTTGCTGAAGAGTCAAAAGTGGCCAATTAATGTGAGAAACCTGCAATAAATATCAAGGTGTGATAAATTTCAACATATAATAGACAACACAACTCCAAACCTACCTCTAATGATTGTACATACTCTTTGAAGAGCCTAATGCGCTCAGATTCAACCGTGATTTGATCAAATGCTGAGTCATGGATGAACCGTTCCCGCACCTGAGGACAACCCACCAAACTTAAAAAGTGGAACAGAAAGACTCTACAGTGCAAACCATGTACTTGAAAATTGTTGGACTTAAGCCAAAATACATACATCATCCCATTTGGAGTCGTGTTCAAGTGGTGGTGCTGACTGCTTCAGCATGCTACGGAATGCCGCCTCTTTCCTCCGTTGTTTTCTTGCTTCTTCCTTCTCCCTTTCTTTCTCTCGTGCCTCCGCTTTCTCAATGAGCTGCATAAAAATGTTTATGTTGTGGATTCAAACAAGGCCAAAGAGGGCATTTTAGAAATGCTTGTTTTCCAGACATTAGGGCAAGAATGGAAAATATAAATTAATGAGAAGAAAAAACTGCAAGGTGTAACAACAGCCCCTAGTGGGGTCTGAGGTGGTCCCTCCCTTGTATTCTTACTTGTAAATTATCACTTGTATTCAAAGGCATTAATGGCCTCAAATATCAACATTATCAGCAACAACACAAGTAGAAAACACAACTCAATCTTTGTTGAAACCGAGAAGTCCAAAAATATAGAAAATATTGATCAATATCAATGAAATCACTTAACTGTGACATTCCAATGAAAAGGTACACAATTAAACAATGAATAAAAATGCATGTATTGTGAAGCCTGATCGCAGTATAGAACACACAGTTTATAGGTACAGTGTAATACACGAATCACACAATATTAATTCACCATCTTCCTCACTCATAAAATACACAGAATTGCTTGTGAAAAAAATCCGAGTCGAGTAGTTCATTAAAGAATGGGCTCTGTCAATTTACTGCAGTAATTTATCACAATTACAACTGAGAAACTAGAACTGCACTCCAAGAGCAGATAGTCTCACCTCCCATGTTCATTCTGAACAGAAATACCATCGTTAACTGAACACACTACGATTATGGCCCACTGCTATTATGGCCATTATTCCCGCATCATCCATGCACCCAATTATGTCACATAATTTATTGGCATGAGTTATGAACGTCATAAATATACTTCTTCACTCGCATCAGGTCATACATCAGATAGATGAAGTTTCAGATAAGGATATCCATTCAACCAATGATGGCTGGAATACCACTTCACCGATGACATCATCGTTATCACCCTAGATAACACATGAGGAGTTGAGGACATATACAAAGTTTCAAAAAAATTTTGTTGAGCGGTTTCAGCAAAAATTATGTCCAAAGTTTTTCCTTAAAGCCAATATGGCTGCCATACAGTGTGATCGATGACATCAAAGTTCAATAAAATATTCTCCACTTGCTGGAAGCTCGTGGTAAAAATACGACAGAAAAAAAGAAATAAATAATAAAGACTTTTTGTTTGGTTGTGCTGACTAAAAGAGTTCAAATTTTTTTTTTAAATCATATTTCTTAACAGCGAAGAATCATATTTCAAATTATAGTCACAGACTCATATTTCGCAACACGTCCTCAGTTCATATTGGTACCTTGGTTCATTTTACACAACTAGTACGTGCCCAGACGTGCGTGGAAAAAACAAACAAAAAAAAACAAACTTTCAAACAACCACACAGGCCTTTCCTTCGCTCTCATAAACGACGACGAGATTGGGGCATTGTGTTTATAAATGCGCATAAGAAATCGAGAAATTATTAGAATACATTAAGTCATCACTATGCGGAAGTAGTGCGTGCCCGTACGGAATGTTCACATGCATTCCACGAATTATCGCTTGTATTGAAGTAACAACTGCTGTGATACTTACACACAGAGTTAATTAAAATCAAAATGAAAATCAAGTTTACCTCCCTGTCTTTGCTTGCCATGACATTCGCTGCCATTGACCATTGCCACTCCTATGCCACGGTAACTAAGGCACCGATCCCCATCGTAACCGGCACGGCACGTGACGTCATCGTCGGTCGGCCGGCCGCGCACCGGGCAACGCAGCACCGTGTCCTTTCATTCGTTGGTAAATAAATAGCCATAACTTGGGAAGCACTTGTCCGATTAATATCAAACCTTGAAAAGGCACATCCACAGGGCCCCAGCAATATACCTGGCAAGTTTCAATTAGATCGGACCAGTGGTTGTTGAGAAACAGCGGACACGCACGCACACTGCTGGAATTATAGATAGATGAAAGTACCGATCCTCGGTTTATATTGGTAACCCAGTTCAAATTGGACTACAAAATTTCTCTACC
>NC_140962.1:29835286-30110286 GCF_056783735.1 Eptatretus burgeri
ATTCTTCCAGGCTATATCAGAACTACCTTAGAAAAAAAGAACAAGACGGTAGGCTTCAAATTATGGAATGGCCAGCACAGTCTCCAGACTTAAACCCCATCGAGCTGGTTTGGGATGAACTGGACAGAAGGGTGAAAGCAAAGCAACCTACAAGTGCAACACATTTGTGAGAACTTCTGCAACAGTGTTGGGAAGAACTTTCCGAACAATATTTGATTTCCATTGCAGAAAGAATGCCACGAGTATGTTCGGCTGTTATATCTGCAAAAGGTGGCTACTTTGATGAGTCAAAACTTGATTAAATTTTGTTCAACAAAACGATTCCATGATTTCTTATTTATCTGCAATTGTTTATTTGTTCTTTGCTTTAATTGCAGAGTACATTGAAACATTAAAACTGCTTAAATTTCAGTAAAAACTGGAAAGATGGGGGTGTTCTAAAACTTTTGACCGGTGGTGTGTGTGTGTGTGTGTGTGTGTGTGTGTGTGTGTGTGTGTGTGTGTGTGTGTGTGTGTGTGTGTGTGTGTGTATATATAAACAGATGTTTGGTACGACAGAACTTCAATATGGATACAAACACGACATAATAGTGACCGAAGCTTTTCGTGCTGCACTCTTCAGGGTAAAAATCGCAGCAAGTGAAGGAGGAAGTGAAGGCGTGTGCTTTATACGCAAGTCTCAATAAGGTAGACACTGATTGGTCCAACTGTAATGACGTCACAGTTAATCCGAACGCCCATTGGTCGGCTCATCATCTTCACCTCCAGCTCTCATTGGCTGAAGTAAAGTTCGTCGATGATTGACATTTGCAACCGCATCCTGGAGAGAGGGGGGATGGGTTTTCCCCGAAGGTCCATTCACCATTTGTTAACGTACTTCCCTTGATCTTGTAAACGTCAATCGTTGACGAACTCTGCTCCAGCCAATGGGAGCCCAAGGTGAAGATGATGAGCCAACCAATGGGCATTCGGATTAACCGTGACGTCATTACGGTTGAACCAATGAGTGTCTACCTTATTGAGACCTGCGTATAAAGCACGTGGCTTTACTTTCTCCTTCACTTGCTGCGATTTTTACCCTGAAGAGTGCAGCACGAAAAGCTTCGGTCACTATTATGTCGTGTTTGTTTGTATCCATTTATATTATCTATATCTATCTATACATATATACAAAGATAAGGGTTAAACATACACCGTTCTAAAAGAACCACATTTGACATTTCCAGAATAAGGGAAAATCCAGAATGTAACATTCATTCCTTGAGGGTGTATAGTACCAAGCTGAAAGATGACTTTCTCCTCCAAGTGCTTTCGATCCAAATCACTGGAG
The DNA here is from genome assembly GCF_056783735.1 of Eptatretus burgeri. Taxonomy (NCBI): domain Eukaryota; kingdom Metazoa; phylum Chordata; class Myxini; order Myxiniformes; family Myxinidae; genus Eptatretus; species Eptatretus burgeri. The sequence continues at coordinate 29,836,617 of NC_140962.1, forward strand.
CACGGCTTAATAACACATATATGACAATCATCCTTGGTATGATTAACAAGGTTAAAATGTGCTGCAACTGGTGGACCTGTTGTGTTTAAACGTATAGATCTAAAATGTTCGGCCACTCTGTCAGCCAAACGTCGTTTGGTTTCACCAATGTAAAGCAGGTTGCAACGATCACATGACAAAACATATATGATGTTTGTAGAAGTACAGTGAAAGTGACCTTTGACATGCCATATGCCTCGCGGGCCTCTAATGGCGTCATGTGACACAACATAGTGACAAGTTTTACATCTGGGCGATTACAAGGTGTTGTCCCTGATCGTTCTACTCCAACATAGTTTTGTTGTTCTTCAAACTTCCCCTATTCCAACAATTGATCAATTATTCACACACCTGTTCATAATTACATCACTATATATTGCAGCAGATGTTTTGATTCCTTATTTTTTTTTGACAAAGGGCTATGCCCGAAACGTCAACTGTGGTTCTATTAAAATTGTGTATTTTTCATCCTTATCTTCTTTTATGAAATTTCACCAATGCAGAATATCATTTTTGGGTAGTTGATCTAGTCGGGAAAAAAAAAAAAAGATTTTTTTTTTACCCTGATTACACTGAACAACAAATTTCAAAATTTTTTTTTTACTGGAGATGTGTAAAGTGATTAAGACTAATTTGGGGACGCTGATTTCAAAAATCATAACCGTTTTGCTGTATCACGTCAGGATTTTCAGGAACAGAAATATTCCCATTGCCTAGAAGTCAGGATTTCAATGAAATTTACATATGTTTTTAACATGTCTATTTCGTACAATTGTTGTTAACTTGTGTTATATTTCTTTCTTTCAGATAAAGATGAGTAGGCGTTCCTGTACCAATCATCCTGACAACTTGTTATGTCTGTGGTCGGTATACCAAAAAAGATCAACAGCGAAGTATATCTACAGCAGTGAAAATGAAGGCCGCCTACTTTCACTACTTCGGGTGTAAGGTGGGGGACCAAGAACAGAGCTGGGCACCACACATCTGCTGCACAAGCTGTCACACAACCTTGACTCAGTGGTTGGTGGGCAAGCGCACGAGCATGCCATTTGCGGTGCCCATGATATGGCGTGAGCCACAGAATCATCATGATGATTGTTATTTCTGCTGCACAAGCATCGCCGGCTTCAACAAAAAGAATAAAGGTCACATCAAGTACGCTGACTGCGTCTCTGCTCGTAAACCTGTGCCTCATGATGACGAGAACCCCGTTCCAACACATCCAGCTGATCAGAACATAGCTGTAAGCAGTGGTGAAGAGGATGGTGATGATGGACCTTTTGAACCCGACACTCAAGAATCACACCTTCTGAACCAGGGAGACTTAAATGATCTTGTAAGAGATCTCTCGCTGTCAAAGGCGAAGGCAGAGCTGCTTGGATCAAGGCTGCAGCAGTGGAATCTACTTGAACCTAACACCAAGATATCCTTGTTCAGAGCACGTCACAGAGACATGGCTGAGTTCTTTGAGATGGAAGACACGATGACATTCTGCAGTGACATCAACGGTCTGTTGAAAGAACTTGGGTGTGATCACGATCCTGCAGACTGGCGCCTCTTCATCGACTCGGGGAAGAACAGCTTGAAGGCTGTTTTGCTCCACAATGGCAACGAGAAACCATCAGTCCCACTGGCTCACGCGTTCGGCAGGACAGAGACCTATGAGACTATGCGGCAGCTGCTTGATTCCATCAAGTACAATGACTTCAACTGGCACATCTGCGGAGACTTGAAAGTGGTGGCGCTGTTGTTAGGGCTGCAGTCAGGCTACACGAAATACATGTGCTTCCTTTGTCTCTGGGATAGCAGAGACGACAAGAATCACTGGACGAAGAAAGATTGGGAAGAGCGAAAAGAGCATGTACCTGGTCGACACAACGTGAAGCATGTCGCCCTTGTCGACCCAGCCAAGGTTTTCCTTCCACCACTCCACATAAAGCTCGGCTTGATGAAAAGTTTTGTACGGGCAATGGATCTGAATGGGCGTGGGTTTTTCCTCAAGGAAAAGTTTGGCAACACCTTGTCGGAGGCCAAGATCAAGGCTGGTGTCTTTGTTGGACCGCAAATCCGACAGATTATGAAGGACGAAACTTTTCCGACAACTCTAAACCCCAAAGAGCTGGCAGCGTGGAGGAGCTTCAAAGCTGTGACGGACAACTTCTTGGGGAACGAGCGCGCGGACAACTATGAAGAAATAGTGCAGCAGCTGCTGGAGTCCTTCAGGAAACTTGGCTCCAGGATGTCCCTGAAAATCCATTTCCTACACCAGCACCTGAACTTCTTCCCTGACAACTTGGGAGCAGTCTCGGACGAGCACGGCGAGCGATTCCACCAAGAGATTTCACTCATGGAGACGCGTTACCAAGGGCGGCACAACCCGAACATGATGGGCGATTTCTGCTGGTTCCTGCATCGTGAAACTGACACAGAGCAGCACAAACGCAAAGCCAAATGCCTAAAGCATTTTTAATTACATTCTAGTGGAGTTTTTCTGTAATTTCTATAATTTTGAAGCATTCATGATGAAATTAATGAATAAATGAATTTTTGTAAATTTCATTGAAATCCTGACTTCTAGGCAATGGGAATATTTCTGTTACTGAAAATCCTGACGTGATACAGCAAAACGGTTATGATTTTTGAAATCAGCGTACGCAAATTAGTCTAAATCACTTTACACATCTCCAGTAAAAATTTTTTGTTGTTCAGTGTTATCAGTATTTCCGTCGATATGTATGCATATCTGTCTGTCTGTATGTATGCCTGTTCGGTCCAGTGCTCCGTTAATACAATGGCGATTTCGATGAAACTTGGTTGGTAGGTTCATACCATGACCTAGTTGTGTGCAAATGAGAACCGTTGCTATGGACCCATCCATTGCCTAGCAACGGACCTTTGAAATTTTCAAAAAAAACTCAAATTTTATTTTTCCAAAAATCAAAAATCGGGCCACGAGCGACTGTGGGCAGTACATTCAGCCATATTATCAAAAATTTCCAGCCGGATCCTATGAAAACTGTCGAAGAAGATAGACTTTGAATGAACCATGGTCGAAAACAATAAAAAAGAAGTTCGTTATATCTCAGAGACTATGAGTCAGATATATATGAAACAGGTATAGTAGGTTCATGGTATGTCCTCGTTATGTGTGAGAAAGAACCGTTGCTATGGACCCCTCCGTTGCCTAGCAACAGCCAAAAAACCTCTAAATGTGGGGGTATTTTAACGAAAAAACAATCTGCAGCATTAACCCTTGAAGCTAGAATCATTAATTTTCTTGTGCTTAATTCTCAGGTCATTCCCCATCGAATGGGCCCATCGCGTCAGGTTCTATTGGGTAGTCGACTACCCATGTCCACCTACCGGCTTGTTAGTGTGTGTGTGTGTGAGATATATATATATATATATATATATATATATATATATATATATACACATATACATACATACACATAGACATGTATGAAGCATCAGATATGAAGAGGGCCCGTCTAAATATCACTCACAAGAGGGGGGATGGGGAGATGATCGTGCACAGGGGGAGAGGAGTGAGATAGGGGTGTGAGCGGTGGGAGAGGATGTGGAGCGATTTACTTCTGCCTTGACTTGATTGACTTCAGAGGATAGGCTTGATTGACTTGACTTGAGATGGGGAAGAACCTGCCTTGACCGACTTGCATCGAATACACTTCACTTCACAAATAAAAAAATTCCTCAAAACCAAGGTCAGGTCAGGTATGGGAGCATGTGTCAGAACAGCGCGGCGCTGCGTCCACTTTCCGCCGGTACTCCAGGGGCCTCCGTCTGGCCATCCCCCAGGCAGATGCCAGGCCCATCCCAATCTCCTTGAGATGGTGGTCAACCTGCTGCAACCATGAGGCACGTGGTCAGCCCACTGGCCTCCTCCACTCATGAGACTCCCTCGCTGAGAGAATCTGGTGAGCAGGATCAGAGTCAGGAAAACGAGCCACATGTCCATACAGCCGCAACTGATGCTCACGGACTATGCAGGTAACAAATCTCATCCGAGTCTCTCTCAGCAACCGCTCGTTGGACACAAAATCCGACCAGCGATAGCCAAGGATTCTCCGAAGAGACCTGGTACCAAAGGAATTAAGTCTCCGTCTCAGATCCTTGGTCAGAGTCCAAGTCAAAACCAAATGTTATTAATAAATATTAAATTCCATCGTTAGTTCACATATTCAATTTATTATGTATAAAGTTTTTTGAAGTATTGTTTAAATATATAGTTGGAAAAGAGTTATCGCCTGAAATAAACTATTTATATATTCCCCGGGGACATTAAAAACGAGAAGGGCACTTGGTAGAGCGTATACCTCCACCACACAATGCCTGATCCACGAGAACATATCAGGCCCATTACATTTTTGAAATATCATGCGTTCCAGTACGATGTCGTTTTTGGCCCTATCTCTCAATGGTGAAGAATCACTTTAAAAGTTAAATAATTCTTGTATCCGGATCCAGATTCGGATCTTCACCAAAATCAAATCAATTCGTCGTGGTCACACACCCAACCTGTCTACCAAGTTTCATCAGAATCCGTCCCAACTTTTTGAGATATCATGCTATATATTAGTTTAGCCCTATCTCTCAATGGTGAAGAAACAGTTTAAAAATTATCAGATCCGGATCCGGATTCGGATCTTCACCAAAATTGAATCATTTCATCCTTGCCACACACCCAATATGTCCACCAAGTTTCATCCGAATCCTTCCACAACTTTTTCAGACATCGTGCAATGTATTAGTTTTGGGCCGATCTCTCAATGGTGAAGAATCATGTACAGTCCAAAACTTTTTGAGATATCCTGCACACAAACAAACAGACAAACAAAGACAGAAATGGGTGAAAACATAACCTTCCTCACCTTTGATGGCAGAGGTAAATATAGTTGGACTACAGTTCGATCACTAACTTCAGTTTTCCCTCACAGGGAACCCTACCCTGGCTCTGCTGCTACTCCTTCCTCCCCCTCTCTCCTCTCCTTCCTCATGACTCTCCTTCCCTCACTCTTCTAACTTCCCCTCCCTACTCTCCCTCATTACGCCCCCTCCCCCAATCGTGTCTGACCAGAGACATTCAAAATGGCGTCATAACTAATTCCTGAGCAGGGAACCCTACCCTTCCTCTTCTACTCCCACTCTCTCTCCTCACTACCTCACTTCTTCTTCCCATTCCTCCTCTCATCCCTCTCTCTCTCTCTCTCTCCCCCTCCCCACATCGCGTGTGACCAGATACATTCAAAACGGCATCAGAACTAATTCCTGAGCAGAAAATCCAATCCTCGCGCTATTCTACCTCCCCCTCCCTCACCCCTCCCCTCCCTCACCCAACCCCTCCTCATCCCCACCTCTGCGCATCTCCCTCATCACGTCCGACCAGATTTATTCAAAATGGCATCAACCACTTCCCGAGCAAGGAACCCTACCCTCGCTCTTCCACCCTGCTCCCTCCTCTCCTTACCCTCGCTATTCTACTACCCCTCCCTCCTCTCCTTCCACTCCCCCCCCCCCAACATCCCATCCGACTAGACATTCAAAACGGTGTCATAACTAATTCCTGAGCAGGGAACCCTAACCCTCGCTCTTCTACTCCCTCTCCCTCTCCACCCTCACGATAACCTTCCTCCTCTCACATCGTGGTCAAGGAAGGGCAGAATCGTGGCGCCATCGGACCTCACCCCTTATAAAGGGAAAAAAGAGGAGAAGACGATAAATTACTTTGTCTTTTATAAGTTAAGTCCAGGGCAATATGAAGCACACTTGTATGATCAGCTATATCAGAAGAAAATGTGTTGGGGATGCATTTACCAAAATAATACAGACGCAAGTACATTTCCATCAGCCTTGACTCACTACATTTAAATAAACAAATAAATAAATAAATAAATAAATAAATAATACTTTAATTATGCATGATGGGGACCATTTGTGTGAGATTGGTTGCAGAATCTTGGGTTCAGCTCGCAAGCAAATCTGAATGCCTGCTGTAGTAGTTCATGGGCCAGAGCAGATGTCGGTACACCTAAGGTGGCAAAACCTTCTTGGTGTCAATTTGTTTGTAGGGTCTATAGGAGAACATTAAAGCGTGTTAACTTTTCTCACTGAGCAGCTTAACCAATTTCAATGATACCTCATATTTTTGGCACTTACGCGATATGTTGATTTTCAACACTGGTAGTATAGTCTCAGGTAGTCACTTGTTCCTGTTTGAAAATGGCCACATAAGTGACCCCAATGGCTATTACAAATTAATGTTCGATTTAAACTTGGTGCCAGAACAACTGGAGAGAACACACTCAAGCCTGTGTTATTTTGTACAGTTAATACTTAAGTGGTCAAGTCGTTAACTATGTGCGGCAAACTATTCTGTTGATCAAATCAGATTCCGACAATAAGCTCTCAATTGCCTTACTGTATTTGCAGATTGAAGCACTACAACTGAAAATGGACCCTGAGGCAGGAGTTAGCAATACAGTATCAAAGCTGCCACATATGGACTATCTGATTCATTGTTGGACTGACTCCTCCAACCTAGTGTCACCCAAAAACTTTGACTCCTGGAAAACTCTCCTGAGAGCTGCTATTGGATAGCAGCTCTCAGGAGAGAAATCAGAGGCCATGATGAAATATTGGATATTGCCAGACTTGCCAGATGGGGTGATACCACTCGTGACTCATCACAGAAAGTGTCGAAGCATCTTTACAATGAAAAAGCTGCTTGATGCCTTTATTGCCAAAGGAAAGCCGAAAGAAGAAGCCACTGCAGAATGTCCAAAGAAGTCAACCAGGCAAGCTCCACATCAATCCAGGGTGTATGAAGCAAAGTGCATCTCTGTGACAAAACCAACAAGCACTTGAGGTCAAAACACAAGGGAGACTCTTACACAGCATGTTGAGCTGAGAGCTGATGAGAAAAGCAGGAAAGCTGCAGTTAGGAAAATGGACAGCAGAATGCTCGCTATTGTCAGCAGGGAACTGGTAGCTGATGAAGGCTATTACCACAGGTCTTGCTACCAGCTCTACATAAAGGATGCTGATGCCACCACAGCCAGCAATGTGGTAGAGGGGGACAGTGATAATGCTGAGACACAGTGTGAGGTTGCAAAGAAACAATCCTACATTGAACTGTTCTCATTTGCCAGAGGAGCACTGTTTGTTCATCCTGATGTGGTACAACTGACTGATCTCTCATCGAGACTGGTGCCAAGTATGCATTCTCTAGGTGTCACACAGGTGAAACCCTCCACAAAGAAGTACATCCGTCGTAGGCCGAGTTTGGAGAAGCACTGCATATATTTTCAGACAAGGGAAAACTCATCCTGCATCCGTTCCATGAGCAAGCTTGCCAAAGCGTACCATACATTCCAGGCAGAGTTGCAGATTATGAAGTTGGTGAGGATTGATGACAGTATTGACAAGGCAGCAATGAAGATGAGACGACGTCAAGAATGAGGTTGGCAGTCAGGCATGGCCACCCCAGACATCAGAACTGCAGCAGAGGAACACTATCAATCCGGCTTCAGTGACCCACTTTCTGCATACACTGACAGGCACAACCAATTGCACCAACCCTCAAAGTGCACTGGCTTGCTGACTGTTTGGCCAATACTTGGTTCGCCATTATCTGTGGCAAGACCAAGCCAGCGAAGCACATCGTGTTGCCCTTTGCTGTGAAGTCGCTCACAGGGAATACAGATACAGTCATCACTTCTGAAGACACAGATGGAATGATTCTGGGTCTTGGCTTCAGCAAGATGATGTCTTGCCCTCTGTACCAGAAATGTGTAACTGAAAACCGTACTTTGTACATAGACATAAGCAAGCTTACAAGCTCTCTGGAAGATGATGTCTGTCAAGCTTTCACTGGCTGTGACATGCTCAGTACATATTAATAGAATGGATGCAGGGATCTCCAACACCAGATGCTGTGTTGCAGCTGATGTCCTGCAAGTGTGCGTGCACCTGAAAAACCTCCAGACTGCACATGTCTAGATAATCAACTGAAATGCATGAACATGTGCAAACTGCAGACTTGCACCAACCAGAGAACTGAGAGATGAGGACGAAGTGCAGGTGGAAGAAGAACAAGAAAATAACAAGAAAAATAACAAGAAAAAGAAGAACAAGAAGAACAAGAAGAAGAACAAGAAGAACAAGTAGAACAAGAAGAAGAAGAAGAAGAAGAACAAGAAGAGGAGAATGGCCATAAAATGTGGACATTCAGAACATAGTGTCCTGAATACATGGAACTGAATCGATCATCCAAATTTTGAGATTAAAGTAAACAATGATGGAGGACATTACAATCAGAAACACATACCCCATCACCAAAAACAAAAATGGACAATTGAGATGTTACAAACAATTTTGCATTGAAACATTGAATGACAGAATAAAATGTAACATTCATGAATTCCTATTATTTTCAGGTGACGCGTATAAAACAAGTTCTGATGTTCTACACTTCCACCAAAAAGACTTCCAGAAGGACAGTCTAACTCCTATACATACAATAACAGCAAAAACTGAATGAATGTTTTGGTAGATTAATGTTGGCATGAGATAAGATCTGTTTAAATAAAGTTTAATGACCTCCACTCTTGTGGTACATGGTGGACTCATTGCATAGCCAACGAGAAGGGCATTCGGAAGAACGCATACCTCCGCCACACAATGCCTGATTCAATAGAACACATCAGGCCCAATAATTATATCGTTTTTAGACCCATCTCTCAATGGTGAAGAATCATTTTTAAAATTAAATAAAACTTGCATCCGGATCTGGATTCTAATCTTCACCAAAATTGAATGAATTAGTCCTTGCCACATACCCAACGTGTCCACCAAGTTTCGTCCACAACTTTTTCAGATATCGTGCTACTTATTCGTTTATCCCCATCTCTCGATGGTGAAGAATCACTGAAAACATTATCAGATCTGTATCTGGATCTTCACCAAAATTGAATCAATTCGTCCTTGTCACAAAAGTTTCATGTCACAATTCGTGTCCACCAAGTTTCGTCCGAATCCATCCACAACTTTTTGAGATATCCTGCACACAAACAAACAAACAGGGGTGAAAACATAACCTCCTTCCACCTCCAGTGGCAGAAGGAACTAGAAGGGCACTCAGAAGAGCACATACCTCCTCCCAACAATGCCTGATGCACGAGAACATATCGGGCCCAATACATTTTCGACATATCACGCATTATCTCATTTTGGCCCAATCTCTCAATGGTGAAAAAAACTTTCAAAATTAAATATTTTTCGAATCCGGATCCGGATTCGGATCTTCACCAAAATCGAATCAATTCGTACTCGTCTCACACCCAACCTGTCCATCAAGTTTCAACCGAATCAGTCAACAACTTTTTGAGATATAGTGCTATATATTCGTTTTGCCCCATCTGTCAATGGTGATGAATCACTGCAAAAATTATCAGATCCGGATCCGGATCCGGATCTTCACCAAAAGTGAATCAATTCTTCCTTATCACACACCTAAAGTCGAGTTCAGAAACCCCACCTGAGTTGTCCACCAAGTTTCGTCAGAATCCGTCCACAACTTTTTGAGACATCGTGCTATATATCATTTTTGGCCCCATCTCTAAGTGGTGAAGAAACACTTAAAAAGTTCTCATAGGCAAATCCGCATCGGATCTTCACCAAAATCTAATCAGTCTGTCCTTGTCACACACCCAAACCTGCCCACCAAATTTCATCCGGATCTGTCCACAACTTTTTAAGAGATCCTGCACACAAACAGACAAACAAACAAACAAGCAGTCATAGACTGGTACTTACGAAATCGTCAACTTGACCTCTGACCTTGTCTAATAAAAGCTGTCTCAAGAGAAGGTAGCGACGCAAACCAGAAGTTTCTACGATGATTCTGTATCAAACCATCAAAAATCGTAACGTAGACCGAAGCAAAAATCTCCATTTCTCCACGCAATTATACCTTAACGTAACTCAACGACGCGTCTGCTCGAGCGCACTGCATCAAGGGACGACCCATGACACGTCGAGTGAAATATTTTTTGTACAAACTTAAAACGTCTCCAAAACATCCGATTTTTACCAGAATTTCAACAACCGAGTTTTAAGCGTCCTAAGCGATCGCAAAAACTGAAGACAAATTTCAAATCGAAGTTAAAACGAACTCATAACGTCGAGCGAAGCAAAAATCTCCATTTCTCCATGCATTTATTTAATATTATTTTATCAAAGTCACAAAACCGTAATATTCGGCCATCCACCAACAATCTTTACATAATCCGACGGCTTAGCGAGTCAGGCATGCGACGATAACCTTTATTGGGATAAAAAATGATTTTAAACACCATCTTTATCGAAAACACCGTCAGCGCGCACACGCAAAACCTTAACGTAACTCAACGACGCGTCTGCTCGAGCGCACTGCATCATGGGACGACCCATGACACGTCGAGTGAAATATTTTTTATACAATCTTCAAACGTCTCCAAAACATCCGATTTTTACCAGAATTTCGACAACCGAGTTTTAAGCATCCTAAGCGATCGCAAAAACCGAAGACAAATTAAAATTGAAGTTAAAACGAACTCGTAACGTCGAGCGAAGCAAAAATACTCCATTTCTCCACGTGAATTTACGGAATTATGTTTGACCTCACTCTGACCTTGACCTTTGACAGATTTTGACCAAAATCTAATCAGCGCTAGCCATCACCCTCCTGAATCACGTGGTGTCATTTGACATTGGTAGCTTCTTCCGTTCTCGAGTTATCGCGCCTACAAACAAACAAACAAACAAACAAACAAACAAACAGAAATGGAAGTCATCAATATACTTAAGAAATCTTTAGATTTCATAAGTAACAAACAAGCAGTCATAGACTGGTATTTACGAAATCGTCAACTTGACCTCTGACCTTGTCTAATAAAAGCTGTCTCTAGAGAAGGTAGCGACGCAAACCAGAAGTTTCTACGATGATTCTGTACCAAACCATCAAAAATCGAATGTTTTGGATGTTTGACCTCACTGTGACCTTGACCTTTGACCGATTTTGACCAAAATCTAATCAGCACTAGCCATCACCCTCCTGAATCATGTGGTATAATTTGACATTGGTAGCTTCTTCCGTTCGAGTTATCTGTACCAAACCATCAAAAATCGAATATTTGACCTCACTGTGACCTTGACCTTTGACCAATTTTGACCAAAATCTAATCAGCATTAGCAATCACCCTCCTGAATGTCGTGGTGTAATTTGACATTGGTAGCAAACAAACAAACAAACAGAAACGGAAGTCATCAATATACTTAAGAAATCTTTAGATTCCGTAAGTAACAAACCAGAAGAAGACATCATGCAGAGCACAATACTTGCAAAATCCAAAAAACAAAGTGGACCTCAAAATAATTGGTGGTTGAATTCAATGACCAAATATGCAAATCCTCTTCAAATATCATGTGAATCTGATGAAAATTGACAATTTTAGAAATTCGACCAATGTTGATCTCAAATATAATTGGTGGTTGAATTCAATGACCAAATATGCAAATCCTCTTCAAATATCAAGTGAATTTGATGAAAATTGACAATTTTAGAAATTTGGCCTATGTTGACCTCAAAAATAATTGGTGATTGAATTCATTGACCTGATATGCAAATCCTCTTCAAATTTCAAGTCAATGGGATGAAAGTTAAGGATTTTAGAAATACCACCTTATATTAGTTGTTGACCTTTTCGTCCATGTTGACCTTAAAAATAATTGGCTGGTTGAATTCAGTGATCTGAAAAAAATCCTCTTCAAATTTCAAGTCAATCAGATGAAAATTGAGGATTTTAGAAATATCACCTAAGTTGTTGACCTTTTGGCCTCTGTTAACCTTTTGACCTCAAAACAATAGGTTCTTCCTTATAACAAATTCGACCATGTGGTGAAGTTTCGTGAAGATCGGTTTAAAATTGTGATTTGTAAGCGGTAAACAGACAGACGGACAGAAAGAACTAGAAGGGCACTCGGTATAGCACATACCTCCACCATGCAATGCCTGATCCCCAAGAACACATCAGGCTCAATACATTTTTGAAATATCATGCTATATATCGTTTTTGGCCCTATCTCTCAATGGTGAAGAATCACTTTAAAAATTAAATAATTATTGTATCCAGATTCGGATTCAGATCTTCCCCAAAATCAAACCAATTCATCCTTGCCACACACCCAACATGTCCACTAAGTTTCATCCGAATCCGTCGCCAACCTTTTGAGATATCATGCTATATATTAGTTTAGCCCCATCTCTCAATGGTGAAGAATGACTTAAAAAATTATCAGGTCCGGATCCAGTTTCAGATCTTCACCAAAATCTAATCAATTCGTCCATGTCACACACCCCACCTGTCCAGAAAATTTAATCCGAATCCGTCCACAACTTTTTGAGATATCCTGCACACAAACAAACAAACAGACAGAAAGGGGTGAAAACAACCTCCTTCACCTTTAGTGGTGGAAGTAATGACAAAAATCGACTGACCAATATACTTGAAAAATCTTCGATTTTGCAAATAACAAACAGACAGACAGGGATGAAAATGTAACCTCCTTCACCTTCGGTGGCGGAGGTAATAATTGTGACCAAGATGCCACTCTGGGATGGTTATCATATAGGTATAGACCATTTCAAAAACACCAAACTAGAACTTGCCACCTTGGGTGGTACCAATAAGTGCAAAATCTGATCTGGGCCAATGCACTGTCAGAAGCATCCTCACAGCATAGCAGCTTGCCAGATAGATTTTGGCTAGCACAGTGCCAATTAAGATTCAGCCAAACTACCTCTTATTTTATGTTATTCAGTTTGCACAAAATCACAGGCTTCCACCTTCCCCCAAACCTCAAATACAACATTCACACTGTTCCACTTTCAATACATTCCATACGCATGATCTTCCTAATCCCTCCCAACCCCAAATGCCTTCGCAAAGGAAAGGATAGAAACACCGAATCTGGGACAACTTTGTATCCCTACTCTCCGTCACCACTGGCAAAAAAAACTTCTAACCACATAAAAACAGGAGCAAGTCAATGAGGTCATAAAATATCGAAATTTTGTTCATGCGCAGGATCTGCTCACGTGATTGGTTGAATGGAAGCCTTCTCGATGCCGATTACAGTGATACATGTTTACAGATGCAATGCCCCCCTGTAGGTTGACTTTTACTTATTTAACGACCCCTGTAGGCGGGAACTTTTTAGCATTTTCGGCCAGATTTCAACTGGTTAACGAGCGGAGATTTTGATGTGGTCAATATACCTTCGTTAGGCGCCAAATATGAAGCTTGTGGCCAAGTTTCATCAAAATTGTGTGTTTGGTTCAAGCGATAATGACTGAAGTGTTTCCATACTGACTGATTTATTTATTTACGGACACTGCTCGATCACATAAGCTCACCGGAATAAAGCCCAGGAAGCTAAAAATGGAACTTTCTCACCTGTTCTTCACAAAACCCTTGTTTTGAATCAGGAGAACAGTTCAAATCACATACCAGTACGTTGTATGGGCAGTTCTCAGAAGTCTTGCCTTTTACATCATATGGATCTTGTTAGTGGTGTTATAGTTGGAGCTTCCGCTTTGAGTCTGGGAAGTCGGCGGTTCAAACCCAGACAGAGTCATACCAAAGACTTTAAAAATGGTATGTGCTGCTTCTTTGCTCAACGCTCAGCATTTAAAAGGATAGAGCATGGACAATTCCCATCGGTTGGCATCCATGGGGAGGAGGAAATTCCTCCTGAGAAATGCCTCACTGAGTGCGGTGAGAAAGGCATTGTTGTGATGTGATGTCAAAAACATTGTTGCGATGTCCCTCATACCCAAAGCATCCCGGGAAATGACGGCACTGAGCCAAGCTCAGTGGCTCTGTTCAGTGTTTGTCTCGTCAATATGTCCATGTGTGCGCGAGTGGCAGCTCCATTACGAGCTTTACACCTTTTATAAAAAAACATAAAATAATTAACATGTTGTGCCCTCCTTGGCAACATTCAATCTTGTTCACCCTCTGTCCCTGTCCCCTAATATTACCTTGCTGATCAAAAAAAGACAGCAATAAAATGAAGCGAAAGCATTTTAAAATAGAGAAAGGTTAAAAAAGGTGAACCTATCTAAAAGCAGCTCAAATTATTTTTTAAAGTCATTTTTAAGAATACAAGCCAGAAAGCAACTTACACTGTTGAATGCAAGTTTGACATTCCCTGCATCAAGCGTGGCTGCCCTTTTGTCCACACTTATTATTGAGACAAAATCTTCAAAGGATGTTTTGACTTCTACTGAAAAGTTCTTGTCCTGAGAAATAAATAAACAGATAAAAAACAAAACTTAATACCCTTTCCCCCAACTATTTCTCAATGCAGTCATGTAAAGCTTTAAAGGCAAAAATAATACATTTTCTTACAATGAGAACAACTGAAGTCAACAGAATTTCAGATGGTAGGTAAAATGATGAAGACAGTTAGATCATAAACTAACCCATCTTTTTTAAATTAGCACAAAACTCACTGAAGGTACAAGAATCTTTACACTGAAAAAATAAAAATAAAATTAAAACCCTTCAAGTGAGATTCATCGAGAGGGAAAAGACAAATCATACAGAAAAAGACAAATCATTGACAGGGCCTTGCCTTCAACACATCCTTTATGATCTTTTTCTCCTCGTGATAGCGGGCCTTCAGGTCCTCCACGTAGAACTTGAAAAGGTCGAGGGGGGTTGAACCGGGTTGTCCCAGCATGCGTGAAAAGCGTATGTCTGAGCTGACAACTGGGTAAAGCTCCATCCATGTGGACATGGAATGTAGTTTTCCAGTTGTGTGCAACTCATCCAGGAAAATCTGCTTGAGTGGAGTAAATAAAACAAATGAAATGGAAAAAAAATTAAGCTCCACAGAAAGCATACAACTACCCAGGATTGCAGTTTCACTTTTGCAAAAGCATTAAGTCTTGGATCAAGCACAACGATCAATGCTGAAAGAACTGAGGACTGTGATAATTTTACAACATGTACATCTGCAAATATATTTATCAGCATCATAACTTGCTGTGGACACCAATGTCAGATTTATTTAAACTACTTTAAATTCCTTTTGCCATAATTGGTTTATCAAAGCTTCTGAAATTGTGCAGCAAACAATTAACAAATGATCATTTTTTATACAAGCATCAAATAAGATAGAGCCATGAAAACAGACAAAATAGGTCAGTGAAAGAAATGAGCGAAGTATGTATGAAAGTTCTAAAATAACTTTTGAGAAGGTCACGATGACAAATGAGAGGACGAGGTGCAAATACATGCAACAAAAACTTGGCACATGAAAAAGGAAGTGCATTTGTTGCCATCTTCAAAATTAAGAGAGCTGCCAGTTTCCTTTCAGAAAAGACATTAGAGTCCAAAGTTGTTAAAAAAATCAATGAATTACTAATAATTAAAGAAAAAAACCCTGTTTGTTCCCTCAATGGCAATTCACCTGAAATATTTCCCGATTTTTCCTCTGCTGTCGTCTCTCTCGAACACGGGATCGCTCTTTCTCCTCTTCCTCTTCCTTCTCCAAAGCACGTATATGCTCTTCAAAGCATATGAGTGCATCCTCCTTGTCCATATCTGTGGATAAGGGTGGACTCGTTGACAATTTTCAAAACTGTGCAAATGCAAGCACAATCAATAAATCAAACGATATTTATCTGTGTAAAACTGCACATTAATGTTAATGTGCTAACTTTGATATGAGACAAAAACATCATTGCAGTTCTGTCAAATGTGTGCATTGAGGGGACAGATGTCTTAAAGAAAATTGCCTTTAAACCAGGATTATTATTATTATTATTATTATTATTATTATTACAGTGCTGCTATTTAATAACGAATTTATTTCAATGCATTTATTTATATCAGTACTTTTGTTTGTTTTACCTTTTTTTTTTAAATAATAAAAATACATTTCAACAAATGAGATCAACTCAATATAATAAACAATGAAATGCAGAAAACTTTTTTATGATAAAAAAAAAACTGCAGAGAAATTCAGTAAAATTCCATGATGACTATTTGGTTCAGCACCATTATGATGAAACGGTAACTGCAGGTCGAGCCACACAAGGTGAAATGTGGGGAAAATTTTTTTAAAAGTATATTCATCAAAATATTCTGAGTTGTTGGGAAATTAAATAAAAGTCCATGGAAAGGCAGGGTCATGAGGATTATCACGGCCAAATAAGCACTGCAGGTCGAACCATGTAAGGGTCTATGTATAGCAACTAAAGAAACGGCAAATTGAAGGGACATGCCTCGCCAGGTTTAGTACGAAAACCACATCTGGGAGGAAGGAAGAATGGCACCTGAGAGGAGGTAAACTGGAAGGAGGGCACCTTACAGTAGTCACAGAATACAGTGCTCCATACCTTGTTGCGATGGGATTAGCAAAGGTAATTTTTATCCATGTTCCATACATACTTTCAAAAAAGCATTTAACATACAATTCCAGCTGACAAGTGTATTAACAAAAAAAAACAAAACAAAAAAAAAATAAACTATTTGAACTTGATATTTCAGTCATGACACAAATTTTCGAAGTTTCTGACTTGAATGATCAGTCCTGAAAAAAAAATAAAAAGTACACTACCCCGATGCCAAATATTAAAAAAAAACAAGCAATCATCCAGCACGCGACATTGCCGGGGCGTCTTCGGTGTCCGGCGATGCAGCCTTGCAGCACATAGTCGGATTTTGGAAGGAGCGGTGTACAAGAATTGATTGATTAATTGCATCATTAAAATAAATAAATAATATTCGTAAAATAATGAATTTCTTAATCAATTGATTGATAGAATACTGACCACTGTTTCATCCAAATCTGCAACTTTTTGAAAAGAAAGTAATTAATCAAAAAATTAAATAATTCATTGATCAATCAATAAATCAACTAGAAGTGCACTCTGTGGAGCGCACACCTCCGCCACGTAATGCCTGATCCATGAGAACATATCGGGCCCGGTGCATTTTTGAAATATCATGCTATACAGTACGAATAGTTTTTGTTCCTCTCTCTCAATGGTGAAGAATCACTTTGAAAAATAAATGATTCGCGTATCCAGATCCGGATTTTCACAAAAATCAAATCAATTCGTCCTTGCGACACACCCAACCTGTCCACCAAGTTGTATCCGAATCCGTCCACAACTTTTGAGATATGGTGCTATATATCATTTTTGGCCCTATCTCTCAACGGTGAAGAATCACAAAAAAATTCTCGAAGTCGGATCCGGATCTTCACCAAAATCTAATCAGCTCTTCCTTGTCACACACCGAAAATGTCCACAAAATTTCATCCGGATCCATCCACAACTTTTGAGATATCGTGTGCACAGACAAACAGACAGAAAGGGGTGAAAACATCTTCACCTTTGGTGGCAGAAGCAAAAATACCCTTTATAACCAAATCACTTGTTCACTGTTGGATCCAAATATCAGCTTCCAAGCTCAAAAGGTGACTGATATATTGTCAGGATGTGATATACAAGAAATAATTAATAAATCGATAATAATTATGTAATGAATCAATTAATTGATCAATCAAAAAATAGAACTTTTTGTCAAAGTACATCTTCATTTTTGTCAGCAAATTTCAGCTTCCTAGCTCAAAGGATGGCTGAGATATCGCCCGGACAAACAAACAAACAAAGTGAAAACTGAGGATTCCCCTCCTTCGGCGCCCGAAGATGGCGCCACGTATCACCTGGATACGGAATTGGGAAGGAGTGGTGTACAATCAGGTCAGGTATGGGAGCATGTGCCAGAACAGCGCGTTGCTGTGTCCACTTTCCGCCGGTACTCCAGGGGCCTCCGTCTGGCCTTCCCCCAGGCAGATGCCAGGCCCATCCCTATCTCCTCGAGATGCTGGTCAACCTGCGGCAACCACGAGGCACGTGGTCGGCCCATTGGCCTCCTCCACTCACGAGACTGCCTCGCTGAGAGAATCTGGTGAGCAGGATCAGCGTCAGGAAAACGAGCCACATGTCATAACAGCCGCAACTGACGCTCACGGACAATGCAGGTAACAAATCTCATCCGGGTCTCTCTCAGCAACCGCTCGTTGGACACAAAATCTGACCAGCGATAGCCAAGGATTCTCCGAAGAGACCTGGTACCAAAGGAATTAAGTCTCCGTCTCAGATCCTTGGTCAGAGTCCAAGTCTCGCATCCATAGAGCAAGACTGGAAGCACCAAGGACCTGAAGACTCAGACTTTCATCCTCCCGCACAGGTACCGGCAGCACCACACCCCATGATCCAGTGAATCCATGACTCCCCAGGTCCGATCCAGACGTCTATTGACCTCTGACTCACAGCCAGCAGCGACATGAATATCACTGCCAAGGCAAGTGAATCTCTCCACGACCTCAACATCCTCACCACAAACAGACACAGACAGGACAGCAGCATCCTAGATGTCATGGAAAGCCTGGATCTTAGTTTTGACCCAAGAAACCCGTAATCCCAGCGGCTCCGACTCCTCATTCAGCACCTTGAGGGCCCCCAAAAGGATATCTAAAGTCTCCGCAAAGATGACTGCATCATCTGCAAAATCAAGGTCAGAGATCTTGACATTCCCAAACGATGCACCGCAGCTTGATCTCTCCGACATCCTCCCTGAAATCCAATCCATACAAGTGCTGAAAAGTGTGGGGGCCAGTACACACCCCTGACGAACTCCAGTAACAACTGGAAATAAGTCAGAGATGGTACCACCACACTTCACAGCACTCTCAGTACCAGAGTAGAGTTCACACATCAGATCGACCAGTTTTGGTGGCACCCCACGAAGACCAAGAATCCTCCAGAGGACATCCCGATTCACTGAATCGAACGCTTTACAGAGATCAACATAGGCTGCAAGCAGCCCCTGCCGAAACTCTCGTCTGCGTTCGGTGAGGACACGAAGTGCAAGGATACGGTCAATCGTTGACCTCTTTGGTGTAAAGCCTGACTGCTTTGGACGCTGGTGCTCAAGCAGATGGTGGCGAATCCTATCAAGAATTATCTGAGCAAAGACCTTGCCCGGCACTGAGAGCAGCGTCACCCCTCGGTAGTTGTTGCAGTCTTGGCGATCACCCTTCCCTTTCCAGAGAGGGACAACAAGGCCCCTCTTCCAATCAGTTGGGATGATGCCTGTGTTCCAGGCAGAGCACAAAACTGCATGCAACGACATGAGTGCAGCATTTCCACCAGCCTTGAGAAGTTCAGCATGGATGCCACAGATCCCTGAAGCTTTACCCTGTTTCAATCGGTTCACCGCAGCCCATGTTTCCACAAGTGAAGGTGGACCACAATTGCTTGGAGGGTCAGCAACAGGGATTGTAACACCAATGACGTCCAACTCGACAGCTGGTGGATCAGCCTGGTACAACCGCTCAAAGTAACCGGCCCAGCGGGCCTTCACTTCAGACTCCTCTGTTAAGAGCCGACCAACCACTGCTCCAACTGCAGTGCTCCGCGGGATGGGCTTGGATGATCGCAATGCGCGAATTCCCCTGAAAGCGGGACGAGAATCACCTGTCCACAGGTGATGCTCCACCCCCTCACAGATTCCTCGCACATAGGCCTCCTTGTCCACCCTCAGTGCACGTACAGTTTTACGCCTCAGCTCCCTGAACAGCTCAGCTCTGCCATTCAGCCTGGCCCTGCGACTCTGGTCAATGGTATCCAGTGTCCCTTGAGAGACAAAATTCTTCTTTGCCCTGCGGTGCGTTCCAAGACATCCACCGGCAACATCAAGGACGGTGGTCTTGAAGGTAATCCATAACTCTTCAGGACCCCTCAAAGCACCCAGACACCCCAAATGTCCACTCAGCCTGTTCGCAAACTCCTCAGCTACTCTCTCATCCCTGAGCTTGCCAACATCCAGCCTAGGCTGGGATGGTACCATTCTCCAGGATTTAAGGTGCAGCTTTAGGAGTTGCTACAACGAGCCGGTGGTCAGTATTGAGGAACTGAGCACTTCGGTAGACCCTGCAGTTCTGGATCATCCTCCAGCGACCGTCAACGAGGACATGGTCAATCTCCTTTGCCACACCGCCAGCGTTGGAATACCAAGTCCAGTGATGAGCTTGTGGGTGCAGAAACCATGAACCAGCCACCCTAAGTCCATGACTTCTTGCAAAGTCAAGGAACTTAGTGCTATTCTGATTCATAGTTCCTGACCCATGGGGACCAACAAACACCTCATAACCATCCCTATCAGTTCTAGTCGATGCATTGAAATCCCCCAAGACTAGAAGTGTATCTCGTCTGGGGCACTGATCAACCACAGACTCGAGCGTGGCGTAGAATACATCCTTCACGGTGAGGTCACTCGCCTCAGTCGGAGCATCGACAGAGACCAGGGAAATGACATCTAAGGAGTGACGAATCCTTAGTCTCATAATACGCTCGTTGACCGGTGTTACCTCAATTATCACTGGAGTCAGCTTATTGGACACAGCTACAGCAACTCCTTGAGTATGGTAACCATCAGAGCGACTGGTCCAATAGTCGGTGTAACCACCCACCATTATCTCGCCGCAATCCGGTCTCCGAACCTCAGAGAGAGCTGCAATCCCGATGTCCAAACGCTTGAGCTCAGATGATAACAGAGACAGGTGATCCTCTCTTAGGGATAGGACATTCCAGGCACCCACCCGAAGGGACCGCCTCAGGTTAACCCAAGGAGATCGCCGTCTGGTGGAAGACACCTCAGCACCACTCCGACACACTCTCCCGCAATCTGACCCAGGGAGGTTACCCCGTGGTTTTCCTCCTTTCATCAAAGATTGGGGGTCCCGAAGGCTTTGCCCCAATCCCGTCATCTCGTGCGCTACCCTGCGAAGGGAAGCTGCACAGGAGGTACTCCCACGGAGTGGGTTTTCTGATTTTTTTGCATTTGTGTGTTTTGCGGAACGAAGGGTTTTACAGTGGCTGGAGTGCAAATCCTGCCACCAACCTCCGAATAAAAAAGTAACCCAACTGCAGAAGGACGTCCGCAGACACAGTTGGGCACTAGATATGGATGGCCGTTGGCTCACAAGGAGCTCCTCCGCCCTTCGACAGGTTTTGTTTTTAATCCTGTTGGGTGTCCATATCCAAACACCCTCCTCACCAGAAAACCTGGTGGGGGAGACTGTTTAGTCGCCGACAACCCGACCATGGAACAGGTTAGTACAGGTTTACATGGTACCTGTAGCAGGTCACAGATCTAACCTGACCTGACAATCATTGTACAATAATTAAGGGGAATTACTGCATTAGAATTCTCTGCAGGTCAAGGAGTAACAAAGGCATACTACATGCAGCACATGCAGGAAAAGGACTGATCCCCACAACAGAGTATTTACTCACCTTTGTTCCAAGCATAACACAAAATTGACACAGAACAGTATGTCAGACTTTTCAATTAATTTGAGTAGTTTTTAAGTTCTTGTTTTTAAAATGAGTTGGGAAGATAAGTACATCTTGGAGATCCTGATCACTGAAGAAGAAACGTTTTCATTAATCCTGCAAAAGTTGAATGCAGAAGTCAGCAACACTGGATGGCAAAAGAGGGGGCTCATGACAGCATGAAAGGCATAAACACAGCAGAGAAAAACAGATCCGGCCATGGGCCCAGCATGCCCGAAGTGGTCCCTGCCCTGGGACCAGCGCTGCCAAAATAATCCCCTCCCTTGACCACAAAACAGTGCCCGACCCTGGGTCCGATATGCCCCCTATCCCTGACGGGCCCAAAATGGTCTCGCCCTTGGGCACAACGCGGTCCCTGACCCTGGGCCCAACACACCCGGAGCATTCCCTGCCCATTGGCTCAACAAATCCAAAATAGCCCTGTTCCTGGGCCCAGCACACCCCAAACAGTCCCGCCCCTGGGCCCAATACACCTGAAATGGTCCCACACTTGGGCTCAACTGCCCAAAAGAGTCCCACCCCTGGATCCAACACCCTCAAAACGGTCCTGTCCCTAGGTCCAACACAGGAAATGGTCCCACCTCTGGGCCATCTCATGTTAAAACATATTTTGTACATCTATAGCTTCGTTTTCATCAAACCATATTTCTCCCAATGCAAATGGAGAAAGATTACAATGTCGACAAGCAAGCCCATTGTGATTGTAAGCTGCCATAGAACCATCGCAATACATAGAAGCAGCACTCTAAAGTTTACGACTTGGACAAAAGCAAGTCTACTTTGATCAGAGAAAGCCACTACAAAGCTACTGCAATGACGTGAAGCAACCACATTGCCAAAGTTTTTTTTTTCTCAGGTAGGGTTTTGGGCAGCAGTGCAGTGCCTTTTCTTTGTCACATCACAATCCATCTTTCCAAATGTCAAATTGTTAATTTATTCTACCATTATGATAAAGCCTGCTTCTTATAATTTAAACAACATTTATGAACAGTGAACAGCGTTAAAAATAGGGGCAATACCCCTGGGCACTCATCTGATAGTGGTTGGATAAGAAAACCAGGGAACCATTGGTAGGCGTGGATGACCCACAAAATATGTAACGGAAAACTAAGTAAATACCGATGGATTTTATTTGAATGCAGTGAACAAACCTTGGTACAACATTGGTGATGAAGGTTTGGGTCAACTTTCATCGAAATCATGTGTGTAGCTTCTGAGAAGGAAGCAAATAGCTATTTTGGGGAGGAAACTCCCCACATAAACCTCCTTAGACCTAAATTTTATGTTACGGCGTGAACGAACTTTTGTACATCACGGGTGATGAAGGTTGTGGTCAAGTTTCATCGAAAGTGTGTGTGTAGTTTCGGAGAAGTAACAAGATACCTATTTTGTGATTAAACCCCAATAAACCCCCTTGGGCCCTGATTTTATTTTAATGCAGTGAACAAACTTAGGTACATACAGGGTGATGAAGGTTGTGGTCAAGTTCCATCAAAATTGTGTTTGTAGTTTCAGAAAAGAAGTTGCAAGTGTTTGTGGACAGACAGACAATGTCTGTCGGAGGGTATATCCATGTGTGGATAGTCGAAATATACGTTTGTAACCTAAAAACAAAGTTTAAAACTACAACGGCACTCTTTCATGTTCCAACGTCGACAAATATGCCCAACCCACATTATCACATCATTATACATACTTGTACCAAGTTTGATTGAAATCCCTCCAGCTGTTCTCAAGTTTCACATTTTACCTGACATTCCCTCTGACCTTTGACCCCTTGATGCCAAAATCTAATTAGTTCATTTTTGTGTAATTTTTGTGTAATTTTTGTGACACATCATCACATCAGCTGCCCCGAACTACATTCCAGGTGAGCTAAAATTAGGTTATCTTTTATGAACAAGCATTGTAAACAAAAAAAAATATTCAGCCTGATTCTTTCAGCAACATTTGCACCATTTGCTACGTGAGTTTCGGAGGGTATACATTTTTTAGACTTTTGAGCTAAACGTCAATTTCCATCCGGGTATTTTGTTGCATGTTGTCGATCATTTTCTGTGGCCTTATGTAAATTATCCTATTTTTCTCCATTTTTTGTGAGCAAAGGCCTTCTAAAGCAGATGAACAAACTTTTGCACCTCGCTGTGCCTCACTTATTTCTCAGTTTCATCATGGACAGTGATGGTCATTCTCAGCAAACCCAGATCAGAACATGGAACACAACTTCAATTAGAAATTGAAGGGAAACAATAGTTTCTAAAATAACATCTTCCCTGGAATAATGGTTCATCAGCACAGCGTAATCCCCAAATGGACTCCGTTATGACCGTGCATCACAGCGAAGAAAATGGGAGCGCTATAGCAGGACATCTGCAGCAAGCCGTGCAGTGCACAGTACACCACTTTATCGCATGAGAATAAAGCTTCCTTAAAGTGCCAAGAGTTTAGTCTTTGAGATGATGTCGATGCGCAAGCACTACTCTCAGCGGGTGTGGTTGGACTCCGAGATGTCTTTCCGTGACTAGCACATGGTGGCCATATGCAAAAGTAGCACATTATTTACTGCAAAACAATGGAATATCCATAATGGCAACAATGCCTGCCCGAAATGAACACACTATTCGCTGTGGGAATAAACTCTGCACTTGCCATGTGGATACTGTCAATAAATTTCAGACTCAACCATTAATGATATAAAAGTTATTGCACTTAGAAGGTTATTGTTTGAGCACAAGATGGGAAAGGGTGGAAGAGATTTTTCACTTAAAAAAGATAAAACTAATAATAATAATAATAATAATAATAATAACAACAATAACTAACTTGAGGGGAGGGGGGTACTACTCAACTGGAAGCTGCACAGATAGATGCATGTACACAGTACACGAGTACAGTATGGTGTGTAGCATGAGAATACCAACTGTAGAATGTTTTTTTTGTTTGTTTTCAGTAGCTCCATACCATGAGGTTGGTTGCAGCAGCTGTTACGCACAATCTGTAACAGCAGACATCGCTGCACTGCCAATCTCGTGCTGCTTCATTTTGTACAAACACCCATTTCAACACAATAAAATATACAAGCAACTGCATAAAATATATGAGACATATATCGAGCTTAAGAAATGCCATCTGGAATTGGGAAAAAAATTTAAATTAAATTATTCTGGAGGCACATTGAAAAGAAAGCAAAGCAAACACAAATGTATTTTAAATTGACCTTTCAAATAACTGGCCATCAATAACCGAACTGCTACTGGCACTGTGGAGAACTCTTCTTTGCAACTGCCAGATACAAAGAAAAAAAATAATAAAAAGAATAATTATGCTATTAATTAGATATTTAACAGAAAACAAAAACCACAAAAAAAAAAAGAATTATTTGCAATAGTTAAACACATTTGCAAAACGACCCATCATAAAATTCAGTTAAGAGACATATTACATACTTTGCAGCTCCTCATCCTCAGCAAACGTTGGGTTATCCATAAGGTATTGCTGGGCCTCAGACCACGTGGTGCGATAAGTCACGCTTGTCATGCTGTCCAAGATGCTCTTCAAAGCCTGGATGTTTCTTCTCCGTAGCCGCTTAGCTTCTTCCTGTACCATCAGAGGGTCCAAAGCATTATAGTCCAATGAGACCAACTTTTTTGTTTCTTTCTCCTTGAAAACACAAATGTCTAACATGGTCACACTGAGGGAACACCATGTCAAATTATATTCCAAAAGATCAGTGACAAATTCTGAGTGAAATCTAAGAAATACAGGGGAAACTAGAGGGGGAGCACTCGGGAGAGTGCAAAACCTCCGCCGCCAATACTGCTGGGTCACTCAAGTGAACCTTATATTTTATTCATTAAATATGATGTCAACAGTGCTGACAGTTATAGTTCTTTTCTCCAACATTTTTTTTTTGGGGGGGGGGGGGTTGGAAATCACTTAAAACATGTAGGAATGCAAAAAAAAAAGAAATCGAAATTTTGTTGAAAAAAATTGCAAAAATTTTTTTTCTCTAACAATTTTCTTTTTTTTTGGGGGGGGGGGTTGGAAATCACTTAAAAGATGTAGATATGCAAAAAAAAATTTCTCTAACAATTTTTGGGGGGGGGTAACAATTTTTTTGGGGGGGGGGGGGTTGGAAATCACTTAAAACATGTAGAAATGCAAAAAAAAAAAAAAATTTTCTCTAACAATTTTTTTTGGGGGGGGGGGCAAGGCCAAAATTTAATGGCATGATCCTTGGACCATACTTAACCCCCCGCCACCAAGTTTCGTCGAAATCCGTCGAGGAGTTTTTCCGTAATACTGTTCACAAACAAACACACAAACACACAAACAAACAAACAAACAAACAGAAAGGGGTGAAAACAGTAACCTCCATCCATCTTCGAAGATGGCGGAGGTTAATAAACATTGTTGTAGGTGTGCAATTAAGACCTGAAACAAGATATTTATTCACCACAATTTTGTTGAGGTAAATTTAAAGATTAGTATTCTGTGTGGTACAGTAATGATATAGCAGAACTGTGTGGTACAGTTCTGCTGTGTGGTACAGCAGAAAATAAGGTAGAGGTAGGGGTTGCAGGGAGTGGTGGGGGTGGGGGGAGATTCTAACTTCATACAAATTCGATATTAAACCCCAAAGTTTAAAAAGGCAGGGGTGAGGGGGAAGCTGGGAGGGAGCGGGGTGAGGGACTTCATCAATTTTTTTTTGTTAATTCAGGTTATGAAAGAAGCACCGGAATCTCAACATAAAACTAAAAATTAAATATTGTGACCAAGACGTATGACAGCTGTATTTTCTATCAAGCAATATTTTGTGAAGGGAAACTAATTTTAGCACAACAAATTCAAAAGACATTTTGAAGTTTATGAAGTTCCATCAAGAAAAACGATTAAGAGATGTGTGCCAAACCTGCATGAAATAGCCATTGCAAAGTGTGAAATGCCAAAAGGGAGGACATAAACTGCCGGAATGCCGGTGAAGGTGGAAAAGGTGTGACACACAATCATTGCAGCCCAAGAGAATCAGTCCACTGATCATCACAAAAAGTCAGCACCAGGAGAGAAATATCAATTAAATAATGATGGTTGAAGTGCATACTCTTCCTTATAAAAATCCAGATTGCCTATTCTAGAATATTTACAAAACCTGAGAGTATCCTTGAAAAACTCTCAACTTAGCAGTTGTGGCTGTGTACATGCATACTGCAGCATGTGTGGATGTGCAGGCATTCATGGATGAGGTAGTGAGTCGTTAATTGTTATTTTAAAAGATAGTGTTTGATTTTGGAAGGGGAGAGAGAAACAGAAAAAACAAGGACAAATGTGTCCAAGAGCCGCGTCCTAAAGGCAATAACAACAACTTCCGATATTTCGTCACGTGCCTTGATGGAGCCAATAGCGAGACCCGTCATGGAGGCTCCCGTTCATGACGAGAAAATCGTGTATTTACGAAATTACAACACATTAAATGGAATAATCTTTAAATAGTAACGTGAACTTTTCGAAACTTTAAAGCAAATGTCCGAATATATTTAAAAGTTCATGATAGACGCTCTCAAAAGGCACCCTCAATGCGAGGATGTGTACAGGTGTTTAGTATTTAAGGAGATCCGGATCCTGTATATAAAAGAGCTGAGTCCTAAAGGTTTTGTCTTCAACAGAAGAAGAAGAACAAGAAGAAGAACAAGAAGAAGAAGAACAACAACACAGAGCTCTCTTAGAGCCAGCGTTCGCTATGCGAGACGCAGCTAAAAATCAGATTCCGAAATAACAAATCTACATATCCATAGGAAAGCAATCAGGAAAAAACACAAACAAACAAAAAAAAAAACCTCACTGTGCCTCTTCAACAATATGTTTTATAGAGAAAAAGAGAAATGCAGTCAAAGCCAAAACATAAAAAAAAAACAACTAGAAGGGCACTTGGTAGAGCGCATACCTCCGCCACGCAATTCCTGATCCACGAGAACATATCGGACCTATTACATTTTTGAAATATCATGCTATATATATTGGTTCTGACCCCATCTCTCAAAGGTGAAGAAACGCTTTCAAAATTTTAATAATTCTTGTATCCAGATCCAGATTGGGATCTTCACCAAAATCAAATCAATTCGTTCTTGTCACACATTCAACCTGTCCACCAAGTTTCATCCAAATCCGTCCACAACTTGAGATATCGTGCTATATATCAGTTTAACCTTATCTCATTCTCCATGGTGAAGAATCACTTTCAAAATTTTAATAATTCTTGTATCAAGATCCGGATTCGGATCTTCACCAAATTTGAATAAATTCTTCCTTATCACACACCCAATTTGTCCACAAAGTGTAGTCCGAATCCGTCCGCAACTTTTTGAGATATCCTGCACAGACAGACAGACAAACAAAGAAAGACAGAAAGGGGTGAAAACATAACCTCCTTCACCTTCAGTGGTGGAGGTAAAACCCCTCCACTATAAATAGAGACAAGAAAGGAATGGCCCTTGACAACATGCAGATGTACATAGAGCCACAGGGTGAAGAGACTACACCAATTAGAAAATACAGGATTAATGGTCTCAACTTGGATGTGATACATATTCAAGGTATATTAAAAAAAAAAAACCAACTTATGGATGAATCAGATAACTTTGTCAAACCATGCACAAGGCCGGTGATGCGCACGAGTTGAGCCCATAGGCCTTGCACAATACCTCAAACCACTTGCGATGCATGCCCGTGCGCACGCACGCACGCACACGCACACACCGAGGGACGGGCACGGATAACTTTGACTTGATCGACACGCTTCAAAAGTTCAAAAATCAACGAAAGGATAAATTAGATGTAAAAAACCTATTATGGTTACATTAGACAACATTATCAAACAGTGCTTAAGGCTGCTTGTGGGGTGCTGTATTAAAGTTGATTTGTGTACGGACTCATGATTCACACAACCACGCTACACACTAATTGCAATACCTTCTCCCGTCCAATCGGGAAAGGCGAGGCTGATTAAAACTAATTATTGTTACAAGCATTAGTCTCAGGAATTCCACAAAAGCATTTTTGTTTCCTGCATTCTTACCTTTTCCTTTTTTGCAATGTAAAACAGAACGTCTTCATAGATCTCATTGCGCTCTCGTTCTGGGACATTATTCCAAACTTCAAAATTACCAAAAAGCTGTTCAGCTTTCCTGTTTGCATGGTGTGTGGATTGGGAAGGAATTAAATAAGAAGCAAATAAAAGAAAGCATCTATTGTTCAAAAAAAACCCAAAAAACTTTAATAACATTCACTCACGATCTCATAGGCAGATCATGTACAATGATAACGAAAGTTTCCATCACAAATAGTTGTTCAAACAGTCACCTGTATTTCACATAAGAGTTCATCTTGTCATGTGCTTCAAGGAACCGTTGAAGCTTTTCCTTCGCCTCCTTTGCCCTCGTTCTGGCCTCTTCCTTCTCCTCTTTGTCCCGTTGTGTTTTGTAACCATTGAAAGCTTGCTTCTTTTCACTCAGCTTTGGAAGAGCACTAAAAATTCGAGAAGAACCAAAATTAAATCGCTCTTTCTCGACAGGTTGAGTGCTGCTAAAGCAGCACCGCAGCTCACCAACCATGGCATCTTTAACGTCCACCTAGTGCTAGTTGATGGGTCTCCAGCTTAACGTCCACTCGAGGGACGGCACACTTTGTGGTGCAATGCTCTGCCTGTGAAACAAGTCAAAAGCATATAGTCGCACGGAGAATCACACCTAGGTTATACAACTCGGAGGCAAGTGCACTAGTTCTGCACCATCACGTCAGCCTTCAATACAACTCTGTCTCAAAAAAAAATTTCTCCATTTTCAAAAGAAAACAGAAATGTCAGATGTTCTTTGTACTACGTCGGCCTACCTATAACGTGGATCATTGATTATCATCTTCATTGCTTGCTCCCATGATGAACTCGCTGGTACTCTCTGCAGGGGGTATGGCGTACAAAAGCGGGGGGGGGGGGGGGGAGGTGTGAATAAAGTTACAGTAAAGTCAAAATTTGGACATGAAACTACAATTAAAATAAAAGCTAAGAAAAAAAAAATGAAGTTTAAAAAACAACTAAATATCCATCGATGGTCACCTTATTGAAATATACGTTTGTAACCTAAAAACAAAGTTTAAAACTACAACGGCACTCTTTCATGTTCCAACGTCGACAAATATGCCCAACCCACATTATTACATCATTATACATACTTGTACCAAGTTTGATTGAAATCCCTCCAGCTGTTCTCAAGTTTCACATTTTACCTGACATTCCCTCTGACCTTTGACCCCTTGATGCCAAAATCTAATTAGTTCATTTTTGTGTAATAATATATACTTATACCAAGTTTGGTCAAAATACTAAATAAGGAATAAAATTTGGCAATTGTTGCATGACAAAAGCAAGAATGATTGTCAATATACTGTATCACTGCACTGGAACACAAGTTATGTTGTTCAACTACCATCAGCAAAGCTACAAACAAGTTCAATGCAAGTAATCATTCGAAAAGTGGGGTTGAACCAGGAAGCTTCCAAGTTTGACACATGGGGAAACAACGGCGCATCTTATTCAAATGGAGTTCATTGAATGTTTCTAGGATTCATAGCATCACAGCAAAAGGTGAATATCTGAAGTCACCGCAGCACTTGACATTTCTGTACTAACCCTCTCCATTTGTGAACAGTTAGGACACACATTTAAAGAAATATGAAGTGCAGGGTCAACATGCTGAAAATGACCCAATAAGGAGGTATTTCACTCCTAACCGACTTGTTAACGATGGTTTTCGCTGGTAATTAAATGGATGGAGCAAACGTAATCTGATCTTAATAACTAATCAAAGTCAATGTCACTGCCATATCTGATGCACATAAATCACCTGGAAAGAGCAATCAAACGTTGTAGATCCTCACCAGGCCTGTTTCGTGTGGTTTCATAGTATGTATTTTTGAGACGTACTTGCATTCCAATTGTACCATACATACTTTATAGAGGTACTCAGTTGAAAAAAGATGAAGTGCAAAAATCGTGGTCTACGTTGGCACAACATGTGCAAGACAACAAACAAACAAACAAACAAATGGACCCAAATGCAGTACCTTCTCCTTTGGCAAGAGTAATTAAGCAATACGCTAAAACAGTGATGCTTTATGGTCGCTGAACAATGATTTCCGAGCAAAAGTAAAGGCGACTTCGGATGACAGGAGTAAACAGGCCAAGTGAATAAGGTCAGGTCAACAATGAAAAACTGGGCAAGAATGACATTCTGCGTCAGAACTTGTACGAGCTTACTTTATCCTTGAGGAGGTCCTTGAATGCTTGTCTGGCCTCTTCTTTTGTGTTCCATGTGTAAACCTTCTTCTCTTTTTTCTTCTTGCCATCTTCAGATTTGGGGGTACTGTGACAGAGTGAAAGGGAGGAAATTAAGGATGCTTCTGCTGTCACCAAAGTTCTCACCACAATTATGCACTTCTTCTTCTGCTTATGGAACGGCCACCATTATACCACCTTCCTTGTCGGGGGGGGGGGGGGTTAGCCGGGGGAAGCTCGGCCCGAGTCTTCAGGAACTAGCTGGTCAGGCCTGATGTTTGACTAGTTGGGGCAGGAATTTAGAATTTGGCCATGGTGCTGGCGATAGCTCGTCTACTCTTCGCGAAGGACACCATGGGATCTTTAACATCCATTAACAAATGTATGCAGATGGGACACCCGTTTCTCATCCGTATGGGGGACGGCACACATATTGATGAATCACCCTGCCTGTGAAATAGAGATGACAGTTTATGGCTGGGTCGGGAATCAAACCCAGGCTAGACAACTAAGGGGCGAGTGTGCAAACCTTTAGGCCATCCTATCAGACCACTTTAATTATTCACCATTCAATGATTATAAAGTAAAATCAGAATTTTAAAATTTGCTGCAAACGGGAGTGAACTATCAAAAACTGAGCATGCAAAAGGCTAAATTTTACACTCACATTTAAATTACATTTGTCTTGAACAAACCACCATGCGATTTAAGAGACTCGTAAAATAGGCAAGATAATTCTTACCAACTCTGATCAAGCTTGCTCCCGTCAATAAAATGTTTACACAAATAAAAATTCTTGTCGGTGATATTTTTGAACTGTAGAGTTTTAATTGTAAAGGAATCATGACTTGCTCCCCACAAATAATGTTTCATTCCGCAAAATGGCAGGGGAAAAAAAACAAAAACAACAATAAAAGAAATAAACAAATAAACAAGAAAAGAGCAATCAGATATTGCAAACCCTTGCCAGGACTTCTTTTGATTGGCGTTCTTTCGGTTTTTCGGGTAAATCCAATATGACTGCCAAACCATGTGACCAATGACATAATATGTGAAAACCTTTTGATACTCGTGGACAGGCGGTCATACGTATACACTTTCGCCTCGATCTGTTCAGACACTTCAGAAAGGAAGATTTTTGAAGTTTTTATTTTTTTTTAAACAATATAGCTGCCGAATCCCGTGACCAATGACGGCATGAATTTTTTTTTTTCCTGTGAACCATTTTATCCCGAGATGACCCTCAAAATTTTTCATACCAATTGGATATGGCGTTCGACAAATGCAATTATGACGGACGTCATAACAAGGGCACCTATGACTTCATTAAAAAAAATTAACTTATTCCACATGAGGAGTACTTGCTATGTGTCAAGTTTCAATTTTTTTTCCTTGGTGTGGTTTCAGAGATACAGAGGTCCAAAGTTTTTCCGTTTTTCCAATATGGCTGCCACAGCACGTGACCTATGACGTCATTATTATTAAAATATTCTACATGAGTCATCGCACCAATGGTGAAAATTTTGTCTCAATCCGCCAAGCGGTTGCGGAGAAAAAAACATGAAAGTTCTGCGCGGACAAAGACAGACAGACAGACAAACAAACGGGCCCAAATGCAATACCCTCTCCGAATCCTTTGGTGAGGGATATAAAAATATACCGTCAGAGATGGGGAATCCCCCGCCATTGAAAAATAATTGAAATCAGATAAGCGGTTTTCCATTAATTACAAAAAACATTTTTTTCAAGATGGCCGCCCCAGTTGGCCATCTTGGATCCGGCCACACCCAAAATCAATAGGGTTCTTCCTTTTCAGGTGGTACATGTGTGACCCAAATTTCAAATCGATATGGCGAACAGTTTATGAGTTATTGCACTCACAGCTATAAATGTTGACGCCCAGCCGGACGGACGGACGACCCGGGAGACAATATCCCCCTTCCGCCACGCGGCGGGGGATAAAAAAAAAGACAAACAAATAATTAAATACAGCCTTAAGAATTCAGAAAACATGCACAAAACTAGAACGATCAATCGAAGATTGCATTCCCTCGCAGACTTGTTTTGTGTGGTTTCATTGTCCATACACCATTGTTTTATTGATGCAGAATGCCTACATTAGAACATGCTGTGGTCAGACAGACAAACAGACCCAAATGCAATACTCCTTTGGCGAATGTAAAAAAAAAAAAAAAACAGAAAATGGCAGCACAAACCTTTGGACAACTGGCTCCACAACAGGCTCCCCTGCTGGCAGCTGCTCGGGTTTCTGAAGGGTAGTAACTGGGACCGCTGCTACTCCTACCGGAGGGGGCACGATGGCAGGCAATGGTTCGCCAGGACCAGGAGATGCCTCAGGCATCACAGAGCTTGGTGCTGGCGATTCCTCATTCTCGGAGGGCGATGTGGTGCTCATGGTCCCCGGTGTGTTTGTGGCTGAGGCAAGAGCAGGACCGGCTGCGACTGCTGCAGGAGTGGCTGCCAAAGGAGCCATTGTACTCGGTGGAGTGCCTGTGATGGGCACAGCAGATGCAGTCGTGGAAGTAATGGTGGCAGCAGCAGTGGCGACGGTGGTGGTGGCAGCAGCAGCTGTGGCAGCAGCAGCTGTTGCAGCAGCAGCAGCGGCGGCAGCAGCAGCGGCAGCAGCAGCAACAGCAGCAGCATTTGGATCCAGGGCATTTTGTACTTCATTTTGTCCTCTAGTCAAACAACATGGAAAGTTATTTCAGGTCACTATTTTTCTTCTTCTTTTGAAAAAAAATAAAATAAAGTATATATATACAGAAGTTTCAACAAAAGTGGATATTTAAAAACATTGCTTCAAACTAGGGATTTTATTTTATTTTAAATAATACATCATCGATTTGCAACAAAAAGGACCCAGTGGACATTAATAAAAAAGGCTTTTTTGCATGTCAGGAGTGGGGCAGAGGTGCTCTTTTTAACATTTTAAACCTGCAAAACCAATACACACGGTGGAAATAGAATCAACATTACAAACGTTATTGCAATGATCAAATGACTGTGTGGTTAGAACAGTTATTTTTTAGGTTATGGATAGTTCTCAAGCAGAACTCACTCCCAAAATTCACTCAAATGGTGATTGGTAATGAGGGAGGGAGGGGGAGGGGACAAGCTCCAGTGCCAAACTGTGGTGAGAATGATTGCATTGAGCAGTGTCCCGTGCTTGCGTTTTTCATCGTCATTCTGATACTGGAGGAGGAGATTGGGACCATATTCTGTGCAGAGCGTTGGTGCTGCTTTAGCAGTCTCCTTGGCTATTGGGCACAATCCTGGACGGGTCGTCACTCCAGGCACAATCCTGGATGGGTCGCCACTCCGGGCACAGTATACCAGCATGCTGGCACTCATTTTGCCGACCTCGGAAGGATGACAGGCCGAGTTAACCGCACCTAGTATTAATTCAACAGCTGAGCGGGGATTTGAACTCAAGACCCTAGGATCCAAAGCCTGCCACCCTAACCATTAAGCCAACGTCAGACATATTGATACTGGCATTGCACACGTGTACTCAAAGGTCAAGCGAGATCACCGCTGCTCTCCAAATACATTTGTCTATCCATAAATTGAACTTGAGTTGTATAGAATTACACTCTGTACACTCAGTATTAAGCAGAAAAAGGTGCCAAGCGGAAAAGAGAGAAAAGGGATTGACATTGGAAGCTAACCCTAATTAACAGGCCATCAATTTTGAGCTCTGGGCCTCATTAACCACGATGCAGAGGTAGTCCAGTTTCTACGCCAAGTAGCTGATGGCAGTGACTTCTTCGAACATAATCAGCAAATCCATAGAACTAAGAATAAAAATAATAATAGCAAAGTCAATTCCAATCGGTTACATGTTTTCATTAACAAAATTATAATTATCTGCTGTTGCCCCCTCTTTGTTATCTCAGTTTCCACCATGTTCATTTTCAGCACATGCTTCTAAGTGGGAAACACGCAACTGCAGGTGCAGGTTCATAAGACGGAAGACAAATATCCTCAAAAAATTAATCCACAAATATTACTGTGTGTTTGTTTTAAAGAAAACTAGACTACCTCTCAAAAAGCAAATGTTCAGGTCCAATTTTAAACACCCTTGCACATAAAAACTAATTCAATCAGTCACAACAACAACAACAACAAAAGAAGCGTAAAAAGCAATGACCATCAAAGCAAAAATTAATCTCAATCATCAAGTATAAAAGTTCAAAGTGCATCAAAGGAAGAAAAGGGACAATAATCGGATCTGACAAAGGATAATCTGTCCACACAAAAAAGGCCAGAGCAATCAATGGGTGAACAAAAGAGATCCAAAAAATATATATTGAAATGCACTCGTACTTACTCCGATTCTTCGTTCGCTTTAATCCGAGCTGTAAATACAAATCAACATGCAATCAGGAAAGTGGCCAAAAATAATTATAATCATCATTAGAAAGCATGAAATATGAACAAAGCAACGATTCAGCAACATACAACCTTGTGGACAATCATCACAAGTCCACCCAATACCTTCAAGGTCCTCCAGCTCCTTGGGTTTGATCCAGCGAGACTCCTTTGTCTGGGAGTTATAATAGTATGGTTTGCCACTATCAGACTTGTATTCTTTCCAAGGACAGGATGACACCAACAACTGTGACATAAAACAGAGACAAAGGATAGGTGCTTCATGCAAATTTCAGGATGACATAAGGATGGTGCCCCTCCCTGAGATGCCATTATCCATCCAAAAAGATTTCATTCATGGATCATTGTTAACATTTTTGTATCCCACTGATAGGCCGGATCTGGATTCAGACCTGAACCTAAATGCAAGCGGCTTGTTTTCATCACCTAACCAACTCCTTCATCTCGTTTTGTCATAACTTGCCCACAACTTTATGAAATATCATGCTATATATCGTTTTTGACACTATCCCTCATGCTGAAGAATCACTTTAGATTTTGGTGAACATCCGGATACTAGAATTTTTACTCAGTTCGGCCTTGTTACACCCACCCAACCTGCCCACCAAATTTCATCCGAATCCGTCCACAACTTTTTGAGATATCCTGTACACAAACAGAGACAAACAAACAAACAGGGTCAAAAGATAACCTCCATCCACCTTCGGTCGGAGGTCACTCGAGAGTTCATAGAACACCTTACTCGACGCAGTGTTCAAATATATAATTCAATTGAACTAAAGTCATGATTTTAAAGGTCAATATATACAATATACACTTCAATACAATCCTCTTAAAGAAGTCCTTTCATTCAAGCTTCTGGTTCTCACTAGCTGCCACGATCTTTCCTGGGAAAGCCACAATTCCAAGCTGGCCTCCAAAGCAAGTCGCCGACTGGGCATCCTCCGTCACGTAAAGATATTCCTTGGCACACCTGAACTCCTGACCACACACAAATCATCCTGATCATCCACAGCCTGATGGAGTACTGCTCTGCCCTCTGGGCTGGGACTCCCGCCTCTCACCTTTCTCGGCTTCACGCTGTGGAAACCAAGGCATTTAGGATAATTGGTATCTCCCGCGATGAGGCTGTCCTTGGGTCTCTCACTCTCTCACCACAGGCAGGTTTTTCTGTCTTCTACAGTCTCCTCTCCGACCTGACCCCACCTGCTCTGTATGCGATATGCCCCACCCCCTCCTGCTTTGTATGTGATTTCCCCCCACCCCTCATATTTCCGCAGGGAGCTCAAGGTCCACCAACAACTCCCTTCTGGTAAAACTACCAAAATCACGAATCAATGCTCACCTCCACGCTTCCATTCCTCTTTTTTCCCAACTTTGGAACAAACTCCCACACTTTCTTCAATCCCATTCCTCCCTCCACGTCTTCAAAACAGCTGTTCACCACCATGTTATATCTTCCCCATCAAAATCCACGATCTTTTCAACCCCCATTAATCCACCCCAAACAAACCCATCTTCAAATTGCCTGCTTTCCTTCCTGAACGTCCCTGTCGTGCAAGGACCTGAAGTGTCCATCTTGTTTAACCTATGTACCCCACCCCATCCCTCTCCCTTCCGCAGATCTCCTATCTCTATTCCTAACTGTTTTTCCTTCCCTCTCCCACCAGTCTCCTGCTGCCCTTGTTGTACATATGCATGGCTCACAAAGTGGGTATGCTGTGGT
Source organism: Eptatretus burgeri (assembly GCF_056783735.1). Taxonomy (NCBI): domain Eukaryota; kingdom Metazoa; phylum Chordata; class Myxini; order Myxiniformes; family Myxinidae; genus Eptatretus; species Eptatretus burgeri. The sequence goes on from NC_140962.1 coordinate 29,873,619, forward strand.
ATGTTTGTGGGAAATTCCACATAAAACTATTATGAGGTACTTAGACAAACCATCAATGGTCAGAAATGAAAGTGGACATCTTGGGGAACGCGTAGAAACCGGCAATATCATACTCGCCATTTCCCTGTTTTATTAAAGATGAATTAAACAACAGAATATGGGTATTGTAACCTTAGAAATGTTACAGTTTGATTGGTAATTTTTTTTATTTTACTGTACATTTCTTATGTGACAGTTATTTTCAGTGTGGTGACTTAGAATGTGAATTTCGGTGTCTCTTTTGTGTTTCGATGATGTTCTGTCTCACTATTCGGGTTTTCTGGCATCTACCCTATCTGATGAAATAATGGATTCGTACATAACGCTTTGTGTCCACTGCATCGAGAAAAATAAGGAGTCCAGTGTTGATAATGTTTCTTATGATTTTTATTCCAAATCTCCCTTAATTTCTTGGAAATATGAGACACTAACAGCAGAAAAATATAGATCAAAATTGTGATCAGAAAAATAAAATTCGGACCGCAAGTAATCCCGTCTTGATTTTCGTGTCAGTCCCGTTATGTACGCATCATCATCTCTCGTCGGACGCAAATAACGCTAGCATTAGAAAATCTTGCAGTCTTGCAAACTTCCCGGATTGATGGATATAATAGGCACTTCCAAGTATGTCAGCACATTTCCATTCGCTGTCGAGAGCAGCGTTTGTATTCGTGTCCGTGTCTTTGCGAGAGCCGTAACGTACGAATCCAGCGTGAGGACGCTGAGCCGAACGAGGTGACTCGCATTTGTCTGATAATTCTTTATTTTAACCAACGCTATAATTTTTTTGGTGCTTCGTGAGGATCCAAGAGGTAAGAATTATGTTTTTCTTTTCATGTTTAAAGTGATTATTTTCAAAAGTTTGAAAGAAATAGATTCAATTTTAACGTTATTTTTCGCTACCAAGTGTGGCATTCTTTGCTCCTGAACTCGTCTTTGTTTTCATTGTAATTTATAAGATCAGACTCTCTAGAAATGTGTTGTTTTTTCTTTTTCCTGTCAAATATTGAGCCTGTTTAAAAAGGCAGAGTAAAAATTATCTGTTTCTTATCCCAAAATATAATATTTACGTTGTTTTTTCATCCGATTCCGTACATAACGCTGATGCCAAGCTCGAAATTCGAACGTGTATTTACAGTGTTGTATATATTCAGTGGTAACTTTAAAACCGGGCGTGCTGCAGGTCTAAAAAATTAGATTTAGCTCTTTGAATACATGCAGATTAACATAATGGGTTGCATTTCATGTTTCCCGAAACTTCTGTTTTTTTTGCCCTTTGTGCAACAGTATGTGTACCCACTTTGTGAGCCATGCACACATTCTGTGTGTTAGCTCTCATACGAGCCTTGACCTTGTATTAAAAAAAAAAGAAAATGCAGAAGGTTAGCACCATTGATGCAGTCGTATATACCACCTTACTTAACATATCCAAGTACTGCTAAACTGAAGGGTTTTGAAAGTGGCAAAAAGGCAATTTGTGTCCTCCAGTGTTCAAGCATATCATTATATTGAAATAAAATTCTTAAAAGGTCGTATAAAAAAAAAAAAAAAGATTCCGGACATTTCCCGCTGTAGATACAGCGTTTTATACATAACCTTATTTAACATTTTACAATAGTTCTTCATACCCGTTTGTGTCCTTTATAACATCCTTAAAAACAACAAGTTTCCTGTTTGACATGAGTAAATAAATTATCTCGCTCCTCTCTGGGCACGGGTTATCGGGACCAATTCAGATTCGAAGTAGTGCTAAACTTCTGGTTTGTTTTCAGATAAAATGTTCAAAATATAACATTCAATTTAAATCAAGTTGTTCCTCCATCATAAACTGATATTTGTAGACAGACAGAAGTGAGCAAATTGCTTAATCCCACTTTTTGCTTCGCGTGCGCGGGATAATGATGAAAACTCAATCACCGAGCCGATGAAAATTTTCTGCCCTTGCTTCTTCCAAAAATAAAAAAAAAGTAAATCAACAAAAACAGGTTGAAAGAAAAACAAAATAATCAGGAAAACATTTTTTTTGGTTACCTCAGCATGTGTCTTCAACTCTGCAGGCTTTTCCCACGTCGATTGCTTTGTTTCACTGTTATAATAGTATGTGCGGCCATCGGGCGCCTTGTGTTCAGTCCACATAGATTTCTATCATACACATCCAAATTACATCTTACACACAGTACCCAGAACTTTAAGCAAATAAACATAATAAAAAGCCATGTTCATGAGTCCGAGAATGATTGCACAAAAGCAAGCAAACCATCACAGTGCATTGCTGTTGGAGGCAAAGATAATAAAACCAATTAATCAGTCTACCTTTTTTGGTGGGTCTTGTGCTGGAGAGCTGCCAGCCGAGCCTGAATGCTGCACACCCACGAGAGCAGGGTTCATAATCTGTGGAAAAACATGCACACAATATATTATTAGAGTGCACAAAAATTATAAAAAAGAGCCCTTCAAAAATTTCAGGTCAGAGAATTGTTCATACCTGTGGAGTTACTGTATTATGATCTGAGGAAAGCAAAAATAAATAAAAACAAGCACATGTGTTAATCAATCACATTTATCACCATGGTGAACTTGCAAATCCAAGCAGTTCTGAAAATAAATAAACAAGTGAAACATACTCACTTCCTGGGATATCGAGTACAGGTGTGGGACCCTGGAAAAATAAAGTAAACAAATCAGAGACCAAAACAGTGACAGCATACCGTTTGTTTAATGTATGAAAAGGAAACACTTAAGGTGGTAAAGATGATTTTGAGAAGAGAGAAAAATAGGGAAGGTTGAAAGGACAGATAAAAATAATAGAAAAAAAAAGATGGAAGGGTATAAAAATTAGTTTTGGATTGAAATCCAGAGAATGCCTGAGAAAGTACAATCACGGTCAAACCAATCATAGCCAGGGACTGCAGTGGTTTAAATGAAGGCCTACCAACTTATATTCAGCTAAACTTAGGGTTGGTACTAAAATACTACCAGGAAGCAGTACTGCTCACATTAAACAAGCTCATAAGGAATTAGAATGAAATAGTAAAACAGGAGAGAAACTACAAGGGTACTCGGGAGAGTGCATACCGACGCCAGGTTGATTAGTTTACGTTTTGTATCCCACAGATAGGCAGGATCTGGATTCGGACCTGAACTAAAATTTAATCAGCTCGTTCTTGTCACCACCACCAACTTTCATCCAAATCCATCCACAACGTTTTGAGATGTCATGCTTTGTATCTATTTTAGCCCGATCACTCAATGGTGACGAATCATTATTTTTTTAATTCTAGTATCCGAATCCAAACCGAATCTTCACCAAAATTTAATCAATTTATCCTTGTCACACACCCAACCCGTCCACCAAATTTCATCCAAATCCATCCACAACTTTTTGAGATATCCTGCACACAAACAGACAGACAGGAGTGAAAACAACCTGTCTGCCTTCGGTGGGTGGACATAATGAACACGAGGGAAGGAAGTGAGATCTTGTGACTTCAATATGAAAAGTATCAACATTGAATATACTAGTACGTGCCCGTACGTACGTGGCCGTACGTGAAAAAAAAAAACTTTCAAACCGCGTGCCAGAAACAACCACAGGCCGTTCCTTCGCTCTCGCGTGGCCGTACGTGCGTGGTCTTACTTGCAAACCAAAAAAAACAACTTTCAAACCACGTGCCAGAAACAACAACCACACAGGCCGTTCCTTCGCTCTTGCATGGCCGTACGTGCGTGGCCGTACTTGCAAACCAAAAAAAAAACTTTCAAACAACCACACAGGGCGTTCCTTCGCTCTCGTAAACAATGACTGGATTGGGGCATTGTGTTTATCTATAAATGCACATAAGAAATCGAGAAATTATTAGAATACAGTGTCATCACTATCCGGAAATCTGTACGTTGTAACCCATAATGGGGAACACGGCTGAGGATCTCTTCCCCAATGGCCATGCCTACGCAGCAACGTGTCCTATGATTGGTTGGTAAATAAATGGCCATAACTTGGGAAGCACTTGTCTGATTAATATCAAACCTTGAAAAGGCACATACTCAAGTCCCCAGAAATATACCTGGCAAGTTTCAAATAGATCGGACCAGTCGTTGTCGAGAAACAGCGGTCACACACACACACACACACACACACACACACACACACACACACACACACACACACACACACACACACACACACACACACACACACACACACACACACACACACACACACACACACACACACACACACACACACACACACAATTATCGATAGATTAAACTTCATTAATGGAAACTATAAGACTGCTATATACATTGACGACCATATTTTTTGGCGTACAAGTCAATAATTTCCCCCCGGATCGACTTACTATTGCTCAAGACAGTGCTGATAATGATTCAGGAGATCGTTTTAAACACTGTATATATTATATTCAGGAGATCGTCATGCATGGGCTCCAGTCCATAGGTAAGAGCAGCACTTCATTGAGCTACAGACCAAGTCCTTGTAGGCTGTGAGCACTTCTGATTTTTCAAGGAATAACTTGGAAAGACAGAGGATGCCCAGTCTGCAGCTGGCTTTGGAGACCAGCTTTGCTATTTGGTTGGCCCAAGAAAAGTCTTGACTGCTCATGAGGCTCTTTTTAGACTGTCAAACCTCTTAGACATGTTAGAGACTGAACCACTTTCAGCAGCAGACAATGGATTTTGAATATCCACAACTAGATCTTGAAAACAATGAAGATCTACAAACTGCATCCTGAACGTTTATGACAGTGATGATGAGAGACTCGAAGATTAACCTGACAAAGATTCACAAAACAATCTACAATGAGAGAAGTAATGTCACAAAAAACAGCATCTTTCAAGGAGATTCAATGTCATCGATTCTCTTTTATCTAGCTGTGGTACTTCTCAGCATAAACCTTTCAGAATATTGGCTGTAAATACGAGAGAAGCATGACATGCTCAAACAAGCGAATAAACCATATGGTCGATATGGAAGACCTCAAAATATGTTAGAAATAACCCAGTACTCCAAGGCCTGCTGGCAATCATCACATTGTTTGTTCAGCTGGGACATGTGCATAAAATTTCGGCTGGACAGGCACACCAAAGCTCAATTCCAAGGAAGGTTGACCTCAACTGAGAAATCGTAGTGAATGGAGAAACAGCCATCAGGGAGCTCAAACATTTGGGTGTTGAAGAATCTGGGGGCATACAGGCTGCAAAAATGGGGGGAGAAAGATCTGAAACAAGTGCAATACGTGCAGCTTTTTTTGAACACCAAATATAGGATTACTACCATAAATGGCCCACAGGTTTGGAATAATAAATTCAAGAGACGAGGTAAACTCACAACATGCCACAAACATCAAATATGTTGACAGACTAATTGAGGAAAGACGAGGGTGTAAAATGACTGATACGTCACCAGAAGTTGCCAACAAGATGTGAACTATGGGTGCTAGCATCCGCACTCCCGCACTATGGGTGGGAGTGCCAGTCTCCACCCATCTTCGGTGAGAAATTTAAAGTAGTGATACTTCTATAAAGTGATTATTTTTCTGGGACACACTGAACCCGTGAAAATTATTTTTGGGATACACTATAACCATATTTTGCCTTGATGGACACTAAGGTTTGAAGTTAATATGTATATATATATAAATATACACACATAACCTCCTGGCTGTAATGGTGAGCATCAGCCACGGATTGTGTCTCACCTAGTAAACCACATAATCCGCAAAGAACAAAACGTCCGTCTGCCACCCAGACGTCTATTCCCGCTAATGTGAACCAATCAACCAGAAGGCACGGGGTGAAATTGGCTGGGAAATAAAAATCAAAAATAGGTGGAACGTGAGAGCACTCCTCTGATCTCCATTTTCAGCACCAAAGCATCATCTCCAATTCAGAGGCCTCAGCCTGGTGACTGTCAGACAAATATTTATGGTCAACATTGGCTAAATAGCAAACGGAGCCAGCCACCTGCCCAGATTTCAGACGTATTTACTCTGATCAGGAAGGCATACCGTATAAATATCTCACCAATGATGACCAGATTTGTCGTTTATACATCAATTGTACCTCCTGGCTGCAATTAGTCACTGATGCTGATGTCACTAATGAAATCAAACCCGTCAAGTTGAGGATGAGGCACATGATAACGGAGAAACATGATCAGATTGGGAAGAAAAGCTGATACAGTTCCTGTGTACTGCCATACATCCATTCATTAATGAAACTGCATTGGTCCAATGGCTGAAGTCAAGATCAAGATGTAAACTGAAAAGTGCGTTCCAAGCATCTTGTGTGATATACAATTACTGGAAATAGAATTTTTTTTCTCTTTCAAGCAAACCACATATTCTGCGCAAGCCGTTTGATGGAAAAGCGCAGCATCACAAAGAGATATACAACGAAGGAAAATGGTTTCATCCTCAAAATGAAGCATGTGCAATGTTTCCAGTTTTTACTGGAAATAAGAATAATCATCATCATTACTATAATTACGGACTGGTGTTGTTTGTTTGTCATGCTACTCTTCCTACAGTTCTGGGCCAATTACATCCAGAGGATGAGCATAACCCCAATTAATGTATAGGGGTGTTTTTATCTTTGCCAGTGGTCTTGTGGGGTTTGGGGGGGGGGGGGGGAGGGATGACACACATTCTCTCTGTAAATGTGTATCGCCACCTCTAGGTGGGGGAAGGTATTACAAGTCTCTACTATTAAGAGTACAATATTCCTGTCCCTACATTTTCCAGTGCAGTGAGGTGTTTTGAATTATAAGAAGTAGGTATATTTTTGCTTCATGCATGTAGCCTGTGATATATTTTTTGCGTATACAGTTGCCAACGCCAAAATAAAGGCATGCGTCAAAAGAACACGTTGCATGCTTCGAACAACATCGCCCGTAGGGTGGATACTCAACTAATTATCATAATGGGCCGACAGGATTTCCTGGTGGGACGCACAATCGCCTCCAGGCCTTCCAGCCAGGGTTAGAATCCCAACCCATCTATAAACTGTCATCCCGGTGTTTCACAGGCAGGGTAATTCATCAATGTGTGTACCGTCCTTCGGATGGACGCTAAACTGGGTGCCCCATCTGCAGACATTAGTTGGTGGATGTTAAAAATCCCATGGGGTCCTTTGCTCAGAATAGGCAAGCTATCACCAGTACCATAAACAAATTCCAAATTCCTGCTGGGAAGGCAATGGTAAACTGCCCAGCATTATCCTTGCAAAGAAATTGCGCCGGCAGTACTGAACCTGCCTTCGGACAAAACACCATAATACAAATACAAACTAGAACGGGCAGTCAGTAGAGCGCATACCTTCGCCAACGCTACATTTTGTCTCCCCCCCCCAGAAACCGTTGATTGTAAGGGTATTTAATCCCATACCACATCTGCCGTCTCATATGTGTTATGATGGCTTAAAAACATTAAATTTCCTGCTGTTTGACACTGATTCACGTACATTGTACAATTTCTGTATGAACTCCCTGACCTTTTTGGGTGTCGGTGTCAAGTCAATCTGATGACAACTGGTCACATTATTGGAAATAAGTTCAGTGACACCCCCCCCCCCCCAATGCTTTAAACTCACCAATAAAGTCACTGTCAAATATTGCACATCACAGGATAGGGAATTGAATTCTAAACATTTTGAATCTACTTACATGCAAATTGTATAAGAATTGACCGCGTTATGATAATAAAGGTCGTTGACCCCCCTGACCTTTGACCCAAACCACTAACAAAGGTAATGACGTCATTGTGTCATATCGTATATCACAAGATTGGGCATTGAATTCACAACATTTTGGCATTTATTGCATGCAAATTGGATAAAAATCGACCGCACTATGGCAAAATGATGATTTTGACCTTTTCATGACCTCGACCTTGACCTTTGTACTCTTAATTTTGTAATTGGTATTAGAGTGAGGGGAACAGAACAGTCAACATTTTGGTGTTGGTTTCATGCAAATCGGATAAGAATTGACCGTGTTATGACTAAAACCACACATTTTGCAATGTGGTGCCCCCCCCTGACCTTTGACTCCCAACCGTGAATAAGGGTTATTAAGTCATTGTGTCATGTCACATATCACAAGATGGGGCATTGAATTCTGAACATTTTGGCATTAGTTGCATGCAAATTGGATACAAATTGACCGCGCTTTGGTAAAAAGACGATTTTGACCTTTTTATGACCTTGACCTTTGACCCGATCACTCCCAAAATCTAATCAAATGGTCCTCGGATAATAACCAATCATCCCACCAAATTTGCTGCGATTCAGTTAAATACTTTTGGAGTTATGCGAATAACAAACAAACAAACAAACAAACAAACATATTCACAAATAAATAAATAAATAAATAAATAAATAAAATACACAGCGATCAAAACATAACCTTCGCAACAAAGCTTGCGAAGGTAATTATGATGATAATCACAGACAGAATGTTATGAGGTTAAATGTTCCAAATGAGTATTACAACAAACAGCACACCATTACCCTTGGCAGGACTGTTGGCACAGGCGAAGGAGGCATTCCTGCCATCATCATCCCAGGCATCATTGGAGGTATCATTCCAGGCATCTGTAAAAATACCAGACAAGCCGGTAGGTGGCGATGGGTTGCCGAGCATGGAAACTATAAGATATAGAGCAAAATGGATGTCACATAGCGGATAGGGAATCACCTTAAGATTATGCATATCAAATCTCATCCAGTTCCATCTACTGATAACTACTCGGTATCCATTTGAATGAAAAGTACCGAAAATGCGGTTTGAAATCGGAAATCCCCAAAGTTTGAGGGGGTGCTGTGGGTGAACAAAGATCTAAATCGAAAATCCGGCTCGATAGTTTGTGCACAATGTATTCCAGACGATTAGTGTGAATTTTCATGACAATCCGACCATAACCCAAGGAGGAGTAGCATTTGGCGCGAAGGCACCTCCAGCTCTCGCATATTATTGATGTTTGCACTAATTGACCTTTGACCCCTGATCGAAGCGAAATCGGTCAATGTCCTGAGGCAAAGTTGTAGTACTCATTGAGTACCATGAACCTGCAAAGTTTCATTTGTATCGATGCACTCACCTGGTCGCTAGGGGGCCTTCAATTTTCGCCAATTTTCACGCATACCCTAATTGTAGGGGGCGCTGCGGGTAAAGTATTCCAGATATCACAAAAATCGGAATATATTTGATAGAGATCATTCCTGCCTGTAGATCATTCCTGCCAAATTTCACAACCCTACGTGGGATGATGGCTCTCGGAATTGATTTCGCGTGAACGGTACAGATTTTGAAGGTTTTTCGATTGTTGCTCGGGAACCAAAGTGTCTCCAGCAACCATCACAATTTCCAAAGCACTCGGTCATAAGATGTACCTACCACCCGAGTTTGGTCAAAATCCTCCCACGTTTACTACCAATTATGCCGATGACAAACGAACAAACATCCAAATAAACCAATGTCACCCGCAGGGAGACCCGTATCTTGCCAAAAGGTGACCACGTGTGACTTCTTCAAGGTCACACTGAGGTGAACAGAGCTGCTATCCACCAGGAACGACTCCTTGAGGAATATCTGCCTACGAGAGATTCCGATGAGAATTGTTCTACAGAGTAACCATGCAAAATGTGTTTGCCTCATAACGTCACCAAATGACGTCATAATGTCTCAAGGTTGATATATCTAGAAAGCACTCATCGAGGTGTTCAATTTGAGGTACTACACGATATGGTTCCTAAAACTCGAAAATTTGACCTTGGGGTCAAATATGTTTGACCTCAGGCGCTAACCATGAAGGTCAAGGCCAATCGCCACCAAAAACTAATCAGCTGAGCGCCAGACCATATACTACATTCCCATAAAGTTTGGAGACGATTCGATTAAAATTACTCAAAAAATAAGGGTTTCGTTGACTCCCCTGATTTGCGACAAAGTGGCCTTGACCTTTGACCTTGATCTTCAAAATTTCATGCGCTGAAAGGGACCTCTATAGGCCTCCGATGTGTGAAGTTACAAAAATTCCCAATGATAACTGTGCTCTGCAGAGTGATTTATACGTGATTACAGACAAAAAAAAACATTAAATAAAACATAGGAAGGCCAAGGCCAATCACCACCAAAAACTAATCAGCTGAGCGCCAGACCATATACTACATTCCCATAAAGTTTGGAGACGATTCGATTAAAATTACTCAAAAAATAAGGGTTTTGTCGACTCCCCTGATTTGCAACAAAGTGACTTTGACCTTTGACCTTGACCTTCAAAATTTTGTGTGCTGAAAGGGACCTCTATAGGCCTCTGATATGCGAAGTTACAAAAATTTCCAATGATAACTGCTCTGCAGAATTTTTTATACGTGATTACAGACAAAAAAAAAAACAACAAAAAAAAACATACAAGCTGACGAACATATCTTGCAAAAACTTCGTTTTGGCAAGATAACAAACAGTCAGAATTACTGACAATAAGGGTCACCTATTTCGGCGACCCAAAAACCTCAGAGGCAGAAATGTTCATTCGGTTCATCTCTTAGCTATTGTCGTACGAGCAGGTGTGTATCTCCATGTAGATATATATTTTTTATTATAATTATTATTATTATTTTTTAAATTATTATTATTTTTTCTTTTTTTATTTAAACAATTAGTGTTTTAGAGTACAGTGGAGGCTGAAAGATCGGTCTTTATGGGTTGCAAAAAACTGCAAAACAAAACAATCCACAACTGTCTTGATTTCAAAATCACCACAATTTATCGTTTGAAAATAATTGGAACAATTCTGTAACCTCTGATTAACACACTTCATAACACAAATATGGTCGACTTCAGGAAAAGGTGGGGCATCAAAGTGACATATTTAATTATTAAAAACCCATAGTTTTTCTAAAACAGCAGCTAAATATAAACAAAAAAGTTCATCGAACACGATACGCTTTGCAGTGTTCAAATATATGATGTACTTCAATTTGAATAAAATAATGATTTTAAAGATCATCTAAAATATCTTCTTCTTCTTCTTCTTTCGGCTGCTCCCGTTAGGGGTCGCCACAGCGGATCATCCGCATGATCCGCATAGTGATTTGGCACATGTTTTACGCCGGATGCCCTTCCTGACGCAACCCTGGTCGCCTCTTATGACACAGGGATATGGTACACCTATTTTAACCGGGGTATACACCGGCCCAGTATACTGGTACTCATTTCGCCGACCTCGGAAGGATGACAGGCTGAGTCAACCCCCTGGTGTATTAATTCAGTGGTCCAACGGGGCTTGAACTCAGGACCTTTTGGATCCCAAGCCGCTGCCCTAACCACTGCGCCAACACCAGGCTCTAAAGATCATCTAAAAAAAATATATATATATATGTATATATATATATATATATATATATATATATATATATATATATATATATATATATATATATATATATATATATATATGTATATATATATATATATATATATATATATATATATATATATATATATATATATATATATATATATATATAGTTACGGTTGTGGAAATTCACAGAACATAATTCAGGCTTCCCAGAGATCAGTTATGTCGAAAAGTGTGTGTTCAGATTAGATTTCCTCACCGATGTCTAAAGGGAATTATTCATGTAACCGGGCTGTGATCTTTGGGTCAGCCATTATTCTTTTGCTATCTTTATTTTGGAACAACGACTACTTCAACAACCACAACTGCCTTTCAACAACCACGCCATCCCCACCACAACCACCATCTCAACAACCACGCCATCCCCACCACAGCACTAACCACACTGCAACAACAACATCTCAACAACTCCCAGCCCGATATCCATCAGAACGGGAAAACAGAAATGACGGTTGGAAAGCAACAACTGAGCCCAGCCGAGCTCTGTTGGAATTTTCCCTCAGAAGGAAAGAATGTCTGTGATCGGACCAAAAGAGCGGGCCAAGAGGAGCCGAACCGAACCCCCCAGGAATGTTACCCCCCCCCCCCCCCCGCGCGCCGCGAAGAGAGGGGCGAGGTGCCAGGGCGATAAAAGGCCGGGCTGAAACACCAAGCAGTTAGTCAGCAGTTGGTCTGGGTTCTTCGTGGAGTTGAGTGGAAGTCTGGGTGGATTTGAGCTGCAATCGTCTGCAGTCTGGGAGTTGCAGTCTGGGAGTGCAGTGGAGTCTGTCAGCGAGTGGAAAGAGAGTCCCTCTGCTTGGTCTCTCTCTTTGGTCGACGGAGGTGCCGGTGGAGCCGGAGAGGAGTCACCAGCCGGATCGCCGTTGAAGGCACGGGTGGAGTCCAGCGGAGTGCGGGTAGGGACACCGAGGGTTGCCGAACCAGGGCCCGGCGAGTCACCACGAGGGTGACAGGTAACCAGCACGGCCTCTTGGAGCTCTTGCGGTCTCCACAGCTCCGTGAACTATTAAAGACCCACGGTGTCCAGTTCTGCCCTTCCCTTTCCTGGGGTTTCTTTGTATGAATGTCATGGCGCCTTGTCCGTCAAGTAATGAACTGTTAAGTGATTGTGTAAATAATAATAGAAAGGTTGTAGTTATTTGTCTTGCTCGTTCCTAAATGTCTTTATTCCTGCATGATTGCATACGTGTTTGATCGCATATGTGCATGATTGCATACGTGTGTAACAAATAAATGTCCTTGTTTGAATGTTCACCTGTTCGTTGCGTCCTTTCCCTCAATTGAGCTGCCGTATTGCGTTCGGGATATTAGCTGGCTTTTAAATCGCCGATAAAGTAATCAGATCTGGCGGGGCTTGGCGATATACACCGCTCGGCAAATCGCAAACGGAGCGAGCTGCTTAAGTGGCTCGTTTCCAAGCAGGTCCCGTCGAGGTGTAAATCCCCGGCATTTCTGTCTGCGCGCATTCTTAGGTAAATCGACAATTCGGCGATCAGACCCTGTCACGCGCGGACAGAATAGTTGGCTGATTTTCGGTGTGTTAAAGACACACCTGTAGCTGGATTTCAGCGTTGATCCGAAAGCTGCGACTCGGTTTGCCACCTCCGGTGGGCGCGCGGCTGCGATTAGCTAAAAGCGGTCGCTCGCACGCCGGTGCGGCAGGAAATCTACAACAATATATATATATAGGTTTTTTTTCCCAGAAATTTAGCGCAACTGAAGCAGTCTTATACACCATCCTTATAAACCACTGTTTTTAACATGTACAACTACGACAAAACTGGAGGTTCTTGGAAGTGACAAGGAGATTTGTGTTCTGCCGTGTTCAGTGTAAAATTCAATAAAAAACAAAAACTTGAGATTTTAAAAGTTATATCGATTAAAAATTGATCCTGGGAATTTACCAACGATGACGGTTTCTATTACACCACCTGATCTAACATGTTACATTAGTTCTTCATAAAGTCCTTAAAAACAGTAAGTTTTCTGTTTGGAATGATTTTCAATTTAGCTTGACTGCCAGACAGGTAGAGTAAAAATATCATTTTATATATACACACACACACACACACACACACACACACACACACACACACACACACACACACACACACACACACACACACACACACACACACACACCGCATTATGACATTTCGGTCAACGACTGACTGCATATACGACGGTGGTCCCATAAGATTATAATGGAGCTGAAAAATTCCTATCGCCTCGTGATGTCGTCGCCGTCGTAGCGCTGCCAGTCGTATAAAAGTACAGTATAGCACATACAATTATGTACAGTACATAACACTTGATAATGATAATAAACAACTACACTGTGGCCCCGTTATAACGTGATTGTGGAGGTCCATAAAATGTCATCACGAAAAAAGTGGGGTCGCGCTAAATCGGGATTCAAGAAAATCAGCGTTCAAACTGACTCAATGTTGACCTAACATCCTAAAGCACCCCTATTTTCGCTCTATTTGACCCGTTTTTTGCACATTTACCTTCTAGCAAGTAAATTACCTTTGGATTAAAGAATTCCACGAATAAATCGCTGTTCGTCAAAATTAAAACAAATTAATATTTAGTAAAGCTTTTTATGTTGTTAAAACATTCGCACTGTTCCAAACATATATCACACAACTGACAGGTGCTTGTTTCTTCATTTGTAAATTATAACATGGATGCAATGATTATTTATAAAATCCAAATGCTATTTATTCACCTTTCTATAATCGATGCGAGAGGAGATTGTAAGCAGCCGCTAACAACACACGTGGCCGTCATGAACAGCACAAATGTAAAACAAACGCATCTTCCGTAGATCTTGGATGTGTGTTACAATTGCCAACAGTATTCAGTTCAGTAACATGCTGTACAGGTTTATAGCCTAGGAGCAATAGGCTATACCATATAGCCTATGTGTGTAGTAGGCTATACCATCTAGGTTTGTGTAAGTACACTATATGATGTTTGCACAATGATGACCGCTTAACGACGCATTTCTCAGAACGTATCCTCATCGTTAAGTGGTGCATGACTATATATATATATATATATACATACATACATATATATATACATATATATATATATATATATATATATATATATATATATATATATATATATATATATATATATATATATATATATATATATATATATATATATATATATATATATATATATATATATATATATATATATATATATATATATATATGTATATATATATATATATATATATATATATATATATATATATATATATCTATGTATGTATATATATATATATATATATATATATATATATATATATATATATATATGCCTGGTGTTGGCTTAATGGTTAGGGTGGTGGGCTTAGGATCCGAGTATCCTGAGTTCAAATCCCACTCGGCTGTTGAATTAATACCAGGTGGGGTTGACTCTGCCTGTCATCCTTCCGAGGTCGGCAAAATGAGTGCCAGCATGCTGGTATCCTGTGTCGGAGTGGCGACCCGTCCAGGATTGTGCCCAATAGCCAAGGAGACTGCTTCGGCAGCACCAACGCTCTGCACAGAGTATGGTCCCAGTGGATGGATATATATATACACATACATATACAGGTAGTCGTCGACTTACGACCGCAATTGGTTTTGACCAATCGGTCGCAAGTCGAACAACGTATATTTTATACAAAAAAAAAAATATTTTTTTTGGGGCCACTTTACGTGTTCGTAAAGTGGTCGTAAAGTCGAACAGTCGTAAGTCGACGACTACCTGTATCTATATATACACATATATAAATAAATATAATATATTTATGGATTTCAGAATCGGATCCGGCTAATGCATACAAACATTTAGGTCCTCAGACAGTTATTTCCCTAAATGCATATCCAGGATAGACCCATCCTCATGTCTGGTGGGATTCTAACTTTGATGTGTTGGAGAAGGAAATAGAATAGATTTCCTTTCTTATGGGATAGCCTTTTTCTCTTTACGACACATTCATACACGCAAGATAGCCGTTAGCCCAACGGAGGTTTGTCTACCCCCTTTCCATCAGGACACATTGGCATGGAGGTGGACGATATATTTACACCTTGGACTGACAGGAGATTTGATTAAGCACACCGCGGGCTTTTCCTGAGCAGTTATTCTGACGGTCAAATACGGCTGTGGATCATTTACCTCACCCACCTATTTTCCCATCGACGTTCCACACCCCGTTCAGCAGCTCTATGGATTCTAACTGGCTCTTTTTCGTATCGGGCTGAACATTGAGGTAATAATTGCCCATTGACCTTTTGTGAGCACTTCACGGTTTTTGCTTGGTAATTCTGGCAAATGGCTGCTTTCTGTCGTTCGTCCAGCACCACAAACATGGCATCGTAAGGAAGGAATGATCGAGAGATTGGCGGTTTTGTCACGTGCAACGATGCGCCAATAGGCAAGGTGGATTTGGCCGAAATCTGCTCGAGACTCCTCCCACACCGGCCACCTATAAGAAGGACGAGAGGACCGTTTTCCTGATGAGAGGACCGAATGATCTGCTGGGTACCCTTGTCTCGTGTTTAATTGTTAAGTAAGGCATAGTGATAAGCATCTGCTCTGTTTTTTTCTACCAATACCTGAGTAATTCTTTATTTGTTTGAGATTATTTTAATCGATTTGAATTTACCAATTTTCACGACAGGCATATAAAAAGTTATTCTGTTTATTTATTTTTTCCTTATTAATAAATTCCTTGTTGACGTTTCAACCTGTTGGTGCTTGTCCTTTCCTTACATTGATCCAGCATTGTCCGAACCGAGACAGACTGGGAGGTAATTACAAAACTAATTCACCTGTCATAGTCAGTATGCACCAGCGGTAAACGCTAGGCCACCCTAATTAAGATCCAATCAAAAAAAAAGATTGGTGCTTTGCCGAGGGCGTGCTCCCAGTTAGGAAGCCCGTGACCTCCAGATAAACGGCAAAATTAGACGGTGGACACGGGAACTCGTGGTTAACTGATTGGTGTTTGTGGTTGTAAAGCAACCCACCGTACCACAAAGTTAATCGTGAGCGGTGGCCCCAGGTTCGGCTTTTCCAAGGAGAAACGGGGATTAACCTGTCATAATACACTCGGTACCCGTTATATCCTTGGAGGAGCAGAGGAGCTCCTTGTGAGCCAACGGCCATCCTTATCTAGCGCCCAACTGTGTCTGCGGACATCCTCCTGCAGTTGGGTTACTATTTATTAGGAGGTTGGTGGCAGGATTTGCACTCCGGCCACTGTAAAACCCTTCATTTAACAAATCATTCCAAAAGCATTAAAAAATAAAAAAAAAAATCTGACAACCCACTCCATGGAAGTACCTCCTGTGCAGCTGCCCTCCGCAGGGCAACACGCCAGATGATGAGATTGGGACAAAGCTTTTGAGACCCCCAATCTTGTTGATAGGAGGGAAACCATGGGGTAACCTTCCCGGGTCAGATTGCGGTCATGTGCATTGGGGTGGTGCTGATGTGTCATCCACCAAACTGCGGTCTCCTTGGGTGAACCTGAGGCGGTCCCTTCGAGTGGGTGCCCGGAATGTCCTATCCCAAAGAGAGGATGATCACCTGTCTCTGCTATCATCTGAGCTCAAGCGTATGGACATCGGTATTGCAGCACTCTCTGAGGTTCAGAGCCCAGATATTGGCGAAATCATGGCGGGTGGTTACACCTACTATTGGTCTGGTCGCTCTGATGGTTACCATACCCAAGGAGTTGCTGTTGCTGTGTCCAATAGGCTGACCCCAATGATAATTGAGGTAACACCGGTCAACGAGCGTATTATGAGATTAAGGATTCGTCACTCCTTCGGTGTCATTTCCCTGGTCTCTGTTTATGCTCTGACTGAGGCGAGTCATCTCACTGTGAAGGATGCATTCTATGCCGCACTCACATCTGTGGTTGATCAATGTGCCAGGTGAGACACTCTTCTAGTCTTGGAGGATTTCAATGCAGACTGGAACTGATAGGGATGGTTATGAGACATGTGTTGGTCCCTATGGGTCTAGAACTGTGAACCAGAATAGCACCAAGTTCCTTGACTTTGCAAGAAGTCATGGACTTAGGGTGGCTGGTTCCTGGTTTCAGCACCCACAGGCTCATTGTTGGACTTGGTATTCCAACGCTGGCGGTGTGGCAAAGGAGATTAACCAGGTGCTTGTTGATGATTGCTGGATGATGATCCAGAACTGCAGAGTCTATCAGAATGCTCAGTTCCTCAATACTGACCACAGGCTTGTTGTAGCAACTCTGAAGTTGCAGCTTAAATCCAGGAGAATGGTACCATCCCAGACTAAGCTGGATATTGGCAAGCTCAAGGAAGAGAGGATTACTGAGGAATTTGTGCACAGGCTGAGAGAGGATTTGGGGGGTCTGGTTGAAATGGGGTAATGCTCCTGGGATCTGTGGCATCCATGCTGAACTTCAAGGCTGGTGGAAATGCTGCACTCGTGTTGTTGCATGCAGTTCTTCACTCTGCCTGGAACACAGGAATCATTCCAACTGACTGGAAGAGGTCTCTTGAGTCCCTCTTTAGAAAGTGAAGGGTGATCGCCAAGACTGCAACAACTACCGAGGGGTGACGCTGCTCTCAGTGTAGGACAAGGTCTTTGCTCAGATAATTCTTGATAGGGTTCGCCACCATCTGCTTGAGCACCAGCATCCAGAGCAGTCAGGCTTTACACCAAAGAGGTCAACGATAGACCGTATCCTTGCTCTTTGGGTCCTCACTGAATGCAGATGAGAGTTTTGGCAGGGGCTGCTTGCAGTCTATGTTGATCTCTGTAAAGCGTTTGATTCAGTGAATCGGAATGCCCTCTGGAGGATTCTTGGTCTTCGTGGGGTGCCACCAAAACTGATGAATCTGATGTCTGAACTATACTCTGGTACTGAGAGTGCTGTGAGATGTGGTGGTACCATCTCTGACATATTTCCAGTTGTTGCTGGAGTTCGTCAGAGGTGTGTCCTGGCCACCACACTTTTCAGCACTTTTATGGACTGGATTTTGGGGAGGATCTCAGAGAGATCAAGCTGCGGTGCATCGTTTGGGAATGTCAAGAACTCTGACCTTCATTTCGCAGATGATGCAGTCATCTTTGTGGAGACTCCAGATATCTTTTTGAGGGCCCTTGGGGTGCTGAATGAGGAGTCGGAGCAGCTGGGATTATGGGTTTCCTGGGTCAAAACTAAGATCCAAGCTTTCAATGACATCTTGGATGCTGCTGTCCTGTCTGTGCCTGTTTGTGGTGAGGATGTTGAGGTCACGGAGAGATTCACTTACTTTGGCAGTGATACTCATGTCTCTGCAGGCTGTGAGCCAGAGGTCAACAGACATCTGGGTCGGGCCAGGGGAGTCATGGATTCACTGGATCACGGGGTGTGGCGCTGCCAGTACCTGTGCGGGAGGACAAAAGTCTGAGTCTTCAGGTCCTTGTTGCTACCAGTCTTACTCTATAGATGTGAGATTTGGACTTTGACCAGGGATCTGAGACGGAGACTTAATTCCTTTCGTACCAGGTATCTTCGGAGAATCCTTGGCTAATGCTGGTCAGGCTTTGTGTCCAACGAGCGGTTGCTGAGAGAGTCTCAAATGAGATTTGCTACCTGCATAATCTGTGTGCGTCAACTGTGACTGTATGGACACGTGGCTCATTTTCCTGACGCTGATCCTGCTCACCAGATTCTCTCAGTGAGGGAGCCTCCTGAGCAGAGGAGGCCAATGGGCCGACCACGTGCCTCGTGATTGCAGCCGGTTGATCAGCATCTCAAGGAGATGGGGATGGGCCAGGCATCTGCCTGGGGGATGGCCAGACGGAGGCCCATGGAGTACCGGCGGAAAGTGGACGCAGCGACGCGCTGCTCCAGCGCATGCTCCCATACCTGACCTGACCCCCCACCCCCGTGGAACCCCTTCGACCCCGATTTATTTCCTGCTGTGAACAAACTTTGGTACATCACGGGTGATGAAGGTTGTGGTCAAGTTTCATCAGAATTGCATTTGGAGTTTCTGTGAAGAAAGCAAATGCCTATTTTGGGGGGCAACCCCTGTAGATCCCCTTCGGGCCTAATATTTTTAATGCCATGAACAATTTTGGTGCATACACGACGAAGAACGTTGTGGTAAAGTTTCATTGAAATCGTATGTGTCGTTTCAGAGAAGTTGTTGCAAGTGCTTATGGACAGACGGACAATGCACCATCCCATCATCTCCCCGGAACTACGTGCCAGGTGAGCTAAAAATTTCGAAAGAAATGTGAAAGGAACAAAGAACGAAAATGTCGGGAAGAACCCAGGCAGATGAATTTCAGCAGTTACTCCCCAGGCTTAAATGCAGCAACATGTACAAGCTTCCAGTTGTCCGATGTACTGTAATACTTATTATTTAATCTATTTTTCACAAGCAAATTTAATAAGTTACACTTTTGTACCATTCTATGTAACATTTATATAACTGGCATATTTGATTAATCGGCAGGGGCAAAATCACATAGGTGCCGGATAAAACATCTTTTACTGTATATACATGTACATATCAACACAAATTAGCATATATTAAAAATAAAATCTTTAATAAGACGATTGTAACAAAAAAATGGTTTTTTTTTTTTAATGGCAGGCCAACTTAAGACTAGGTCAATGTCCTCACTCAAAGTGTTCAGCTAAAAATAAAAATCACAGGCATTTTCTCTACAACACATTGATACCATGTTGACAAATGCTCTAAATATTGTTGTGGTTACCAAATTCACAAACCACCATTCAGGTCCCTTTGGTGAGATATCTCCGTAAGTATATGTGTAGTTAGGCCCAAACCCGTTGTCTAGTGGGAACACATGTCATTCATGCGTGCTGCGACTCTTCAGGATAGCCGTTTTTCTTTTACTATCTTTATTTTGGACCAACCGCCATTGTTACCACCACCAACCACAACATCAACCACCACCGCGGCGCCGCTTCACGTCACACCTCGCAACCGTCGCATCGCCACCGTTCTTGCGCCGCTTGTGGGTACCGGTGTTGGACTCGTGCAGGGCGCGCGCCGAACAGCGTGTACAAAATCACGGATTTTGTGCTTCAAAAACGGATCAAAAACGACACACGCCCACTTTTGTTCCGTCCAATCGGTGAGCGAGGGGCGATTTGGCCCCGCCTCCAGGGCATTGGAGGGCGATCGCTATATGCAAATTTATGGATCAAAAAGCATTCACGCCCACTTTTTCTCGGGCCAATGGGGAGCGAGGTGAAAGGTCGAAGGCAGGGGGTCAAAGATGAGAGAGCGAAGCCACGGGGCTTATATAAGCGACCGTGTTCGTCAGTCAAGTGGATAAGAGTTAAGACTTCGAGGGCGGTGGAGTTGGGAAGAAGGAGCAAGAAGGAGCTGGTCGTCGTCGTGTGCGTTGGAGTCGGAGCGGAGGGGACGGAGCTGTGGAGAGGCGGCGAGGGCAGACGAGGGGGTGCTCGCGTCGTGCAGGGAGCTGCACCCCAGGGAGGCCGACGGCGCGACCTGGCTGAGGTGGAAACGCTCGTCGCGGGACTCGAGGCAGAGTAGGAATCCTCTATACCCCGAGCATCAGCAACCCCCTCCTGTTTCCCCCTGCGCTGAGATAGTGCGACCAAGGGGGCCCCTTTTCCCACCCCCTACCAGACACTGTCCGCGAGGCCCGCGGAGTTGAGGCACCATCGCCGCTCCGCGTCTCATCACCAGACGGGTAGGCCCGACCCGGTCTCGGCCTCAGGCCCGCCTCATCTTTGAGGGTGTTCTTTTCCTTGGTTTTGGGTATGTGTTGTCGGCGCCGTCTGTGAAGTAAAATTGCATAAGTGTTGCCGTGTGTTCGCGTAATCGGTATTAGATCTGCATTGTCGCATTTGCTTTTTGTGTAAAATTGCATTGTGTTTCTTTTCCTTTTCTATGTGCTTTTGGTGGAATTGAATATGTGTGCTTTCCGTTCATTGCGAATAAATGTGCTTTGTGTTGAACTGTTTCCCGCTTCGCTTCGTCGTTTCTTTCATTGAATCCTCATCTTGCTTCACGTTAAGGGTTGGTAGTGGGCTGAATACGCCCGATAATTAATCGAACCGTCGAGGTCGACGAATAACACCGCTCGGTTATCCCGATAGTACGGAACGGGTCGCTTAAGTGGCCCGTGTCCGAAGTCGACCTGCGGCGAGGTGCGACCGCCCGGTCTACCCTCCGTGTGGGTACTTAGGTAGGTCGAATTTGGCGAGCAACCCTATCCCACGCGGGGGCTGATTGGCTCGATCGCGGTGAGACCGAAAGGTCCACCCGTGACTGGTTCCCGGCGTTAGTCTGAGAGGGTCACGACTGGATTGTCCGTCCGGTGGGCGACGTGCCGCGATTCGAGTTACGTGGCCGTCAGCACGCCGGCGGGCGCGAATCCGCAACACTGGTGTCAGGTCGTGCGATACAAATCCATCGCCCTCCTCGCGGCACTGGTATCGGAGAACAGGAAAACGGGCTCTCCTGTCTCCAGCTAAATTCACGGGAATCGGTCCAGGGGTGAGAGAAGCGACCCCCGATTCCCTCCAAATTACGAGCGATTCAAATTAACCCTTTAAGAGAAGCAAGATAGCGTCTCAAGGCGAGCGGGAGCCGGGGGTATTAGAAATGGATGTAGAATGTGTAGAATCCATGGCCCAGGATGGAATGCCCGTGCAGGAACATGAACTCGTCCAACTGAACCCAGAGCCCGAAATGGGTGCGGCCGCGGCCGCGGTGTATGACACCTCCCCCCCCTCTCCACCAAAACCCTTCCCCAACCCTTGCCGAAACGGCTCAGCTGAGTGCATCCGACATAACCCAGCTATGCACCATGCTGGCGGAAATGACAGCGAAAATGGATGCAAACGCAAATGAAATTATAAACGAAATGAAAAGCATGAACGAAAAGATCGATGCGAGTACACAGCAAATGAAGGAAGAAACGAAAAAGCTGCGGGGTGAGACGCAGAACATGGGCCGATGCCTGCAGGCGGGCATGAAGGCCGTGACCAGGGAGATAGGAATGGCGACTCCACGTGTGGAAGCAAACAAGCTGGAAGGGGGTGCAACGGCTGACAGGCCCGCGGTGGAGGCGGGTAAAAAAAATAATTCGGGGGGCGTGTTGGGCGAGGGTCGTGACAGAGGAATCGACGGTGACCAAGAGGGAAAAATTAAATGGGGAGACCAAAACGTGTGAGACGAGACACGAGGTGACGACGACAGAAACTTATAAATGTATAGACACGGGAGACAGAAAAAATAGAGGAGAGACAACACGATGAAGACGGGGTAAGTGACACGCACACGGAGGTAGTGGAGGATAGTGAGGTTGAGCTCGCGGAGCGTGTAGGGACCCAGTGCGAGCACCTGGGTGGCCTCCTCCAGGAACGAGGGGAGGGAGTATGCCCCCTTGAGGCGAGTCACGACCAGGTGAGTTCGGTCGTGCTTTGCGAGCTTGAGGGGACGAGTGCTGCGAACGGGTGCACGGAGAGCTTGGGGGGTATAGAGGCCCCGGAGACCCTTGTGGGGACACGAATCCCCAGTGTGGTTGTCCCTGTGTGTGTGGAGCAAGGTGTGAGTGCGTCCCCGTGTGTGGAAGCGACCCCGTGTGTGAGTGGTGTGGTGGCGATGGTGCCGGAGTGTGTGCTTCCCAGCACGCCGAGTGTGGATGAGGAACCGCGGTTGAGTGCCCCCGCGTGTGTGAGTGAGGAACCGCGGGTGAGTGCCCCCGCGTGTGTGAGTGAGGCACGGTGTGTGGATGAGGCACCGCGGGTGAGTGCCCCCGTGTGTGTGGGTGAGGCACCGTGTGTGAGTGAGGCCGTGTGTGTGGATGAAACGGCCAGTATGAGTGAGGCACCGCGGGTGAGTTCCCCCGCGTGTGTGAGTGAGGCACGGAGTATGGATGAGACACCGCGGTTGAGTGCCCCCGTGTGTGTGGATGAGGCACCGCGGTTGAGTGCCCCCGCATGTGTGAGTGAGGCACCGTGGGTGAGTGCCCCCGCGTGTGTGAGTGAGGCACGGAGTATGGATGAGACACCGCGGTTGAGTGCCCCCGCGTGTGTGGATGAGGTACCGCGGTTGAGTGCCCCCGCATGTGTGAGTGAGGCACCGCGGGTGAGTGCCCCCGCGTGTGTGAGTGAGGCACGGTGTGTGGATGAGGCACCGCGGGTGAGTGTCCCCGCATGCGTGAGTGAACGGCCGAGTGCAAGGGAGACCGTGTGTGTGAGAGAGCGGTATGTAAGGGAGATGTCGGTTGGCATGCGGGAGCACGCAGCCGCGTCTCCCGGTGTGAGTTTAATGGAATGGAGTGTGAGCGTCGTAACACGCGGGAGTGCGTGTGTGGAATGGCGACGACGGCGACAGAGGAACGAAAGCCGAGTAGCGGCTGTAGTTGTTTCGGGGACCGTGCCGGGTTCACCCAGCAGTGAGCACGAGGTTCGTGCTGTGCAACGCACGAGACCGCCACGTGCTCGCTTGCGAGAGTGAAGTCCCGGTCCGGAAACGCCAGCGGTGGATTTGCCGATCCCGCGGACGGACAAAGTTTAGGCAGGTAAATGGATTTGGACCGGACGGGTTCTCCACGCGATCGTGTGTGTTCAGCTCCAACGGGCAAAGCACATGTGTTCGCGTGGGGAACCCCTCGAGACGTGGGGCTTGTGTTTTTTTTTTATGCGCACGGTGACGCCATGGCTGCACGTGGGGTTGGAATCCGGCAGGAGGGGTATCTCTGCCGGATGGTACCGTCCAAGGAGGGACGAGGAACACGTGCAGCTGCATGACGTCACGGGCAGGTGCAAAGTCCGCGAGTTCTGAGTTGCTGCGCAGGTGCTGCGCATGTAAAGGAAAAAAAAAAAAGAAAAAGCAAGCCTCACTTTCGGGTGCACAGGATTCCTGGGCAAGGGGTGGAAGACCCCCTTACCTGGGCACAGGATGGAAACTAGTTAGGGGGAAGGGTTAGCTTAGTTAGACCGACTCCATGGGGCAGGGGTAAGTCCTCATGGAGTCCGTGGAATGGATTAGTTAGAGGGATTGTAGCCAGATTTAGGATGGGAAAATGGGAAATGATTATTGATGATTTGGAGACAGAGACAGACAGTGAATGTGTAGTGGGGACGTAGCTTAGCTACGTAGTGTTAAAAGGAACGTGCTGTAGTTTAAGGGACGACGTGGGAGCACGAGTTAGTTAGGGGATGTAGATAGAAGGATGGCAGAGTTCAGCGGTGTGTGTGTTGAAGAGTTGGTGAGTGAAGTGGAAGCATGTGCTTGTTGAGTGAGTGAGGCCAGCGGGTCTGTGTGAATGGAGTGAATGGGGAATGCATGGTGCGATGAGTGATTGGGGGGAGGAGTGACTCCCGCCCAAGGGACCCCGGGGTCAGTGTAGAGTGAGTTAGGGGGTTAGTCAAATTGAAAAATGGAGGTCGTTTTGTTGTTGGTGGGAAAGTAGGCTCGAGACCCATTTGGAGGGGTGCAGGAGCCCTGTTGACGGGCTTGGGAGCGTGGCTGCGAAAGGTGAGTATCGCTGAGTGGGTACCCCGGGCACCAGGCTAGTCGGCCGTGGTAGGCCAAGGGCCCATGGGGGGCCGGGATAGCGTAGTGGGCACGGGTGCGCCTGCTTGGTGCGGGGGCCCGGGGCACCGTTAGCCGCGTGGGCAGTGTTGTGGGCACGGGTGACCCTCGGAAAGGGGCCTGGGAGGCCAGCCTGCCACGTGTGCGTTTCAGGGGAGGTGCCATGGGGGGCACTCCCCGGTGTTAGGGAGCTGGCAGGCTCGGAGGCAGTGTAGTGCCCGGGGGTGCCATAGCGGGAGATTCGGCAGAGGGTCGTGCCTGCCAAAGGGAGCCACGTGTCCCAGCCAGGAGACCGTGTGAGGGCACGGAGAGAAAATTGGGGGGGCGAGGCCCGAAATTGTGAGGACACCAACACAGGCGACGGGAATCTGGGTTGTTAGAACCAATAGTTTAAGCGAGAGGCGCTTGTTGAAAGCCCCGGGGTAGTTTAACAGTTAAATGGTTAGGGTAGATTAGGAGATGTACCCCTCCGCACCATCCATCCCCTTGCTCTCGTTGTGGGCCGCTGGACCCACTTTGGTTATAGATCGCCGAACTCTGGGGAGGCCATTCTGAGGCTTGAGTTGGGCCTCGACACAGGACGCTAGCTCTCCCTTATTCCCCTCCGGGAAGGGAACGTAGGGGTTGGGAGTAGGCTAGGTGACAGGATAGGTTAGCCGAACAAGGACGATAAAGGGGGTTAGGGGATGATTTATAGTGGGGAAGTAAAAATAAAAACAACAAAAAAATAAGTTGGGGCTAAATTGGGGTTTGACAAATTAAGGGAGTGGGTATGTACAGTGACAGGCAAAGGCGATAGGTTGGGAGGGAGACAGGTAGGTAGGTCCGAGCCCACCTTCCAAGTGGCCAGCACCACCGCACTCCCTCCACCAACCTCCACTGAACGGCAAAGGCTGGCCAACTTCATCGGCTGGCCGTGTTTTGCTTCAAGGCGGAGGCCGGCCAACTTCGTCTGCAGCTGCTGTACTTCAAGGCCTGTGCCGGCCCACTTCATCTGCCGGCTGGCTGTTTTTTCTGCAAGGCCTGTGCCGGCCAGTTCATCTACCGGCTGTGTTTGCCTGTAGCGGCCTTCTTCTGCGGGCTGTGTTTGCCTGCTCACCTTTGCCATGCCATGCCCACTGCCCATGTTCACCAGCCCCGTTCAATTTTTGCTTTGCCCCCCCCCCCTGTTCATTGCCATGTGCGCCAGGATCAGAAAGCAACAGTTTGCAAGCTGCAAGAACTGCCCTGTTGGCAGCTACAACACGGGCCTGCAGTGGCGGCCCGTGCACCGTGTTTGCGTCCAACCATTCATCCATCCATTCGTTGTGTTCATTGCGTGTGCCACTTGAGCTGGCACGGAGACTGCGTTTGTGCAGCCCATGCACCGTTGTGGTTCACTGCGTTCAGTTCAAAAAGGGAAGGCCTTGGACTGCGTGTGAGCAGCCAGCCACGTTCCCTGTCACCTGCATTGTTTTGAGCCAGAGACTGCATGCGAGCAGCCTGGCTCCCTGCTAACTGCTTTTCTTTTGCAGAGTTCAGTGATCCTGGGTCATGGTTTAGTGTAAAATTTGTAAGTTAAGGTTAAGATGTACTGTAAATATGAATGCGCCCCCGGCATGTCTGTCCTAGCGCCGGCAATTTTATTTAAGTCGTCCGTGTGAGTGAGTTTGTTTAGGTAGTTACGCAGCCCTCAGGTTATTTATTTTGGGGACACGAATACCATGAATGTCGCACTCAGGGATCCGTAGGTAAAATGTACTAGGGGAAAACTACACATGATGGCACACGAAAATTTGACGACTCGGGACGAGTCTGTAAAAAGGGGAGGGGGTAGTGTTGTGGTTACCAAATTCGCAAACCACCATTCAGGTCCCTTAGGTGAGATATCTCCGTAAGTATATGTGTAGTTAGGCCCAAACCCGTTGTCTAGTGGGAATACATGTCATTCATGCGTGCTGCGACTCTTCAGGATAGCCGTTTTTCTTTTACTATCTTTATTTTGGACCAACCACCATTGTTACCACCACCAACCACAACATCAACCACCCACCGCGGCGCCGCTTCACGTCACACCTCGCAACCGTCGCATCGCCACCGTACTTGCGCCGCTTGTGGGTACCGGTGTTGGACTCGTGCAGGGCGCGCGCCGAACAGCGTGTACAAAATCACGGATTTTGTGCTTCAAAAACGGATCAAAAACGACACACGCCCACTTTTGTTCCGTCCAATCGGTGAGCGAGGGGCGATTTGGCCCCGCCTCCAGGGCATTGGAGGGCGATCGCTATATGCAAATTTATGGATCAAAAAGCATTCACGCCCACTTTTTCTCGGGCCAATGGGGAGCGAGGTGAAAGGTCGAAGGCAGGGGGTCAAAGATGAGAGAGCGAAGCCACGGGGCTTATATAAGCGACCGTGTTCGTCAGTCAAGTGGATAAGAGTTAAGACTTCGCGGGCGGTGGAGTTGGGAAGAAGGAGCAAGAAGGAGCTGGTCGTCGTCGTGTGCGTTGGAGTCGGAGCGGAGGGGACGGAGCTGTGGAGAGGCGGCGAGGGCAGACGAGGGGGTGCTCGCGTCGTGCAGGGAGCTGCACCCCAGGGAGGCCGACGGCGCGACCTGGCCGAGGTGGAGACGCTCGTCGCGGGACTCGAGGCAGAGTAGGAATCCTCTATACCCCGAGCATCAGCAACCCCTCCTGTTTCCCCCCGCGCTGAGATAGTGCGACCAAGGGGGCCCCTTTTCCCACCCCTACCAGACACTGTCCGCGAGGCCCGCGGAGTTGAGGCACCATCGCCGCTCCGCGTCTCATCACCAGACGGGTAGGCCCGACCCGGTCTCGGCCTCAGGCCCGCCTCATCTTTGAGGGTGTTCTTTTCCTTGGTTTTGGGTATGTGTTGTCGGCGCCGTCTGTGAAGTAAAATTGCATAAGTGTTGCCGTGTGCTCGCGTAATCGGTATTAGATCTGCATTGTCGCATTTGCTTTTTGTGTAAAATTGCATTGTGTTTCTTTTCCTTTTCTATGTGCTTTTGGTGGAATTGAATATGTGTGCTTTCCGTTCATCGCGAATAAATGTGCTTTGTGTTGAACTGTTTCCCGCCTCGCTTCGTCGTTTCTTTCATTGAATCCTCATCTTGCTTCACGTTAAGGGTTGGTAGTGGGCTGAATACGCCCGATAATTAATCGAACCGTCGAGGTCGACGAATAACACCGCTCGGTTATCCCGATAGTACGGAACGGGTCGCTTAAGTGGCCCGTGTCCGAAGTCGACCTGCGGCGAGGTGCGACCGCCCGGTCTACCCTCCGTGTGGGTACTTAGGTAGGTCGAATTTGGCGAGCAACCCTATCCCACGCGGGGGCTGATTGGCTCGATCGCGGTGAGACCGAAAGGTCCACCCGTGACTGGTTCCCGGCGTTAGTCTGAGAGGGTCACGACTGGATTGTCCGTCCGGTGGGCGACGTGCCGCGATTCGAGTTACGTGGCCGTCAGCACGCCGGCGGGAGCGAATCCGCAACAATATCATGCACACCGGGAGAGGCTGAACCATGCTAATGTTAGTTTATGGGATGAGGTAGTTCTGATTTAAGGCCCGAACCAGTGTTTGCGTTCAAAGAGATTTTAAGATCGCATGCACAAAGTGCATGTGGTTAGGGATAAGATGACCGTAATTGCATTGCACAAGGTGACTATGCTGTCCAAAATAAGGGTGGGGGGGGGGGTTAGGTATTGTATTTTCAAGTTTCAGGACTTTAACCAGGTGAGGTCAGGTAAGTGCAAGTGACGTTGGATGCAAAGATCCACGTGGACTAAGGCTAGACATTTTTTTGTTTCTGCAAGGTCAGAGGAAGGACAGGTCTGATTGTCACACAGGGCCATGATTGGCTGTGAGCAGGCATAGCGTTGATTGGAGGCAGTGTGCTGCCGCTACATGCATCGCTGCGCTCATTGACTGGTGGATGCCCTGGCTGGGATAACCTCACACTCCGCTGGCTCCCGGAGCTATCCACCCCCGTAATTTGCCCCACGCCATTCTTGTCCCATCGACTGCCAGCCAGCCTCATGGGGTCCCAACCAGTCCACACATCCCACTTGTCCATAGAAGAGTTAGGCTTGCCCAGGTTATCGTGATTATTAATTGCATCATTTTGTGCGAGATTCAACTCGTTATCCTGTCATTAATGCATCTTACGCTACACATGCGTGTCCATTTCTGCATTGACCAAATTGTTTATTAGAAACCCTGGAAGGAAATAAACCCATTTTTGGAATAATCGGGAATTTTAAAACATTCGCAAGTTCGAAAGGGCACATTTGTCATTTTACTCCTGGCTCTGAGGGGGGGGGGGTGTTTGTGTACATGACTCTTTTAGAGCGTTACCCTAATTTTTTTTGTTCCATATGCCAAGACCTTCAAAAAAAGTTTGGGCAACACCTCCAGATCAAGTACATTTTCTCTGTAGGGTTGGATTCAACATCTGTAGGCCAACATCTTGGATTCGCAGTTGGCTACCAGCAAACTATAATTGAACCAAAATGCCTGTATTGAGTTGAGATGGAATAAATCATTATTGAGCATCCATAAATTATTAACTTTGATTTACTTCAATGACTTATGCATTGCTTAACACATTTTAGCATGATTTATTCTCTTAAAACTTGGTACACAGTAGAAAATTACCATATTTTAGGTAATTTTAAGGCCAAGTCACACCTTGACGTTTTAGCCAGCGATGGCAACGTATTAAAATTTATGTAAAACGCTGGCTTACGTTGAACTTTTGATGTTTTTTTTTTAAAGATTCGGACGTATTCATAGCGACTTGGTCTTATGTATAACGCATTAGTAACGGACACAGAACGTTTCGTTGTGTTATAGATAACATACCAACGAATGCTGAACCTGTTGTCAGCCAACACAAACTATGCCCAACGATAGTCTAACTTAGGCATAGCGCGTTGCACGCATCGCCGACGATGTCGTGACGTAGCCTATTAAAAGGCTGACGCACAACGATTCGAATCATAACTGCCGTAGAAATGGAAGTGTCAACATCGCAGTCACACCTAGGCGATCTTGCCAGCGTATGCCGACCTAAGAAAAATGTGTCTAAAACGTTGGGGCACATCAAATACGGTATGAGTAAGTTTGGTATACGTGAGTAGAACGCTAAAGTATGCTATCATACGTCGTAGTAAGTAGAGTACGTCAAGAAATTTAAAACATGTTCAAAATTTTACGACGTACTTGACTTATGACACACGTTCCGCATGCGATGGGGATAAGTTGTACACGCGATATGCGGACGCTTACACACGTCCACAAAGGCTACTTATAAGTTGAAACACGTCGCGGTAATGTCTTTTTTACGCGAAACATTTCTAACTTATGTTTGACGTGCTTTGAACCAATTCTTTACGTAGTCCCAACACACATTGACGTATGTAGACGTATTCCAATGACGTCTTCCGGTCGACAAAAAAAAATAAATGAACGTGTTTCTAACTTACAACTGCCATATAAAGACGTGTTCCCAGCGATTTTGGGAATTGGTATATAAAAATGGTGTTCATAAAAGGGGAACCCAACAGTGTTTTTGAGTCCTTTTTGAGTCGATGTCCATGTCAGCAGTATCAGTATTAGTAGTAGTTTGTTCATGTTAGCAGTAGTAGGTGAGTGTGAGGGGGAGGGTGTGGGTTATGATGGATCCTCCTTGCGTCCGCGTGTAGGAGACATCTTTGCACCATTGTTCGAAGTTCTTCGCGGCTAATTTTTATGGGGCTTTTTCAACAATGAGCTATGGCTTGTTTTTACGATTTAGGTCTATTCATAACGGGTTGGACAAATGCACAATGAACTAATAATGTGCAGAGCGCTTCGATAACATAGATACGGTATACCAACGAATAATTATCGTGTAGCCGGCGTTCACAAACTATGCCCAACGATAGCCTAACTTATCCATATCGTTCGGCAGTTTATCTTTGCCGGTGACGTGGGGTTTGCTATTCAGAGGCTGCCACTCAACGATTTAAATTGCTGCATCTCCACTATTGAAAGTAGACGCTTGCACTCAACAATTGGATTTTTTTTTACACTCAACGACTTTTAAACGGTACCACTCAGCTATTTTCATTGTTTACAATGAACGATTTAAATTGCTGTCACTCGCCTTTGTTTTTTGACGCTGGCGCTCGGAAATTTTAATCGTTTCTATTGAACGTGCTAAATCGCTCAAACTCGACTATTTTAAATAGACGCTGCCGATGGACAATTGGAATCATAGCCAAGCTAGACATCGAAGTGTGAACATCCTCGTCATGCCAAAGAAAAGTTTGAAGAAAGCTGCAAATAAGCGTCCTGGCCGTGGCCGTGGACGCTGACGCAAGGACGATCCATTATACCGACGTCTTTCAGCCTATGAGTAACTTAAAAGTGACGTCTGTCGACGTGTGGCAACGATCGCGTACCGTGCCAACAACACGTTAATCATAGGTTAGAAATAAGTTTCGGGTACGCTAAACATTACCTCGGCATGTCTCAACTTATGATTAACTTACAAGTAGCATGTGTTGACGTCTGTCAACGATCGCAGACCGTGCATACAACTAGTGGCCAGCGTAGCGAAACGTGTGAGTCATACGCCGGCATACGTCGTGAAATTTCAAGCATGCAAAAATTTGAGGACAACCGAAAAGTACAACGTTTAAAGCCAGCGTACAAGGACGTATGGCAGTGTTTTTCAGCGTGCTCTCAATGTTATCAAAACTTACCCATAACGTATTCAACGTGTGCCAGCGTTTTAGAAAAAAATTTCAAAAATCGGCATACGTTGGCTAAAACGTCAACGTGTGACTGGGCCTTTAGTGAAAAATAGATTTCAACTTGAAAGTAGCTCAAAGTTTGATGGTCTCTGAATGACTTAATATTGTAAGTAGAGCTATAAAATTTGGCCAAAAGTTTCATTATTAAGTTCTCTGAGTAATTCAATTTTCATATTCTCACAATGGGGCTGTGTGTGATGACCACAGAGCTCATTGTAAACCAAAGTCACCCCTACCCTCAAATGGCCACTTTTGCAGTATTTCATCAAATGATATCTCCTTAATCAAATGCCATGGAAAGTTGATTTTTTTTATACGAAAGAAAGGTTATTGACCCCAAGGAATTCATTGGTAACATTTTTGTATTTTTTGGCAAATCTAATTAGCATAATCCCAAGATTTTCCTCAAAATAATGAAAAGTAGACATGATTTAACATTGGAGCTTTAATTAATGGTCTAAAACAGTGATGTGCATATGCTTCAATCCTACAGGGACTATATTGAAACACTCATCTTAATAAGATGTAGGGGAACTTGGGGCACAACCACATACCGGGGCAAGGTCAAGTACCAAAAAATTTCCATATTTTATTTCAAGCCATCACACCATGTTTAGAATGATATGGGCTTTTCCTCATGATAATTCAAGAAAAATATATTGTTGTGAATTCACGCCCCGCCGGCGTGCGAACGACCGCTTTTAACCAATAGCGGCCGCTTCGCCCACCGAACGTGCAATTCAGTCGTGACCCTCTCGGAACAACGCCGGGAGCTAGTCACGGGTGGGGGTTCAACCTCACCACAACTCAGTCCGCATTCTACCCGCGCGGAATAGGGTGTGATCGCCGAATGGTCGATTTACCTAAGTACCCGCGCGGATAGCGTACCGAGGAGCTGTGCCATGCCACAGGTCGACTCCGGACACGAACCGCTTCAGCGGCTCGTTCCGTGCGACAGGGATAACCGAGCGGAGTTATCGTCGACCTTGACGGTTCAGATTATTTACCAGGCGTTTTAAACCCACTACCAATCCCTTACGTGATGCAAGATGGAGATTCAATAAAAGGAAAAGACGAAGCAAAACGGGGAACAACTGGACAGGCACATATATTACAGTCAAGCAAGAAAACACAATAAAAGCAAGCGAGAGACACACGCAGATCTACAACCGAATAATGCAATTCACACGGCAACACTTAAAACAGTTCTACTTTTCAAGACTGGCGCCACCCACAGACATTTACACAAAACCCCAAAAGAAAAGGAAGTCGCGACTTCCCTGAGCGCGTCGTCCAGCCCTTGGCGACCGCAACTCCGAGTCCCTCCGGCATGGTCCACTGGGCTCATGCCTCATGCCTGCACATGTCGTCCGCCCGACCCGAACGAACGAACAGAACCTCAACCTCTTCCTCCGAACGAACGAACCATAAGCAGGGACTCTCCAACAACTCTCGACAATTCTCATTCAGGGACAACCGACCAGCGACTCTCTACAACTCACGACAATTCTCCTTCAGTGACAAGGGAACAGCGACTCTCCAACAACTCTCGACAATTCTCCTTCAGGGACAAGGGAACAGGGACTCTCCACGCCCACCCTTTTGTAGGGTCGGGCTCCGACCTTCGCTCCACCCCACGCCCCGCCCCGTTCTTGGCTCCTCCTTCCTTTGAGACGCTTCCAGAAATGCCTCGAAGGAGGGTGTTCGCGGCCGCGTCACACCGCGCATCTGCCAATCGGGAGAGGACGCGCCACCCCTCCCCCTTTCTCACCAAGCGCGGGGAAAAATGGCGGGAAAACCCCACAGGCGTTGTTCGTTTTCTTCTCCACGCGCCGTACGACAAGGGAAGGAAGATTCGGGCGGGGGATATTTGCGCGGGCGATCTTGGCAGGAGATATTTAAGCGGGAGTTTTGGGCGGGAGATGCCCCTTCGCACCCTTGTTGCTGCTGCCACTCCGCTCGTTTCATCCGTCCCGCAGAGATCGTGACAGCACGGTGCTCGTTGAATGACGAGTGGCGAAGATGGTGGTAGCGTAGTCGTGGAAGGCGGCGTCGTGGTGTGAATGGCGTGATTGTTGGCGTCGTGTAGTGAATGGCGTGATCGTTGAGATGTTGGTTGTGGCGATGTTCGTTGTTGTTCTTGCACCAAAATAACGACAGCAAAAGAAAAACGGCTAACTGAAGAATCGCAGCCCGAATGAATCACACATATTCCCTCTAAACAACGGGTTTGGGCTAACTACACATGAACTTACCGATATATCTCACCTGAGGACCCTTTATGGTGTATTGCGAATTTCCACAGCCATAACAATATCAACAAGTCAGGAACATATTGAGCTATTTGGCAGCAATGTGTAACTAATAGTATTGATGTATGGGTCATTCCGTGTCAAATCAGCCCAAAAAATGAAATTCTGTGGTGACCCCCTCAGATTTTCCTGAAAAAATTATCAAAGCTTCCTTAACATATTGTTACGAATTCACGCCCGCCGGCGTACGAACTGCCGCTTTTCACCAATAGTAGCAGCTCGCCCACCGGACAGACAATTCAGTCATGACCTTCCGGAGCAACGCCGGAACCCTGTCACGGGTGGGTCTTCAACCCCACCACGGCCGAGCCAATTGTCTACCCGCACAAGATAGGGTCACTCGCCGAATTCGATATACCGAAGTACCCGCGCGGGCAGCCGACCGGGCGGCCGTACCTCGACGCAGGTCGGCTTGGGACACGAACCGCTTAAGCGGTCCGTTCTGCAGTGATAACCGAGCGGGTATTATCGCCCGACCTTGCCGGATCCGATTCTATTGAACGAGTGTTTAAAACCCAACTATTTATTCCGTGATGCAAGATGGCATTTCAATGGGGTGAAAGGAGGACGCGACGAACGGGGTACATTTGAACAAAGCACATTTATTTTCAATTACACGTATGTACAGCCAAACAAAAGCAAAGGAAAGCACTACGACCGAATATTATTATTATTTCACAGGCACTTAACAGGTTTACTTATGGACACGGCGCCACATCATTCACACAAAAGAAGAGAAAAAACCACCCCCACAGACAGGGGGGTCAGACTGGGCCCGTGGGCCTTTATGGCGTGGGACTTGGCTGACCGAATGGGTCCCATGAGACCGACGCTGGTTACCTGCACCCTCGTGGTGCGATGGTCGGCGAGCTCTCTCCCGCACTCTCCTCTCGTGCGCGCCTCGACTCTGGACCACTGCACACCACCCTCACGACTTGGCGAGCCAGGCAAGAGGCACCCGGATCTCGAACACCACGGAGCAGCAGCAATCCCCAATGCCACGAAGAGACGAAGCTCTCCCGAAGAGACAATAGGACTCGACGACCAACCACGAACCTGGCGTCTCGTGCGCCCTTTTATTCCCCAGGTTCCAACGCCTGACTCCTCCCGTTTTCGGCTCCGCCCCCTTCCAGCTCGTGGGGGAAGCTTCTAGAAAAGGGGCGTGCCCTCTCGTCCCCCTCCACACGCGCCACCCGGGGGGCGAGAGAAATCATTCTTGGCTCAGGTCCAAGAAAATCATTTCCCAAAAAAGAGGCCCCTCCTTTACATGACCTCTGACCCGCATCGCACTTCCCCCCACCAAAGCGCGGGAAAACAGGCGGGAAAATCCGCGCACCATCGGAACTCCTCCGGTTTCCATCGCGTTGCGCTGACTTTCGCAGATGCTATTCGTTGGTGCGTGGGATTGTGGTGTGGTTGCTTGTAGTTGTGGAGTGGCTGGTGGTTGGTGTTGTGGTTGCAAAGGTGGTTAGGTGATTGATGGGGTGGAGGTGGTGAGGCGATGTTGGTGGTTGGGGGGGTAAAGTGGTGAGGATGGCGTGGTTTGTTGAGAGGCGCGTGTGGTTGGGGTGGAGGGGTTGTGGTGGAGGTTGCTGTGAAGCGGTTGTTGAGAGCAACGTTGGTTGTTGTAATGGTGGTGGAGATGTGGTTGGTTCAAAATAACGATAGAAAAAGAAAAACACTATCTCAAAGGATCACAGCCCTGTGACACGAATAATTCCCATTAAACAACGGTGGGGAAATCTAACTGAACACAGACTTATCGATCTAACTGAACCAAGGAACCTTTATGGTGTTCTGCGAATTTCCACAGCCGTAACAATATATGAGGAAGGTTTGCCAAGTTATAGCTCAAAATTCCAAGTAGTGTCCGAGATATGGCCCGACAAACACCCTTGGGGTGTATCAATTCTGGCAGTCACGAGGTGCAGATTTGTATCTGAAGAATTTTTGGAGGGCTCTAAATTCCAGAGTTTTACAAATAGAGTTCTGAAAATTCACACAAATGGTGTCTATTAGTGCGGCTTTCAGAATTTGACGTAAAAATGTTCTACTTAAAATACTTTTTATGATAAGTACTCTCAAAAGTAGTGCTTTGTAACATGCAGTCAAAAAAGTTTGAGTTTTCAAATTGCTGCCAACAGTCAGTTTTTTCATCATGAAGAATTTTGTTGCCCAATTTACATAATCTAGTGACTGGATCATTTACACAAGAAAACTGAAACCTTTTGGAGCAAAATCTTGGGTGATATAGGTGTCTGAACTTTGCTCCAGACTCAACGACACTGAAATGTACCCCGGTTTTACTCCAAGTGTTCACCATGTTGACAGTTACACAGCTCTTTTACATTTTTGTCACTTAAAGACACTTACATAGGGAAACTGTGGTAGAAAATTCAAGAGTTGTTCTCAATCCCTTCTATTTTTAAACAAATTTTTTTTTTTAAATGCATCAATTTCTAATGATTCTGCAGTCCCAAAAGCTACTTTTTTTTTTAAAACAAATTTTTTACTAACAAACATATAGAAAAAATAAAGATATTGTAAGGAAGTATGACTAAAGTGGAATCTAACAATATATAAATCAGTTTCGTAGAGCTTAAAGAAGTGTACCAAAATCATTTCCAAAGTTAGGCATGAAGCACAACTCCATCTTATTTAGGCTTTTACCTAATATACAGCCCTGTAGTAACTGCCAATGCTCTTGTTACATTTTATTATATCCTGGCAATTATAAAACTAATCACTGTTCACTTTGTACAATGGATCCAAGTACATTTATCAAAACAATTTGATATGAAATTCTGAAAAAAAAGTTGAATCAGATATTGTACCTACGTTTACAAATGGATGTAGACTTTCGTACAATGTACACTAAGTATATAAACAATTAGATATGCAAATTAATATTTAGAATGGTGATTATTATGATCACAGTATGTGTCTTAATTTGTAGTTGAGATTGGCAGTGCCCTTAAACTAAAATATCCTTTTTTTAAAATGTGAGCCAAATTAAAGTAACCACATACTTGGTCTGACCAAAAAACACAACAATTTGATCATTGTGATGCCAACTTATGAATGTTTGGCATGGCTTCCACTTCAAAAGCACACCTATTGCTTTTATTCTACATCTTTCATTGAACATGTTTTTTTAAAAATAGTGGGCCTTTTTAAAAATAGAAGGGATTGAGAACAACTCTTGAATTTTCTACCACAGTTTGCCTATGTATGTGTCTTTAAGTGACAAAAATTTAAAAGAGCTGTGCAACTGTCAACATGGTGAACACTTGGGGTAAAACCAGGGTAAATTTCAGTGTCATTGAGTCTGGAGCAAAGTTCAGACACCCACAGTGCCCAAGATTTTGCTCCAAAAGGTTTCAGTTTTCTTGTGTAAATGATCCAGTCACTAGATTATGAAAAGCAGGCAACAAAATTCTTCATGATGAATAAACTGACTGTTGGCAGCAATTTGAAAACTCAATTTTTTTCGACTGCATGTTACAAATCACTACTTTTGAGAGTACTTATCTTAAAAAGTATTTTAAGTAGAACATTTTTGATGTCAGATTCTGAAAGCCTCACTAATAATAAGCACCATTTGTGTGAATTTTTAGAACTCTGTTTGTAAAACTCTGGAATTTAGAGCCCTCTAAAAATGCAACTCGCGACTGCCAGAAATGAAACACCCTGAGAGTGTTTGGAGGGCCATATCTCGGACACTACTTGAAATTTTGAGCTATAACTTGGCAAACCTTCCTCATATATGTTAACCCTCTAGAGCCCCAGGGGTGTTTTTTTTTGTTCACCCAGAACATTTCGTGGGCTCTAAAGGTTGCTTTGAGAATTTTTTCAGAAAAATCTAAGGGGGTCACCGCAACCCCCGGCTGAAATGACACGGAATGAGCCGTATGTGCACCACTGTATTAATGGTTGTGCATAAACCAGAACTTATTTCAATGTGCAAACAATAAAATTCTTAAATTAATATTGCTTTTGACTTGTTTTAACAGATAGGCTAGATGGAGTGGGAAGGATATTAAGTTAGAGTTTCATCTTGAATATTGTTCTGCATTCCAAAATTTCAATATTTTGGCAGCAATTTTGGAATTATTAATAAGTAGATCAACTCCAAAAAGTAACCAATGAATTTCTTGTGGTAAAAAACCTATATATACATGTAGTATCAAAAATCAACTTCCCATGGCATTACGTTGAGTCGATATCATCATTTGATGAAATACCGTAAAAGTGGCCATTTGGGGGCAGGGGTGATTTTCGTTTACAATGAGCTTTTTTCAATATTTTGGCAGCAATTTTGGAATTATGCTAAGTAGATCAACTACAAAAAATACAAAAAAGTTACCAATGAATTCCTTGGGGTCAATAACCTATATTTAGTACAAAAAAAAAAAATCAACTTCCAATCCCATTTAGTTGAGGAGATATTATCATTTGATGAAATGCCATAAAAGTGGCCATTTGGGGGTAGGGGTGACTTTGGTTTACAATGAGCTCTATGGTCATCACACATAGCCACATTGTGATAATATGAAAATTGAATTGCTCAGAGAACTTAATAATGAAACTTTTGGCCAAATTTTATCGCTCTACTTACAATATTGTCATTCAGAGACCATCAAACTTTGAGCTGCTTTCAAGTTGAAAGCTATTTTTGACTAAAATTATGTAAAATAGTCATTTTCTACTGTGAACCACGTTTTAAGAGAATAAATCATGCTAAAATGTGTTAAGCAATGCATAAGTCATTGAAGTAAATTAAAATTAATAATTTATGATTACTTACTAATGATTTATTCCATCTAAACCCAATATGGGCATTTTGGTTCAATTATAATTTGCTGGTAGCCAACTGCGAATCCAAGATAGACCCTACAGAGAAAATGTACTTGATCTGGAGGTGTTACCCAAACTTTTTTTGAAAGTCTTGGCATAAAGAACAAAAAAAAAATAGGGTGACGCTCTAAAAGAGTCATGTACACAAACACCCCCCCCCCCCCAAGAGCCTATACTATTACTCAACCGTTCAAGGTACATGCCATCCAAGTTCTTCCTTTTTTCCATCTATTCGTGAGATTAATTAGTATGTCGACAATAGCCTTGATCACGGTTGCACTTATCTTGGTTGCCGTACACGAGACAATACCTCCAGTTTTTCAGATAATTGAGGTCGTTTCACAACCACATTGAGTTGTCTTGAACTTACTTGATTGTACGGACAATGTTTGTACGAATCTGCAGGCAAAGGTTGATATTACACTCAAAGATTTAAGGGTTTTTGTCCACTTTCAAACTGTGATTATATCTGGGGTGCTCAATCTCCAGAAACAAATATTCAGATTACCGATTTCATAAATCACCAAATGTTCAATACTTTTTCATAATTACCAAATGTTCAATAGTTTTTCTTTCCAAGTACAGCAACTAGGATCCACATGGAATTTGTAGCTCACCTGGCTCATGGGATGTGGGGCTCCCATTGGTGGCATCATTGGCGGCATCATTGCTGGAGGCATATGACCCATGTTTGGTGGTCTCTGTCCCATGGGTGGCATAGCCATGGGTGGGAAAGGAGGTATGCCTGGTGGAGGCATCTACACATACAAAAGGTACAAATAGAACAGCATAAATGAAACGACTACTGTACATTTTACCAATGAGAAGACGAGCAACATTTCAGCTGAACTACCATAATCGTGTTAGTCACTGCACCATGGAGCCAGATTTTCAAGAATGGATACAACTTACAAATGGAGGGGGTACCATATGCTGAGTACTGCTGAATGGTGGACGTTGTCCAACCACAGTAGTGTTCGTGCCTGGTGCACCACTGCCTTCTTGGCCCGCCTGAAACAGAACATTCTAAATTACCAGTTAACCATCTCCACACAACGTTTGAAAGAGGACACGATACAACATCAAGTCATTGTGCAACAGCAATAGTTCTCAAACTAATAGTTATTTTGCCAGTTGTAAAGTAGCCTGGTGTTGGCTTAGTGGTTAGGGTGGTGGCTTGGGATCCCAGGGTCCTGAGTGCAAGCCCCGTTGGCCACTGAATTAATACACACCAGGAGGTTGACTCAGCCTGTTATCCTTCCGAGGTCGGCAAAATGAGTACCAGTATACTGGTAAGGGGGACACTGCATCAGCGGCAAAAGCCACGTCCCAACCAATGATGCAACCAGCAGCCACAGGCTGCACTCGATAGAGTTGTAAAGTGACTTTAAAAGTATGGAAAGGCACCAAAACAATTAGTGACTTCCTGATCATTTGCGTCCTTTACATCTGCTTCATGTCATTATTTGTAAACCTACGAGTTCTCTTTACATACGTTTAGCAGCAAATCTGATGTGCAGGCATTGACAAATAATGTGCAACAGTTACCAAACATCCAAATAAACTGCACAACTCACAAATCACAAGAACATCATTTCAGCACTTTAACAGGAATTGGAACAAGCACAAAGTAAAAAGATTGATACTGTATTTGATTTGTTGAACCATACTGTCGACAGAGCATTGGTGCTCTGAAGCAGGTCCGTGACAAGGGTTATACACGTGTTGGTTTGCCATTGCTCTATCCTTTTAAATGCTAAGCATAAAGCAAGGAAGCAGCATGCACCACTTGTAAAGTCTTTGGTATGACTTGGCCGGGGTTTGAACGACCGAACTCCCAGACTCAGAGTGGATGCTCTCACCATTATGCCACAGAGTCTGGCAAATAAGATTGATATAAAAACAATAAAATATAAAAAGAGTGCAACTTATCTAGTTGTCAATTCGT
Organism: Eptatretus burgeri; assembly: GCF_056783735.1. Lineage (NCBI taxonomy): Eukaryota > Metazoa > Chordata > Myxini > Myxiniformes > Myxinidae > Eptatretus > Eptatretus burgeri. Next base: position 29,914,612 of record NC_140962.1, read on the forward strand.
GGCCAACTTCTGGTGATATTCACAATCAGATTTCTCCGAAGAACCCTATCCTGCACTGCTGCTCAAAGCTCTCGCAGAGACAGCTTGGATGCAGCCTTTACCCATCCAACCAGCACATACATCACTACCTCTTCCTTGTCTTCCTTCACCCATCTCCAGCATAGCTGACTTCTCCAGACTTTCATTTTCTGCATGCATGATGTGCCCAAAGTATGACAGTTTCTATTTTAGCATTAATGCTTCTAATGTACATGGTGGTGTAATTTCTTCAATCACCAATTTGTTTGTCCATTGAATTTTTAACATTCGTCTCAAACACCACATTTCAAAACTGTCAATCTTCTTCCTTAGTTTCTTACTGTCCACGACTAACATCCATAAATTGTAACTGGAAACACCAGAGCACTCATCAGCTTACCCTTGGTTTGTTTTGTCCCATCTTTGTTTTTCCAAATATTTGTCAATCCTGACATTGAAGTTCTCCCTAATGCTAACCGTCTATTAATCTCTCCTCCACATTTTCCACTCCCTTCAATATTAGAACCCAGGAAAATTTCAACTTTCAACTATTTACACATGATTGTCAAACAATCTGAACACGTCGATCTTCTCAGTTCAGGATGGTGCTTCACAGACAGGGCGATTCATCAATGTGTGTGCCGTCCTTTGGATAGATGTAAAGTGGATGTCCCATCTGCCGACATGAGTTGGTGTACATTAAAGATCCCACGGTGTCCTTTGCTAAAGTCGCTGTCACACCTTGACGATTTAGCCAGCATATGCCGACGTATGAAAAATTTGTCTAAAGCGCTGGCAAGCGTCGAATACGTTATGGGTAAGTTTTGTATACGTCGTAGTACACTGGCATACGTGGAAGTACGCCGAACTCGTCGACAAATTTTAACATGCTTGAAATTTTTGGACGTATGCCAGCGTATGACTCACATGTTCCGCATACGCTGGCCATAAGTTGTAGGCATGTTACGCGATCGTTGACACATGTTACTTGTAAGTTACTCATAAGTCAAAACACATCGAGGTAATGTTTAGCGTCAGTGTTCCAGACTCCATGGTTTTTTATTTTTCTTTGGCATGACGGTGATGTTGACACTTCGATTTCTAGTGCGGTTATAATATAATATAATTAATAGGCTGCCGCTCAACGATTTAAACCATAACTGCACTAGAAATCGAAGTGTCAACATCACCGTCATGCCGAAGAAAGGAAAAATAAAAAATAAAAAAAACCCATGGTGTCTGGAACACTGACAGGTTCCTCCTGTGTGAACCCCATTTTTAGATACCAATTCCCCTAAACGCTGCCAATACCCCATTATACGGTAGCTGTAAGTAAGTAACACGTTCAGTAAGTTCTGTGGTCGTCCGGAAGACGTCAAATACATATACATACGTCAATATGCGTTGGAGATACGTTACACATAGGTTCAAAGCACGTTACTCATAGGTTAGAAATAAGTTTCGGGTACGCAATAACATTACCTCGACGTGTTTCGACTTATGAGTAACTTACAAGTAACGTGTGTCGACGTGTGTCAACGAACGCGTCACGTGCCTACAACTTATGGGCAGCATATGCGGAACGTGTGCGGCATACGCTGGCATACGTCGTAAAATTTTCAGCATGCTTCAAATTTGTCGACGTATGCCAGCGTGCTCTTAACGTATACAAAACTTACCCATAACGTATCTATCTATAATTCCAGCTGTGTGTGTGTGTGTGTGTGTGTGTGTGTGTGTGTGTGTGTGTGTGTGTGTGTGTGTGTGTGTGTGTGTGTGTGTGTGTGTGTGTGTGTGTGTGTGTCTGTGTCTGTGTGTGTGTGTGTGTGTGTGTGTGTGTGTGTGTGTGTGTGTGTGTGTGTGTGTGTGTGTGTGACCGCTGTTTCTCGACAACCTCTGGTCCGATCTAATTGAAACTTGCCAGGTATATTGCTGGGGACCTGAGGATGTGCCTTTTCAAGGTTTGATATTAATCAGACAAGTGCTTCCCAAGTTATGGCCATTTATTTACCAAACCAATTGCAAGACACGTTGTTGCATGGGCGTGGCCGATGGGGAAGGGAAGCACAGCCACGTTCCCCATTACGGGTTACAACGTACGGGCTTCCGGAGAGTGATGACTTGGTGCATTCTAATAATTTCTCGATTTCTTATGCGCATTTATAGATAAACACAATGGCCCAAGTTATGATCGTTTTCATATTAGACGGTGTATAAATTTCGGGAACATCAGAGTGCTGGTATGCTCCGAACCAGGAAGTAAATTTTTTCTCTCTCTTCTCTTCTCTTTTTGTTTTTCCTTGCCACGACATTGCGAAAAGGTAAAATACGTTGGCGCTAATTGAATAATTGGGTATTAAAAATAAATTGCGAATAATCGTAACTGTGAATATCGAACTTCCGGGTCACGCACGTACGGGCACGTGAGAGCGAAAAAACGGCCTGTGTGGTTTATTTATTTATTATTATTATTATTATTATTATTTTTTATTTTTTTTTACGGGCACGTACTAGTTCGGCAAATTTTTCATACGTCGGCATACGCTGGCTAAAACGTCAAGGTGTGATAGCGGCTTGACACTTCGATGTCTAGTGCGGTTATTATTTGAATCGTCGAGCCGCAGCCTTTTAATAGGCTACGCCACGTGATCGTCGGCGATACGCTGCCGCGCTATGCATAAGCTAAACTATCATTGGGCATAGGTTGTGAACGCCGACAACACGCTAAGCATTTGTTGGTATAAGTTATCTATATGTTATCGAAACGTTCTGTGTACGTTACTAACACGTTATGCATACGTCCAACTCGTTATGAATACGCCAAAAACTGGAAAAAACATCAATACTTCAGCGTAAGCCAGCGTTTTACATACATTTTGATACATTGCCATTCGCTGGCTAAAACGTCAAGGTGTGACAGCGGCTTAAGAGTAGGCGAGTTATCGCCGGCACAATGACCAAATTACAAATTCCTGCTCTAACCCACAGAAGGCATTGCATCAGCGTCACAACCATGCCCTCAGCCAATTATGCTACCCGACAGCCTTTTGCTGCACACAAATTAATATCTTGTCAGTTGACAAGATTTTAATCTTTTATTTAGATTCAAATAAAGACCAGCTTTTCACTTTCCTTCTTCACTGTCTGCAGCAGTTTCATAAAGTCATTTTTACTTTCTACCAACAGAGTGGTATAATCAGCATACCTTAGATTGTTGATAGAGCTTCCTCCAAATCCAGACACCAGCCTCTATCTATGTCATCTAAGTTTGATTTCCTCATGATGGACTCCCCATAAAGAATGAACTAGTAAGGGGAAAGAATGCACCCGTCTAACCCCTTTCTCCGTAGTTTCTTGTTTCGTGTACAGGTTTATCAGACATATCAGGTGCTCAGACATCCTCATTTCTCTCAGCATAATCCACATCGATTCATGATCAACACCATCAAAGGTTTTGCTCTAATCTAGAAAATACACCTTGCTTTGATATTCTCTTGCTTTTTCCATGATCCACCTCAGACTTGCGATTTGATCTCTACTAGTCTACTTCTTCTAAAACCTGCTTTCTTAACAGGAATTTCTCGCTTAATGAAGTCTTCTATTCTGTGTTGAATAATCTTTAGTAATATCTTGCGAGCATGTGAAATCAAGGGAATGGTTTGGTTATTTGACCATTCTCTTGCATCCTCTTTCTTTGGTAATGGTATGAAGACAGCTTCCACCTTTAAGGCCATACAATCCTGCTCCAGATAGCTCTTAAAATGTGGATTAGGTCCTCCCAAACTACCTTAAAGAGTTCCATTGGAATTTCATCAACACCTGATGATATTTCCATTTACCAGCAATGTTAAGGTTGCCTCTTCCTCTTTCAATCACTGTTGGTTCTTGCTCATATTCTCTTTCTTTGAAGGTTGTCTTCATATTGTTATCTCATTTATAAAGCGGTTCAGTATGGTTCTTCCATCTTTCTTTCACCTGTTTTTTTTTGGCAGATCTTTTCCTGTTCCACTCTTGAGGACCCCAATCCCACACCTAAACTTCTCTGTGATCTCTCCAATCTTTGACAAATGATCTCCTGTTTTCCCCGCTCTCTCGTCACTTTCTATCAAAATCGTGTGGAGTTTGAGATGCCTCGGAAATATTTATCTTTGTCTTTCCCAGCTTGTCAATGGAAGTCGGCATTTAACCCCTTAATGTCCTCGCTTGATGCACCTTTGGTTTTCATCTCTCTTCTTCTGTCTGTAATATGTATTGCCTCTTCTGAGATCCATTTGGCCATCTTTCCGCTTGCTTTTGGGATGTTGTTTTTGGCCTCTTCTTTTACAACCCCTTTCCACAATTGGTCTGGCATTGTATCAACCAAGTCCAGCTCTGCAGAACAGTTTTTTAAATGTATTTTTTTTTACCTCAGGGTCATACATGATTGGTGTTTTTGGATTTTTTTTCTCCACCTTTCTCATTATGACAAATAGCTGAGCCACAAAGAGTTCATAATCTGTTCCACAGTCTGTGCCTGGCAGTAATGGCACATTGCACAGCACTTCCCCACTTCCGATTGCACAGCACTGATGAGAATGTCGTCAATCTGATGCCCATGTTGCCCATCAGGTGAAATACAAATGTAGAATCTATGCTTGGGTTGTTTGAACGATGATTTTGCAATAAGCTCAATCTCGACACAGAACCCCAGCATTTGCTCCTCTGTGAAACCAACCCACAATACAAATGCACAAAAGATCAGATTGTCTGATGTTTGAGGTTCCCAAAAAAAAAAAAAAAAAAAAAATAAAAAAAACTCGCCACCCCCCCGCCTTTCCATTTCTAGACACTCGCCACCCCCTCCTTTCCCACGGACGCTCGCTGCCCCCTCCCTTCCCACGGACGCTCGCTGCCCCCTCCCTTCCAACGGACGCTCGCCGCCCCCTCCCTTCCAACGGACGCTCGCCGCCCCCTCCCTTCCCACGGACGCTCGCCGCCCCCATCCCTTCCCACGGACGCTCGCCGCCCCCATCCCTTCCCACGGACGCTCGTCGCCCCCATCCCTTCCCACGGACGCTCTCCGCCCCATCCCTTCCCACGGACGCTCGCCGCCCCCATCCCTTCCCACGGACGCTCGCCGCCCCCATCCCTTCCCACGGACGCTCGCCCGTCCCCTTCCCTTTCCTTTCCACGGACGCTCGCCCGTCCCCTTCCCTTTCCTTTCCACGGACGCTCGCCCGTCCCCTTCCCTTTCCTTTCCTTTCCACGGACGCTCGCCCGTCCCCTTCCCTTTCCTTTCCTTTCCACGGACGCTCGCCCGTCCCCTTCCCTTTCCTTTCCTTTCCACGGACGCTCGCCCGTCCCCTTCCCTTTCCTTTCCTTTTCTTTCCACGGATGCTCGCCCGTCCCCTTCCCTTTCCTTTCCTTTTCTTTCCACGGACGCTCGCCCGTCCCCTTCCCTTTCTTTCCTTTCTTTCTTTCCACGGACGCCGCCCGTCCCCTTCTTTTCTTTCTTTCCTTTCCACGGACGCCGCCCGTCCCTTCTTCTTTCCTTTCCTTTCTTTCCACGGACGCTCGCCCGTCCCCTTCCCTTTCTTCTTTCCTTTCCTTTCCACGGACGCTCGCCCGTCCCCTTCCCTTTCCTTTCCTTTCCTTTCCACGGACGCTCGCCCGTCCCCTTCCCTTTCCTTTCCTTTCCACGGACGCTCGCCCGTCCCCTTCCCTTTCCTTTCCTTTCCACGGACGCTCGCCCGTCCCCTTCCCTTTCCTTTCCTTTCCTTTCCACGGACGCTCGCCCGTCCCCTTCCCTTTCCTTTCCTTTCCACGGACGCTCGCCCGTCCCCTTCCCTTTCCTTTCCTTTCCTTTCCACGGACGCTCGCCCGTCCCCTTCCCTTTCCTTTCCTTTCCTTTCCACGGACGCTCGCCCGTCCCCTTCCCTTTCCTTTCCTTTCCTTTCCTTTCCACGGACGCTCGCCCGTCCCCTTCCCTTTCCTTTCCACGGACGCTCGCCCGTCCCCTTCCCTTTCCTTTCCTTTCCTTTCCACGGACGCTCGCCCGTCCCCTTCCCTTTCCTTTCCTTTCCTTTCCACGGACGCTCGCCCGTCCCCTTCCCTTTCCTTTCCTTTCCACGGACGCTCGCCCGTCCCCTTCCCTTTCCTTTCCTTTCCTTTCCTTTCCACGGACGCTCGCCCGTCCCCTTCCCTTTCCTTTCCTTTCCACGGACGCTCGCCCGTCCCCTTCCCTTTCCACGGACGCTCGCCCGTCCCCTTCCCTTTCCACGGACGCTCGCCCGTCCCCTTCCCTTTCCACGGACGCTCGCCCGTCCCCTTCCCTTTCCACGGACGCTCGCCCATCCCCTTCCCTTTCCAAGGACGCTCGCCCGTCCCCTTCCCTTTCCTTTCCACGGACGCTCGCCCGTCCCCTTCCCTTTCCTTTCCTTTCCTTTCCTTTCCACGGATGCTCGCCGGCCCCTTCCCTTTCCTTTCCACGGACGCTCGCCTGCCCCTCCCTTTCCACGCTCGCCCGCCCCTCCCTCTCCACACAGGCTCGCCCGCCCCTCCCTCTCCACACAGGCTCGCCCGCCCCTCCCTCTCCACACAGGCTCGCCCGCCCCGCCCTCTCCACACAGGCTCGCCCGCCCCTCCCTCTCCACACAGGCTCGCCCGCCCCTCCCTCTCCACACAGGCTCGCCCGCCCCTCCCTCTCCACACAGGCTCGCCCGCCCCTCCCTCTCCCCACAGGCTCGCCCGCCCCTCCCTCTCCCCACAGGCTCGCCCGCCCCTCCCTCTCCCCACAGGCTCGCCCGCCCCCTCCCTCTCTCCCCACAGGCTCGCCCGCCCCTCCCTCTCCCCACAGGCTCGCCCGCCCCCTCCCTCTCCACACAGGCTCGCCCGCCCCTCCCTCTCCACACAGGCTCGGCCGCCCCCTTCCCCTCCACACAGGCAACCCCGCCCCCTCCCTCTCCACACAGGCCCCCCCCCCCCTCCCCCTCCACACAGGCTCGCCCGCCCCTCCCTCTCCACACAGGCTCGCCCGCCCCTCCCCTCTCCACACAGGCTCGCCCGCCCCTCCCTCTCCACACAGGCTCGCCCGCCCCTCCCTCTCCACACAGGCTCGCCCGCCCCTCCCTCTCCACACAGGCTCGCCCGCCCCTCCCTCTCCACACAGGCTCGCCCGCCCCCTCCCTCTCCACACAGGCTCGCCCGCCCCCTCCCTCTCCACACAGGCTCGCCCGCCCCTTCCCTCTCCACACAGGCTCGCCCGCCCCTCCCTCTCCACACAGGCTCGCCCGCCCCTCCCTCTCCACACAGGCTCGCCCGCCTCCTCCCTCTCCACACAGGCTCGCCCGCCCCTCCCTCTCCACACAGGCTCGCCCGCCCCTCCCTCTCCACACAGGCTCGCCCGCCCCTCCCTCTCCACACAGGCTCGCCCGCCCCTCCCTCTCCACACAGGCTCGCCCGCCCCTCCCTCTCCACACAGGCTCGCCCGCCCCTCCCTCTCCACACAGGCTCGCCCGCCCCTCCCTCTCCACACAGGCTCGCCCGCCCCCTCCCTCTCCACACAGGCTCGCCCGCCCCCTCCCTCTCCACACAGGCTCGCCCGCCCCTCCCTCTCCACACAGGCTCGCCCGCCCCTCCCTCTCCACACAGGCTCGCCCGCCCCATCCCTTTCCACACAGGCTCGCCCGCCCCTCCCTTTCCACACAGGCTCGCCCGCCCCCTCCCTTTCCACACAGGCTCGCCCGCCCCCTCCCTTTCCACACAGGCTAATCCGTAGATTAAAACCACTTTGTGGTCGAAACGTGACATTTCCACCACTATTTTGCTCACAGAAAATAACTTTCGTTGGTGGTTGTCCCACCGCTTTCGCCATTTTGCGATCCGGGCGATCTTTCACAGTAATACATCCCAAATGCATTAAATTCAAAATCATAACCTGTACAAGATGCAATTATCACGTAAACTTGTGATAAGGCAGTCCGACGATGAAAAAATTAATTCACAATTCTCCGACTGAAGAAAAGATTTATAATCAGAGCAAACATGAGAAACATCTCCAATTAAAACTAAGACTCGTTTCGTTTATCATCTTAATAATGCACGCGACCAACTTTGACAATTAACAAGAAAGGAAAAGTAACAATATATTCCATTTCAGAGAACTCACCATTACAGCGTGAAATCGCTCAGGACGAACGACCCGCCAACAACAGATTCTCTGATTCGCTGAACACAGCGACAAGTCCTGTGATTGGCTGACTTTAACAAGCAGTCATTTGATTGGTTAAATTCAACAGTACGTCAGCCGCGTCGCTGCCTGAACTTCACCAATGAGCAATTCAATTTCTAAAAGAGTAAATAATTAGTTATTTTTGAATAAACGTCGTATTGTATTTTTTTAAAAAATATTTAAATCAATGTCGTTTCCAAATTACAACGCTCTTCAGTAATATAAATCAAAAAGATAACATCGTCCCTGGGTGGGCTCGAACCACCAACCTTTCGGTTAACAGCCGAACGCGCTAACCGATTGCGCCACAGAGACAACTGAAAATGAGCAGATTAAATGGATCTTTTTAGTGAATAGTTATATTATTTTTTATTGACAAGGTTATAACATTGATAAATCAGACGTAACACGCGCTTCATCATAAAAAGTATATTCTCCTGCAAATCGGGGTTTGACGATGCCCCTTGACAATCGAAATAAAGACCCGCTGTCCTACCGTTTAAGTAACACCAGGTTGGGTTGGTCCAAGTCTTTCACGAACCGGCTGGCCAGGCCTGCGACACGAAGTCGTTTGGCCATTGTGCTGACGGGACCACCGTGGGGTCTTTAATGGTGCAGGAGCCAGAGGGCTAAACATTCGGTCACGTCGCACACCCAGTGCACAGACGGCTTCGTATTCGGTTCGGTGATGTCTTCGGAACATTTTTTCGATGTGTGCAGTTCGTGTTGTGGTATAAATAAATATCTGCAGCTTGGTTTGTGAAGGGACGTCTTGGTCGGGAAACGCCATTTTCATGCCTTTGGGATAAGAGGGTGTTTGTCGTGTGAGGAAAAGACGTCCGAGGTCTCTGGAATCTGCGTCAATTCTTTATTCACCACATTGGGAACTCCTCATTTCCCGGCTCCCACCCGACACGTCACTTCCGGTTTCCACTTCCGGACTGGAATATCTCCATCCAATATGTTTGCAGACCGGCAAATACGACCCACCACTTTGCTGATGGGAATAGTAAGAGGGGAGGAGGAGAGAGAGAGGGGGGAGTGGGGAGGGGAGGTAGTGAGGAGGGTTGGGGGAGTGAGGAGGGTTGGGGGAGTGAGGAGGAGGTGAAGAGGGTTGGGGGAGTGAGGAGGGGGTGAGGAGGGTTGGGGGAGTGAGGAGGGGGGTGAGGAGGGTTGGGGGAGTGAGGAGGGGGTAGTGAGGAGGGTTGGGGCAGTGGGGAGGGGAAGGGAGTGAGGAGAAGGGGGAGTGAGGAGGGGTGGGGAAGAAAAGGCAGCGTGAGGTGAGAGGACGGGAAGGCAGACTGCGATGGAGCGTTAATTACGTTTCGTACTGTTGCATCAACATTACTGGGCGTCGTGGCGTGCGCCTGTAATCCGGCGACTCGGAGGCTTGGGTTGGAGGATCGCTTGAGGACGGGTGCTCTTCGTGGGCCATGCTATGAGAGGGTGTAGGGCAGCCCGGAATCATGGCGAAACCCAATCCTTATCCCAGTGTTGTAAGAGGTGACCAGGGTTGCGTCAGGAAGGGCATCCGGCGTGAAATCTATGCCAAATCAGTATGCGGATCATAACGGATGATCTGCTCTGGCGACCCCTAACGGGAGCAGCCGAAAGACGAACAACAACAACTGTTACATCAAAATTATTGCATATAATAGTGAAAAAGGAAACAAAATAATGTCTGAGATCCATTTTTCTACTGGGTCATATTATAAATACCGCCCGGACATGTCTGGAGATAAACACAGTCCAGAGACAAACAATGCCAGGACACGTCCGGAGATAAAGACCGTCCCGGAAGAAACACCACCAGGACACTTCGGAAGATAAACACCGTCCAGAGACAAACACCGCCCGGACACATCTGGAGAAAAACACCACCCAGCCAAGTCCGGAGCCAAACCACCCGGGTATGTGTGGAGATAACTACTATCTGGATACGTCCAGAGACAGGAACAGATATATATATATATATATATATATATATATATATATATATATATATATATATATATATATATATATATATATATATATATATATATATATATATATATATATATATATATATATATATATATATATGTCTCTCGATGTCAGGTCAGGTTAGATCTGTGACCTGCTACAGGTACCATGTAAACCTGTAATAACCTGTTCCATGGTCGGGTTGTCGGCGACTAAACCGTCTCCCCCACCAGGTTTTCTGGTGAGGAGGGTGTTTGGATATGGGCACCCAGCAGGATTAAAAACAAAACCTGTCAAAGGGCGGAGGAGCTCCTTGTGAGCCAACAGCCATCCATATCTATTGACCAACTGTGTCTGCGGACATCCTCCTGCAGTTGGGTTACTTTTTTATGAGGAGGTTGGTGGCAGGATTTGCACTCCGGCCACCGTAAAACCCTTCATTCCGCAGAACACACACAAAAAAAAAATCTGAAAACCCACCTGCGCAGCTTCCCTTCGCAGGGCAGCTCACTGGATGACAGGATTGGGGCAAAGCCTTCGGGACCCCCAATCTTTGATGATAGGAGGGAAACCACGGGGTAACATCCCTGGGTCAGATTGCGGGAGAGTGTGTCGGAGTGGTACTGAGGTGTCGTCTACCAGACGGCGGTCTCCTTGGGTTAACCTGAGGCGGTCCCTTCGGGTGGGTGCCTGGAATGTCCTATCCCTAAGAGAGGATGATCACCTGTCTCTGTTATCATCTGAGTTCAAGCGTTTGGACATCGGGATTGCAGCTCTCTCTGAGGTTTGGAGACCGGATTGCGGCGAGATAATGGTGGGTGGTTACACCGACTATTGGTCTGGTCGCTCTGATGGTTACCATACCCAAGGAGTTGCTGTTGCTGTGTCCAATAGGCTGACCCCAATGATAATTGAGGTAACACTGGTCAACGAGCGTATTATGAGATTAACGATTCGTCACTCCTTGGGTGTCGTTTCCCTGGTCTCTGTTTATGCTCCGACTGAGGCGAGTGATCTCACCGTGAAGGATGCATTCTATGACACGCTTGATTCTGTGGTTGATCAGTGCCCCAGACGAGATACACTTCTAGTCTTGGGGGATTTCAATGCCTCGACTGGAACTGATAGGGATGGTTATGAGGTGTGTGTTGGTCCCCATGGGTCAGGAACTATGAACCAGAATAGCACTAAGTACCTTGACTTTGCAAGAAGTCATGGACTTAGGGTGGCTGGTTCATGGTTTCAGCGCCCACAAGCTCATCGCTGGACTTGGTATTCCAACGCTGGCGGTGTGGCAAAGGAGATTGACCATGTCCTCATTGACGGTCGTTGGAGGATGATCCAGAACTGCAGGGTCAAACGGAGTGCTCAGTTCCTCAATACTGACCACAGGCTTGTTGTAGCAACTCTAAAGCTGCACCTTAAATCCTGGAGAATGGTACCATCCCAGCCTAGGCTGGATGTTGGCAACCTCAGGGATGAGAGAGTAGCTAAGGAGTTTGCGAACAGGCTGAGTGGACACTTGGGTGGTCTGGGTGCTTTAGGGGGGTCTGGGTGCTTTGGGGGGTCCTGAAGAGTTGTGGAGTGCCTTCAAGACCACCATCCTTGATGTTGCCGGTGGATGTCTTGGAACTCACCGCAGGGCAAAGAAGAATTTTGTCTCTCAAGGGACACTGGATACCATTGACCAGAGTCGCAGGGCCAGGCTGAATGGCAGAGCTGAGCTGTTCAGGGCGCTGAGGCGTAAAACTGTACGTGCACTGAGGGTGGACAAGGAGGCCTATGTGCGAGGAATCTGTGAGGGGGTAGAGCATCACCTGTGGACAGGTGATTCTCGTCCCGCTTACAGGGGAATTCGCGCATTGCGTTCATCCAAGCCCATCCCTCGGAGCACTGCAGTTCGAGCAGAGAGTGGTAGGCTCTTGACAGAGGAGTCTGAAGTGAAGGCCCGCTGGGCGGTTACTTTCAGCGCTTGTACCAGGCTGATCCCCCAGCTGTCGAGTTGGACGTCAAGGGTGTTACAATCCCTGTTGCTGACCCTCAAATCAACTGTGGTCCACCTTCGCTTGTGGAAACACGGGCTGCGGTGAACCAGTTGAAACGGGGCAAAGCTCCAGGGATCTGTGGCATCCATGCTGAACTTCTCAAGGCTGGTGGAAATGCTGCACTCGTGTCGTTGCATGCAGTTCTGTGCTCTGCCTGGAACACAGGCATCATCCCAACTGATTGGAAGAGGGGCCTTGTTGTTCCTCTCTGGAAAGGGAAGGGTGATCGCCAAGACTGCAACAACTACCGAGGGGTGACGCTGCTCTCAGTGCCGGGCAAGGTCTTTGGTTGGATAATTCTTGATAGGATTCGCCACCATCTGCTTGAGCACCAGCGTCCAGAGCAGTCAGGCTTTACACCAAAGAGGTCAACGATTGACCGTATCCTTGCACTTCGTGTCCTCACCGAACGCAGACGAGAGTTTCGGCAGGGGCTGCTTGCAGCCTCTGTTGATCTCTGTAAAGCGTTCGATTCAGTGAATCGGGATGTCCTCTGGAGGATTCTTGGTCTTCGTGGGGTGCCACCAAAACTGATGGATCTGATGTCTGAACTCTACTCTGGTACTGAGAGTGCTGTGAAGTGTGGTGGTACCATCTCTGACTTATTTCCAGTTGTTACTGGAGTTCATCAGGGGTGTGTACTGGCCCCCACACTTTTCAGCACTTGTATGGACTGGATTTTAGGGAGGATGTTGGAGAGATCAAGCTACGGTGCATCGTTTGGGAATGTCAAGATCTCGGACCTTGATTTTGCAGATGATGCAGTCATCTTTGCGGAGACTTTAGATATCCTTTTGAGGGCCCTCGAGGTGCTGAATGAGGAGTCGGAGCCGCTGGGATTACGGGTTTCTTGGGTCAAAACTAAGATCCAGGCTTTCGGTGACATCTTGGATGCTGCTGTCATGTCTATGTCTGTTTGTGGTGAGGATGTTGAGGTCGTGGAGAGATTCACTTACCTTGGCAGTGATATTCATGTCTCTGCTGGCTGTGAGTCAGAGGTCAATAGACGTCTGGGTCGGGCCTGGGGAGTCATGGATTCACTGGATCATGGGGTGTGGCGCTGCCGGTACCTGTGCGGGAGGACGAAAGTCCGAGTCTTCCGGTCCTTGGTACTTCCAGTCTTGCACTATGGGTGCGAGACTTGGACTCTGACCAAGGATCTGAGACGGAGACTTAATTCCTTTGGTACCAGGTCTCTTCGGAGAATCCTTGGCTATCGCTGGTCGGATTTTGTGTCCAACCAGCGGTTGCTGAGAGAGACTCGGATGAGATTTGTTACCTGCATAGTCCGTGAGCGTCAGTTGCGGCTGTATGGACATGTGGCTCGTTTTCCTGACGCTGATCCTGCTCACCAGATTCTCTCAGCAAGGGAGTCTCATGAGTGGAGGAGGCCAGTGGGCCGACCACATGCCTCGTGGTTGCAGCAGGTTGACCATCATCTCAAGGAGATGGGGATGGGCCTGGCATCTGCCTGGGGGATGGCCAGACGGAGGCCCCTGGAGTACCGGCGGAAAGTGGATGCAGCGACGCGCTGTTCTGGCACATGCTCCCATACCTGACCTGACCTGTGTTCAGTTAGATCTCCCCACCGTTATTTAAAGGGCTGTGATCTTTGAATTAGCCGTTATTCTTTGCTATCGTTATTTTGGACCAACCACACCACCAACCACCTTTTTTACAAGCACCCAACCACACCACCCTCACGACCACCACACAACGCCAACCACGCCACCATTACAACAACCACACCACCAATCACCTTCTCCACACCCACGCTATAACCCTCTCCGCATCAAAAACCGTCTCTGCCATGGAGAAAGAAGAAGGAGGTCCAACACCACGCATGGGATTTTCCCTCCTGATTTCCCGCGCTTCGGGACGGGGGAAGGGCAGATTGAACCAGGGGTCAAAGGTGAAGTAGGGTGGGGGCCTGTTTTTGGGTGAAAAATGGGCCCGGCGCCCCACCCCCTTGGGGCCAGGGCAGCAGATTCTTTTCCCCCGTGGGCCGCGAGGAGAGGGGCGGGAGCGTTGGGAATAAAAGGGCGCGCTGGACACAGCTCTGAGCTGCGTGGAGAGAACCGAGTCGAGAAGTGAAGGGAGTTGGTTGTTGGTCGGTCGGTGGAGGTCTCGGTCTGGGTGGAGCAGTCAGTCGGTGTAGGTGCTTGAGAGGGTCCATCGAGGGTCGCCCAACCAAGTGACCACGAGGGTGGAGGTAACCTACGGCGGCCTCTGGGAGTCCCTTCGGTCAACCAGGCTCCTTGGACATAAAGGCCTACGGGTCCAGTCTGACTCCCTTGCCTTTGAGGGGGTCTTTCTTTGCTTTTATTTGTGTGAATGTTGTGGCACCATGTCCCGCAAGTAGAACTGTATAAGTGCTTGTAAATAATAATCATAGACGGTTGTAGTGCTTTTACGTTGCTCGTCTCTTGTCCCCTTCCCCCATTCATTGCATCCCAATTTACGTGTGCATTATAAATAAATTTCCTTGTGTGAATGTTAATCCGTTCGTCGTGTCCTTTTTCCGCAATTGAACTGCTATCTTGCTCTTGGAATAATAGCGGGCTTTTTAATAGCCGATAAAAGAATTGGGTTCAGCGAGGTCTCGCGACAATACACCGCTCGGTTATCCCAGAACGGAATGAACCTCTTAAGCGGTTCGTGTCCAAGCATACCTCGCTGAGGTACAGTCTCTTGGTAGTCTGCCCTCGCGAATACTTAGGTATATGGATAATTCGGCGATTGACCCTGTCGCGCGTGGGTAGAGTGTTGACTAGGCCGTGGTGTGCGTTTGGAGCACACCCGTGACTGGTTTTCGGCGTTGTTCCGGAAGGTCGCGACTGAATTGTCCGTCCGGTGGGCGAGACGGCCGCCATTGGCAAAAGCGGCAGTCCGCACGCTGGGCGGGCGGTAGATTCGTAACAATATTTTGCTTTGAAACGCACAAAGAGAAACCACATAACCTTTGTAAATCATGTACCTCTACCTTGTAGCAACTGCCGACTGTACATCCCGATCGGGACACAGACTGTACCGCTATCGACTGTAAGGTGCTCAGAAAGCGGCTTTAGCACTCAAACAAGCATTCCAATTAAATGGTTGATAAGGAATGGCTAACCAGGCTGTTGCTGCATACCATTGTCGAAGAAATTTCGAAGTTATCCTGTACATTTGAACATTTATCTATCAAAAATTCCAGCAATCTGTGTGTGTGTGTGTGTGTGTGTGTGTGTGTGTGTGTGTGTGTGTGTGTGTGTGTGTGTGTGTGTGTGTGTGTGTGTGTGTGTGTGTGTGTGTGTGTCTGTGTGTGTGTGTGTTTGTCTGTGACCGCTGTTTCTCGACAACCTCTGGTCCGATCTAATTGAAACTTGCCAGGTATATTGCTGGGGACCTGAGGATGTGCCTTTTCAAGGTTTGATATTAATCGGACAAGCGCTTCCCAAGTTATGGCCATTTATTTACCAAACCAATGACAGGACACGTTGCTGCAGCCATTTATTTACCAACCAATGACAAGACACGTTGTTGCGTGGGCGTGGCCGATGGGAAAGGGAAGCTCAGCCGCATTCCCCATTACGGGTTACAACGTACGGACTTCCGGAGAGTGATGACTTCGTGTATTATAATAATTTCTCGATTTCTTATGCGCATTTATAGATAAACACAATGCCCCAAGTTATGATCGTTTTCATATTAGACGGTGCATAAATTTCGGTAACATCAGAGTACTGGTATGCTCCGAAGCAGGAAGTAATTTTTTTTCTCTATTCTCTTCTCTTCTCTTTTTGTTTTTCCTTGCTATGACATTGCGAAAAGGGAAAATACGTTGGCGCTAATTGAATAATTGGCCATTAAAACCTAAATTGCGATTCATCGTAACTGTGATATGCGAACTTCCGCGCCACGCACGTCCGGGCACGCGAGAGCAAAGAAACGGCCTGTGTGGTTGTTGTTTGTTGCTCGCGGTTGGAATATTTATTTATTTATTTATTTTTTTTTTACGGGCACGTACTAGTTTAACAAACACCATAAACAAATACATACAAACACATACATATGCACATATCGAGGAAATGAACACAGACTTGCTCCAGATCTCTGAAATATATGGAGAATTTTAGTTCCTCATATGGTGTTCAGTGAGACATAGTACTTTTTTTTATTTCCAAACGCTGGTGCCAACTTTGTCAGGTCTTGACATTCCACAGGTGAAGCTTATCTTCAGCCTTCGTACAGCCCCAGCTTGACCTGTTTGAATGGTTGTAACATATATTTAAAATCCAGACGTGTTGATCCTCTCCCGACACAGAAAAACGTATGGAATGCTAGAATGACGTCAAACTGCAATTCTTTTGGGCATTTTGATAAATTTCTATCGTATGTATGTTAAAAGTCAGTCTGCTCCTCCCAGACTGGGAAAATATTGTTGCGGTTGTGAAAATTCACAAAACACCATTCAGGTTCCCCGAAGATCAGTTATTTCGATAAGTAAGTGTTTCAGGTTAGGATCCCCCCACCGATGTGTAAAGGGATTTATTCGTGTGCTGGGCTGTGAATCTTTGAGGTAGCCATTATTCTTTTCTATCTTTTATTTTAACACAAACAAACAACAACCGTCATCTCTTCTCCTCAACAAACAACGCCACCTTCGCCTCAACCGAGATCCTCCCCGTTGAACAGCAAAGGCCACACGAAACGTTACGCGAACGGTCGTGGTTCGACCTAATTTGCATAACTGGATCACAGAGCGACTTCCCCGAAACCCACGGGTGGCATCAGACTTGGGGTTTCCCGCGAGGCTTACCAGGGGTGAGAGGTCGGGGGTGAAAAGTGGCCAGAGCCCGGCCTCGGGTTGAGAGATCAAAGAGCGGCTCACCTTGGGCCAATATAAGGGAGGAGCTCGAATGAGTTTGAGGCTGATTCGGAGATATTCATCGCACCTCTAGAGGAGCGATAAGCGGAGATTCATCGCTCTCGGGAGACGGGCAGTCGCGGAGAAGGAGGGAGCGCCAGACGAGAGCCGTAGGTCGTCGGAGGGCAGCCGGAGAGGAGCGCGCGCCAGAGGTCCTGCCAGCTGCGGTGGAGTCGAGCAGGCTGCGTCTTGGTCTGGGCGAACGGCCCTGAGACGGTCACGTGACGTCGCTGAGGAAGTGAACGGGCCCAAAGAGCATCAACTCTAAAAGAGCAAAAGACCCGTTCACTCTTCCGAGCGCGTCGCCGACCAGGCCCAACCGGCCTGGCCCACCAAGAGGGGCCGCGACGAAGCCGAGCCACCGAGGGAGATCAAGCAGCTGCTCGCCAAGCTGCTCAAGCCGCTCAAGCAACTGGCGCGTTTGCGACGCGAGGACCGAACCGAGATGCCAGGGGTCGCCGACCCGAAGACCTTCGAGCCGTCACAAGGGGCGGTCAGGTAACTTGCCCGGCCTCTTGTGAGCCTCCGGTCACCCAGGCTCCGAGTTGGAATAAAGGCTCACGAGCCCTGTTCTTTTCTGGGGGTTTTGTATGAAAGTGTTCTGTGGCGCCTTGTCTGGTTAAGTATAACTGAATTAAGTGCATGCCTGTACATAATAGATAGACATCGGCTGTAGGCTTTGCTCGTGTCTTGTCCCCTTCCCCCATTGATTGCTTGCCTGGTTGAAATAAATGTCCCCATTGTTTGAATGTCAATCTGCTCGTTGCGTCATTTTCTCCCATTGACTTCCACGGAGCATTCGGGAAATTAGCCAGCTATTAAAGCCGATCAAAGTGGTCAATTGGTCCGACGAAACTTGGCGATTAAAACCGCTCGGCATCGCACATGGAACAGCCCGCTTAAGCGGCTCGTTTCCGTATGAGTTCCGTTGAAGTATAAATTCTCAGTACTTCTGTCTGCACGGATAATTAGGTATATCGAGATTCAGCGATTAACCCTGTACTGCGTGGACAGAATATTGACAGTTTATGGTGCTTTAAGGCATCCGTAGCAGGTTTCCAGAATTGTCCGGAAGCTACGACTGAATTCCAGGTTTCGGCAGACGCACGACTGCGATTGGGCCTTAAGCGGTCGTGCGTGGCTGTCCGAACCGGCTAATTCGTAACAATATATTATCTTGAAGCGATTCGAGCTTAGTGAATACATCTGGACATTTTCTTAGGCCCACATTCCATCTTGTTGGTGCCTTTTATAAAAAAATCCCTTAGCTTTCAAATGATAGGCAATTCTTTTTACTGAATTCAGCTTACTTGAAAAGTCGACCTGCTCATCACAATTTTAATCGTCAGGTCGATCTTTCCATACAAAGGAAAGATATGATTGTTAAGTAAAATTAAAATAGATACATGTTCAAGCACATAGAATCATATCATACTTGAGTACATTTTCTATTTCAGATTGAATACATTTATTTTAATATCAAGTTTTAATTATCAACATTTTCTTATTGTTTTTATCACCCTCAAACCCATCATGCTAATTTTTTGAGAAATTGCATCGACACCATAAAGGATCCCTTTAACTTTAAAGCCAGTTAAAGAAATTAAATTAATTCATTCAAATAACGACTTTATCCACAAAAGAGTGCTGTTTAACATAGAACAACCCTTACCTGGAGGTTTCGCAAAGTTTAATCGCCCGTGAAATAAACATTGCAGATAATCCGCCATGTTGCCTGCTCGTCTGTGCTCGCGTTATGTGGTACATCGGTTCGTGGTCTGCACAAATGTTAAAACTATATTTTAAAACGTCCGTTTTTCACTAGATTTGCTTTGATTCCCTGTAGGGCACCTCGCAAAACCTCCAAAAATATGCACAGATCTGGCAGATGCTATGGATAAGCAGCCCCTCTGGGGGCACAGGGCGTGAGTTCAAGCAGTGAATGCATTCAATCATTTAGCTCAATGAAGCTGGCTAATTTTGGCATATTCTTTAATGTTTTGTTCACTCAATATAATTATCCAAACAGGAGAAAAAGATAAATTTAATGCTTTGGAAATTTCACATTTTCTTTTGTGTGTATGGAGAAGGAGGGATCATAATAGCCTTGCTTTCTGAAAGTAAATAGGTATATAGGCTTAGTTATAAGACTCGTTATTTCTTTAAATTATCAGATTTCACAATAGATTTCGACGCCTTTTTAGTAAGAACGATATCCGATCCTCAAAGCCAAAATAATATTTCAATGATCTTCTTTAATTAGCCTGTGAGAGTAGATCATGGAAAATTGCATGAAAAACTGCATGAAATCGCTCGAAGCTCCTAATTTGAAAACTATAATACTTACAAAAGCGATGTATACAGCGATTCGAAGCTGTGATGAACAGGCATTCTATATGAGTGAGGAAAGTGGGGGGGAAAAACCAAACTTTATCATCAAGAAATCGTTCTGGCCTGTTCCAAGTCAAGGCATGGTTGAGCAGGCCAAAAAACATGGCAGCTTCAGACCTCAGCAAGGTTACCCAGGAAACGCCTTCAGACACGAGAGAGCAAGGTGGCCGAGGATCACCTGATAAAGGATATAATTAAATAATGCCGTTAATTGTCTTCAAAAGGAGTGTTTTAATTAACCCAAACACCCAATTTTCAGTCATGCACTTCCTTGGAGTTTTCTTAGTATGTATGCAAAGTTTCAGGCTGATAGGTTTCATGGTTTTGGAGTTTCGAGGACACACACACACACACACACACACACACACACACACACACACACACACACACACACACACACACACACACACACACACACATTTATTAGTATTGATAGATTACCACAAGAAAGGCAAAATTATGCCGTGACAGTACTCCCCTGCTAATGTATTAATCAAACTAAAGGAAGAAACAAAAGAAAAGGTGTTGCTTGTCCATGTAAAACACACAATAAAAATCACAGCCAAGATAAGAAAAGGTCGACAGCAAATTGTACTCATAAATATCACGCCAGGAAGCGCGTACATGGTGCCCAAGACGAGTTATATACCACGGTAAGGCTGCATAAAAAAAGCTGGCTTCAAGATCATCATCAAAAATCTCATGGTACTGTTGAGGAAGTTATTGCCTAACTTTTTATTTGGTCCTGTATTTACTTTTAATCAACCGTTTAACCTACTCGATGCAAATCCTGCTATTCAAATGACAGACACCGATCAATTCACTTGCCACAATGTGAAAGTACATTACATCAGAGAGTTTTATTATACTTGGTACTTGGCCAGTCCCAAGGAGTACAACCCACTGAGATGGTATACATCCACACATGTTTGCACTCTCTTGGAGTACAACCCACTGACATGGTATACATCTTCATGTGCTTGCACTAAAACAAGATTACAATTTCTAGTATTTATAATGCTTTGCTGGGATAGTGGAGGGGGCTGTTAAACATTAGCCAATGAACTCCAAAATGCAGTACGTGTCTTCTTGGTGAAAAGCAAATGATGTAATCATAACAAAGTTGGTGTTATCAGAAAGGTCACTTTGTTCCATAGCAAGACAATCCTTTTATCAACATTTATGGCAAAAGACTCTTGGCTAAAGGGAAGCATCACTGACAGCCAATTCGACTTATAGCATAAAAATTAAATTTATAAAACACCAGCAACGATTACAATTTAGAGTACATGAATATATTTATTTTCTTCCACAATTCTCCCCTTTTTTCCTTATAAGGAAATTTTGGAATAATTATATTACACATGATCACCATACCCGTTCCTGGAGGAGAAAAAATACATTACACAAGTTCAATCAACGATGGCAGCGAGTGCTCATATCAGAAGAATGCTGGATAACGACCATTTCAATAGTGTCCCAGCCAGGGGAGTGAGTTTCCATTTAATTCATGGCCTGTTCATCAGCATGTGTCACACAATGAAACATGCTACCCGAAGTCAGAAGATAAACAGGTCAGGGTGTAGATCAGCACCCAAGGGGAAACACAGTCGACACACTCCTTGAGCTGAAGAGAAGGTAGATGTTGGCAGGTACGAGCTTGGGCCTGACACTGGGTTTAAGGAGATGAAAAGGACTCGAGAGGTGAACAGAGATCCAGCTCCAGCACAGCCCGGGGCCCCACAGCAGCAGTTTGTGCTATCAGGTTTGATTCACCAAATGAGCTGTGCACGTTAGATGCAGTCGTGATGGCAGCACGAGCCCCCACCCGCACCATTGAACACATGTTGCAAAGGACTCGCCGTGTGGACCTTCAGGGCCTTGGTCGTGCATTGAAGCAATCACAGCAAGTTCACGATGTATTTGCAGAGCAGCAATCGAGAGTGTGGCTGAGGACATTCCTCCAGGCAGGCACCACACAATGCCGACGTTAAGACTTTGCTCAACCTTCTCCTCATTGGGTTTTTTTATTTTCTCTTCTTTTTTTTCACATTGCTCATCTTATCTCCACAGGAAGGGGGTAGTTTCATGATCACGTGTTGAATGTCCAATCACCCAAATCTGGGTTCTCCCCATCGTCCAATCTTTTGGTGGAAGTTCTTTCCCAAGCTTCACTCGACGAAATCGTACATTGCATGGTTCAACTGCTCTCAACACTCCGAAACAAACAAAATCAAGGTTAACATCGATTAAACATGCCATCAGTAAACGTCATGGGTTCATGTATTTCAACAAGACTGACAAGGTTCTTGTAGAAGCATTCAACTTGCATTATCAATATTTTATCTCTTTCCTTATTATTTCCCTAAATGACAACTAAAATATACAGAAATCTCAGTTGTATGTGTATACTCAAAACATTCATCTCATTTGCTATTTCCATGTAGAAAGGGCAACAGTCTCTATCAGGATTCCAATTTGCAATCAATAATTTTTTCACCAAAAATATTCCATCATCTATACAAAAATATAAAAGTAAGCTACTTCTTTCAAGTACCGAATCCAAAGCGATTCGATTTTGCACAGTTACCATTTAACATTCATATCTACTAAACAATTTACAGTTTCATTCACAAGTAGTTCCAGAGCAACTGCCATTATATTATCTTGATTCAATTCTCAGTAACTTTTCTCTATCCTCAATTAACAGATTAACAAGGTCCTTAGGTAAAAGGATTCTCAAAATGTAATCTCAAAACAAAAGTTTTTTCCCCCCCCAATATTAATATCACATGCAAACATTATCATGAGTATCACTTGTTGGTCCTTTTGACCGTAAGATTATCCCCGTCACTACCATACAGGTCAAAAACACACTGGTGTTCTAGGTTCTGAAATATCTCGAAAAATAATATTTAACCAATCTCTATCATCACCACTCAGAATTCCATCAACATTTTAAATCTCTGACATTGTCCATCTTGTCCACTTCTCTCTCACCAAAACAGCAATATGCTGCAATATAACCAACTTCACATACACAAGCGATCTATCACTTCCTCTGACCTTCTCAATTACGAATCCATTTTCCTTTATCAAAACAAATAAATACAGTTTAAACCTGTGTTTTTTTTTTGTTTTTTTAGCAGGTGTATAAAAATTGTCAAATCATTGTGACAATTAACAAAATTCTAATCAAATTAAATATTTCATGAATGAATCTGACAATAGAGGCACGTATAAAGCCACCAGAGATGTTTTGCTTTCTGCTATTCGTGCCGACAGCTGACCTTGGCAGACAGCTTGCAGATCAAAAGACTTTATATTTTGCTCAGTGTGGAGCTTGTTACATTTCTTTGTCCTGTATTTTACCCCCAATTTTTTTCACTACCTGATGCACTTCGTTAACAGATCAATCATTATAAAAGGTAACATGAATTCATTCATCTATCAACTTTAACATTCTCAGACAAATAAAACAGTACGCCTAGTTCAACGTCCATCCGAGGGCATCATCTATTATCTGTGAATCGCCCTACGTGCTAAACATCATCAAATCATTTTAAAAAAATCATTCCAAATCACGTTACTACATTTAGATCACATCTTTTAAGTACAATGGTTACAACTAAAATCAAAATCTTGGAAACATTTCTGACACGTCCTAACAGCTTGCCCAGCACTCAAACCTGCCGGGTTGAGTAATTACAAATCCTCACAATTCCAGCGAGAGCTCACCTCCCAAGTGGACTTCACCTTCCGAATATATTCCACATTCACAATTGTTATTTCAATTTATCCAAAATCCCTATGGCTTTTAAATAAAACTTTAACACTTTTTTCCCCTAAATGGACTCCACTTCAAACAGATTCAGTGGAGAGGGCCGGCCCGCACAGTGCAGCTCGCGACCCTCGCGTTATCAACACTAAGTCAAAACAGCATACAAAGTTTATGAAACAGTGAGAAAGCCATTTCAAGGAGATTCATGACCTTGGGTTTTTTATCAGCACCAAACCACAAACAGCCAGCCTGCTTTAACTCTCTGCCTGAAGTTTCTTTAGGTGTTAAAATATCATTTTCAATTCAGATTTTCACCAAGATTGAATACACACACACACACACACACACACACACACACACACACACACACACACACACACACACACACACACACACACACACACACACACACACACACACACACACACACAAACTCCGGTAAAAAAACTAACACACAAACGACATCCGCCCCGCACTGTAAATTAGCACATGCACAATCGGTCACCATCGTTTTCCTCTGGATTTGGTGCGTGCACTGCACCTTTCCAGAGTCTTCACATTTACGATGACGACCAATCTCTATCTCCATTTTCCGTCACACATGCATTCCCACAAGTTTTCAAAGCCAAATCCCAATAGAGCACGTTTCCTTGCAGTGAAATCTATTGGACTCGCACAAGTTCCATTTCTCCACTCACTCAGCAACACATGCATCTCAATGCAAATCACCAGCCACGCTCTCAGCCGGTCAATCGTCTCCTGCACCCTACAAAACGTTTCGTGCAAATTGTTGCATTTACAAATCTGTAACACCTCCACACAATACAATACAACAAACCAGAAATACAAACAGGTAACTCAACGAATATTCATAACACTTATTCGTTTCCCACTTCCCACGTTTCCCACTAACACTTATTCAGTAATCTTGCATTGGAAACACATCTAGCAGTGCCTCTATTTTCTTCTGCACTCCGACCTTATCACCAACTGGCTCCTCGTCAAGCCTCTTCTTGCACTGTACCATCATCTCCCTCTGCGCCCGCTTCTTCGTCCTCGAGCAGCTGCGCCATCGGAGCTATGCTATCTGGCCATCTATCTGACTCCTCTTCTCCTCCAGCACTTTTCTAAAACAACTATAGTACTTATCGTTTGCTTTAAAACGGACTCTCTCCGCAGGGTCCTCTTCTTTCTATCAATAAAATTATCTGACATGTACTTTCCTTTGTCCGATGTACGTTACCCACTAAGAAGTCACGCTGTCAGAGGGAAAAGGGCGAACGCTCTCCGCTTACCATGCTCAAGCGATTGCCGTCCCTCCAGACCATGGACCGCCTGCAGGGAGTTAGTACATCCCGGACGAGCCCCCATTTGTTGTGGAAGTTATTGCCTAACGTTTTATTTGGTCCTGTATTTACTTTTAATCAACCGTTTAACTGACTCGATGCAAATCCTGTTATTCAAATGACAGACACCGATCAATTCACTTGCCACAACGTGAAAGTACATTACATCAGAGGGTTTTATTATACTTGGTACTTGGCCAGTCCCAAGGAGTGCAACCCACAGAGATGGTATACATCCACACGTGCTTGCACTCTCTTGGAGTACAACCCACTGAGATGGTATACATCTTCACGTGCTTGCACTAAAACAAGATTACAATTTCTGGTATTTATATGCCTTCATGGGAGAGTGGAGGGGGCTGTTAAACATTAGCCAAAGAACTCCAAAATGCAATACGTGTCTTCTAAGTGAAAGAAAATGATGTAATCATTACAAAGTTGGTGT
The DNA here is from genome assembly GCF_056783735.1 of Eptatretus burgeri. Taxonomy (NCBI): domain Eukaryota; kingdom Metazoa; phylum Chordata; class Myxini; order Myxiniformes; family Myxinidae; genus Eptatretus; species Eptatretus burgeri. The sequence goes on from NC_140962.1 coordinate 29,939,721, forward strand.
TATCAACCCAGGTCACTTTGTTCCATAGCGAGACAATCCTTTTATCAACATTTAGGGCAAAATACTCGGCTAAAGGGAAGCATCACTGACAGCCAATTCGACTTATAGCATAAAAATTAAATTTATAAAAACCAGCAACGATTACAATTTAGAGTACATTAATGTAATTATATTCTTCCACAGTACCCTTACCATGATCGTATCTCATGGTATATAAAATCTCATGCCTCAACGACTACAGTCCTATCGCCCCTTACATCAGTGGCCATGAAAGCATTTAAACGCCTGGTTCTCAGTTACTTAAAATCCAGCACATCCCAGAAGTTCGAGCCCCTGCATCTTGCTTACTTAGTTAACAGGTGTGTTGACAAGAATATTCGACAAGAACCGTGATTCTGATTATTTATTTATTTAGATCCTCATGGATGATCTCTAAGTCTTACTCACGTTGTTGTTATTCATCTTCTTCTTGTGGACTTTTTTGTTTCAAAGCCTACAGTTTTCATCGAAACTTCCTGAAACTTGGCATATATATGTAAAAATACCCTGCGCAGACAGTAACCATCTCCGATTTTGAAAATTCCTCCTAGAAAAAAAGTTATGACATCAAAATATCTCCGCTAATGAAAATCGCCTAAAAAATTATCTCCGAAACAAGGCAAACTTTTTGAATTTTGTTTGCGGGAATCAAGCCGGGCATTAGCACAGATAATTTATCGCAAACCTGATACATCACAATGACGTCATATTCGTTTTTATGACGTCATCATTAAGAGGACGAGGATCTTAGCTCATTTGAGCTTGTTAATCGACTACTTTCAGTCACCTGACATCACATTTGTACAACTAGTTCGTCATTGTGCTTCAGCACGATGCAGTGACTCGACACATAGAAGGACCACTTTGGATATCCAACGGATCTGCTCCCATCCCCCATCTTTGTGGCGATCTTCTGCACTTCCTACCTGTGGTGAGTTGGAAGTAAATTGTGTTTGAGTTGTTTTATCACAGCGTAGACGGAGTAGGCTACAACAATTCGCACAAACCAAATGTCCACAGGCCCATAAAGACTGTGCATGACGCAATCATGCCAACATCTAAGTATTCTCCGATCCCCACCACTTCCAGATACCTATCCAACTCAATTTTAAAACCATCCACTGACTCTATTGTCACTACCCTTGGGTGAAGATCATCCCATACAATCACCGTTCTGACTGAAAGACAACTGCTTTGCTGCCATCCCAACTGAGCTCGACTCCTCGTCTTTACTCTTAAACTGTGCACCCTGGTTTAATCAGTGTCCATACACTGAAACATTCTTCTGCACTTATTTTGTATATCCACTTCATTATCTTAAATGTGCTGCTTCCTTGCTTGGTGCTCAGCATTTAATAAGGAGAGAGCATGGACAAACAACCATATAGGATGGCAACCATTGCATAGCCATTCTTACTCGTATTGAGCAATTTGATGTCACATCAACTCAAGCAAGCGAACTTTATGTTGAGGTATTGAGTTGACATGATGTTGAGCAGTGGCATTTGCTCTTCATCATCGATGAAGCACCAGATGGCAGATCGGAGAAACTTTGATCTTCATGACCAATTTAGTACTGTAATGTAGTTTTACATCGTGAACATTGTTCCATTTGCTTATCCAACCAATAGCAGTCGTGTAGACATGTTTTTTTTGTTTTGTTTTTTTACCTCCACCACCAAAGGTGAAGGAGATTATGTTTTCACCCCTATCTGTCTGTTTGTTTGTTTGTCTGTCTGTCTATGTGCAGGATATCTCAAAAAGTTGTGGACGGATTTGAATGAAACTTGGTGGACATGTTGGGTGTGTGACAAGAAAGAATTGATTCGATTTTGGTGAAGATCCGAATACGGATCTGCATACGATAATTATTTAATTCTTAAGTGATTCTTCACCATTGAGAGATAGGGCCAAAAACGATGGAGAGCATTGATATTTCAAAAATGTATTGGGTCCGATATGTTCTCATGGATCGGGCATTATGTGGCAGAGGTATGTGCTCTACCGAGTGCCCTTCTAGTTTTATCTGATTTTAAACTAATTATTTTGCCCGATACTTCTGCCATTCTTGAGGATCTCTCTCGTGGGACGAGGACAGGAAGAAAAGTCTTTTATTTCTGACAGCTCGCCATTTTACACCCTCATTTTACTTTGTCTGGCAGCTCACCATTTTACACCGTGGTGGGAAGTATTCATGGACTTGAGTTTCACTGGAGTTAAACAGAAGTTTGCTGGATGCCACTGGATGTTTTTCTGGAGTCCACTGGAGTTTTGCTGGAGTTCACTGGAGTTAAACCACATTCACAGCATTTTTCTTCAGCGACATATTTCCTCTCTTGACGAATGAAGCTTCGTACCAGGCGCCGCGTTGCGGATCGCTATCTCCAGTGGGGTTTCACTCTTTTTAACCACGGGACTTCTATCATCATAGCCCTTTTGGGGAGCAGCTTATTCCCACGGGCACTGGACATTTCGCACACCTCCGCCATCGAATGGATCATATTACTTTGTGGACATGATGCCAAATTGGCCCACTGGTGATACGCCATTTCTTGCTTATTATTGAACTTGTGACTGGATTCACCCGCACACAATCATAACAGCTAATGAGACACTGTTCAGACTGGACAAAGTCATCAACCTTTCACCAGTGTAAGTCGGGGGCCAAATCTTCCCCCATTCTTCCCTGCTGCCCAGATTCATCAGAGTAGTGCGGTCATGGTCACTGAGTGCCGATCGGACCCCATGGACCGGTCCTTTCCCTCTTGTCTCATTTTCAGGGTTAGCAAGAATCAGTTATTTATACTTTTGTAGTGCGTATGTATTTCTGCACTCTTCCTCTTTGTTTTACCGAAATTGGCACTCGTTTCTTTTTTGCATTGTGAGTTCTTTTGTGTTTTTCCAATTCATTGTAGTTATTGCTTTGTATACAGATATATAATCTATACCTGTACTTTTATCCTTTTGTAATAAAAAGAACTGAAAGTCTCTCTCTCCCCTCCCTCCTCTCTCTCTCTCTCTCTCTCTCTCTCTCTCTCTCTCTCTCTCTCTCTCTCTCTCTCTCTCTCTCTCTCTCTGTTTCTGTTTCTCTCTCTCTCTCTCTCTCTCTCTCTCTCTCTCTCTCTCTCTCTCTCTCTCTCTCTCTCTCTCTCTCTCTCTCTCTCTCTCTCTCTCTCTCTAACTCTGTCATGGCATTGACTGTGAAGGTAGGAGTACACCATCCTGGATGTGGCAGATCTCTGGGTGGCAGCTGGGAGATCAATTGGCTGTCTCCATGTCGCGGGCTTGTTCATGAGAACTGTCTGGTGCTAAACAACAACAGCAACAACAACAGCAACAACAACAACAGCAGCAACAATAGCAACAACAACAACAACAACAACACAACATCCTGTCTGAAAATATCAGTCTGACAAGTGGGGTTGAGAATTGAATTCAGAATATGTTTCAATGGCTACCTCTGCACAATCCTGTCAGATAGGTGATTACCCTTCCGCTGAGCTATCTTGACATCCAAATCTACACTAATATATGTCATTATGTGTGTGTGTGTGTGTGTGTGTGTGTGTGTGTGTGTGTGTGTGTCAGTATATCTCCTCCATAACTCCAAAACCATGAAACCTCGGGCCCCCAAACTGCATGCATACTGAGAGAACTCCAAGGAAGTGCATGAACAGAAATGGTGTTTTGGGGTAAATTTTAAACACCCCTTTTTGAAGATAATTAACGGCTTACCTCCATGAATGGCTTCTCTTTGGTGAGCCCAAATTCGCCTCGCAGGGGTCTTAGCCACCATATTGGTTTGGCCTATTCAAACATGCATTGCCTTGGAAACATGATATACTCTCATGGACTAATTAAAGAGTACAATCAAATAATTATAACAGATTTGAGAATCGCATTTCGTGGACAAAATAAGTGTCGAAATCTGGAGTGAAAACTGAAAATCTTAACAAGTTAGTGATTTTTTAAAATTTAAATAACTAAGTGTATTTATAGAAGCAAAGCATTAAACTTAACTTTTTCTGCTGTTCAGATGATTAGATTGAGTGAAAATAAGATGAGTAGCGGTACATTCAAAGTACACTGCCCCCATGCCAAATATATAAATCACAATCCTTCAGCGCGTGACATCGCCAGGGCACTTTTAGCACCCTGCAATGCCACCTTGCAACACATGAAGTCGGAATTGGGAGGGAGCAGTGTACAGTAATTAATTGATTAATTGCAGAATTAAAATAAATAGTAATCGTAAAATAATAAATTTCTTAATAAATTGGCTAATAGCATACCGAAACCACCACTGTTTCATCCAAATGTGTAACTTTTGAAAATTTAGTAATTAATTGAAAAATTAAATAATTAATTGATTCATCAATTAATCATAAATACCCTTTATAGCCAAATCACTTGTTCACTGTAGTGTCGAATTATCAGCTTCCTCGCTCAAAAGGTGCCTATTGCCAGGATGAAATAGATATTGCCAGGATGAAAAATAAAATAAACAAGTAATTAATAAATTGATAATGATTATGTAATAAGTCAATTAATTGATTAATCAATAAATAAATAAACATTTTTTTGCGAAACCACATCTTCACTTTTGTCCCCCAATTTCAGCTTCCTATCTCAAAGGATGGCTGAGATATCACCTGCATAAACAAGAAATAAAATAATTAATTGATTATTTGATATATCAATTAAATTTAAAATACCCTTTATAGCCAAATCACTTGTTCACTGTTGTGTCCGAATATCAGCTATCCGAGCTGAAATCCGAATATCCGAATATCCGAGCTGAAAAGATGCCTGAGATATTGCCCAGATGAGAAAAAAATAAATAATTAATAAGTCGATAATAATTAAGTAATTCATCAATTAATTTAGTAATCAAAAAATAAAAAATAACAATTTTGCCAAACAACATCTTCACTTTTGTCCCCAAATTTCAGCTTCCAAGCTCAAAGGATGGCTGAGATATCGCCCGGAAAGCAAGAAAGAAAATAATCAATTAACTGATTAATCAATAAATCCAAAATGCTCTTTACAGCCAAATCACTTGGTTACTGTCATGTCCAAATATCAGCTTCCGAGCACAAAAGGTGCCTGAGATATTGCCAGGATGAGAAATAAAATAAATATGTAATTAATAAACCGATAATAATTATGTAATTAATCAATTAATTGATTAATCAAAAAATATAAAATACTTTTTCGCCAAAGCACATCTTCCCTTTCGTCCCCAAATTTCAGCTTCCGAGCTCAAAGGGTGACGGAGATATCGCCCGGACAAACAAATAAGAAAACAAGAAAACGGAGTGAAAACTGAGTACTCCCTTCCTTCAGCGCCTGGCGATGACGTCATATATGACCTGGATATGGAATTGGGAAGGAGCAGTGCACAATTAAGGAATGTGAGGAAACTGGAACTTCATAGAGTGCAACAAAAATAATTAATCAGTCCACAGGGGTCCTTTTTTTTCATCAATTGTGAACGCAGTTTGTTTGTTTTTTCACCTTTTTGTGTGATCTGCTTTCTTTCTCAAAGATAAATGTGAACATATTGTTACGGATTTTAGAATCCGGTCTGATGAATGCATCCACACATCCAGGTCCTCAGACAGTCATTTCCATAAATGCATGTTCAGATTAGCCCATCCCCATGCCTCATGGGATCTTACATGTGATGCGTTGAGAAGGGTAAAGCATAGATCCCCTCTCTTATGGGAAGCTTTTTTCTTTACGACAGACACGTTTACTACACATTTCTTTCATGAGCTCTGACACTCGCATTTTTTGGGAGCGCACGGGTCGTTATGGTAACTGCGCGCCAGTGGGGCGGGGTGAGCTTGGGGCGGGTTGAGCTTGGGACGGGCGGCACCCCGCGGAGACGGCCCGGAGATGTAAAAACGAGCGAGAGGTACGTTCTGTGGAGAAAAAGTCAGAAGAGAAAAAGTCAGAAGAGAAAAAGTGAGGAGAGAAAGGAGGGGAAAAAAGCGTTCAAAAGAAAAAAGTGTGAGGAGAAAAGCATGAGAAGAGAAAAAGTGTGAAGAGAAAAACGTGAGGAGAAAAATCAAATGGTGAGAGAAACGAGCAAGAAGCGGGTGTCGGACCAGCGCCGACGAAACAGTTCGTCCTTCCCAGTGCTTGGGCAAGCGAGCGTGTGGTGCGCGTGTGAGTGTGAGCCGCGCCGCCAACATGTGAAGCACGGGTCGATCACCAACAGCACCAGGGTCTAAACCCGCGATGGACGATCTCGGTGCCCTCCAGACTTCGACTGGCATTCAAGGCTGCCCCGTGAGAGGGTGCACGGCGAAGCTGGGTGCTGGTGACAGACGTGACACCCACGCACGCATTTCAGGACGTTTTCGCTTCACGGACGACTTTCTGGTGAGTGAGACGATTCTTCTCCCCCCTCCCCTCCCCCTGAATGATCTGCAGGGTTCCCTTATCTGTGTTTAGCTGTAAGTCAACCCCCGATAAGTAGCTGCTCTTTGTCTCTTTTCTGGCATTTTGATTGATTTTGCTTTGAAATTCATTCTTTATTTATCTCAGCAAATAAAGTTCTTTTTATTTATTTGTTTGATTATTAATAAATTATTGGTCGATTTCCAACCTGTCCGTGTTTGTCCTTTCCTTCTATTGGTCTAGCATTGTCTGAACCGAGATAGACTGGGGCGTAATTACCACAGATTTGACCAAAAATAGTCGGCACGCGCCAGTGGTTAAAACGCTTGGCTGCCCTAATTAAAATCTAATCGAGATAACATTGGTGCTTTGCCCAGGGCACACTCCCCACTCAGGTAACCAAGTGACCTCTCGTTAAACGGAATATTAGATGGTGGACACTAGAACTCGTGGTTGACTGAGTGGCGTTCGTGGTTCTAAAACAACCCACCGTACCACAACATTGTGAGCGGTAGCCCCAGGTCCGGCTCTACCGAGGACAACCGGGGATTAATCCCCCTGAGTGACAAGCTGGTGTCTCGGTACCCGTGGCCGCAACAATATTAATGTACAGTATACCGATAAGACATATATAAAAATGAAACGTTTAATTTTTTTTTTTTTACAGTTTCATCGATAAGTTTCCATGGTGATACCGCAGTTCAGTTCTCCGTGAGGATATCTCCGGAGTTAGGAAGGCAAAATAAATTGCAGGATTACAATGAGTGAAAAATGTTTTCAGTGGTAACAAAACAATGAATCACCACATCATGGCAGGATAGCTGAGAGGTATGCATGTTCGCTCTCTCTCTAAGCTGGCTAGCCTGGCTTTGAACCACAACCCAGCTATAAACTGTCATCCCAGTGTTTCACAGGAAGGGTGATTCATCAATGAGTGTATCGCCTCTTATATGGGTTTTAAACTGGATATCACATCTGCCAACCCCCCCCTCTCCTCTCCCCTTTCTCTCTCCCCTTTCTCTCCCCCCTCCTCTCTCTCTCTCTCTCTCTCTCTCTCTCTCTCTCTCTCTCTCTCTCTCTCTCTCTCTCTCTCTCTCTCTCTCTCTCTCTCTCTCTCTCTCTCTCTCTCTCTCTCTCTTTCTTTCCTCCCCTCTCTCTCCTCTCCCTCTCTCTCCTCTCCCTCTCTCGCCTCTCCCTCTCTCCTCTCCCTCTCTCTCTCTCCTCTCCCTCTTTCAACCCTCTCCCTCACTCTCTTTGGTTGACTGCCTGTCTGGACACAACTTTGAGGTTGTGGGTCCATTGATGTTGAATAATGTACCGATGTGGACCTGTGACCGGGGTTGTGGATCCGCTGTTTGGAGAGGTTCTGGGCTTAAAGAATCGAAACCTCGATGAAAAACGGTGCCCAGCTGATGATCTGGGCAGTTGGGTAATCGGTGAATTGCTTATAAGTTAAGGTTATAACTTCAAATATAATAGCTCTTGTAATTACTTACTAGTACATAATATATCTGTGTTTGTGTGTTTATATATGTGTGCTTGTATGTAAATGTATATGTATGTGTATATGTGTATGAATATGTATATGCATGAATGTCTGTGGATGTGTGGGGTGTTTTATATGTATATATGTATATATACGTGTGTGTGTGTGTGTGTGTGTGTGTGTGTGTGTGTGTGTGTGTGTGTGTGTGTGTGTGTGTGTGTGCGTGCATTGTTATGTCTGGCTTCCTTCTTGGGACTATGGTGCAGTAATTGGTCATTATTTTGATCACCCCTCCACCTCTACATCTCTATCTCTCTCTCTCTCTCTCTCTCTCTCTCTCTCTCTCTCTCTCTCTCTCTCTCTCTCTCTCTCTCTCTCTCTCTCTCTCTCTCTCTCTCTCTCTCTCTCTCTCTCTCTCTCTCTCTCTCTCACTCTCCCTCCCACCTTCTCCCTCCCTCTTCCTCTTTATCCAACCCTGACCCCTCTCTCTCACCCCGGCCTTCCACTCTTTCTCACACCCTCTCTCTCCCACCCTCTCCCTCGCTCTCCCACCCTCTCCCTCTCTCTTCCACCCGCCCTTAGTTAAGGAGACTGTTAAGGACTGACAATTTAGTTTTGAATTTAAAATGACTTCCCAAGAGTGTAGCATGTATGAATCTAATTTGGAGTGAGCCGACCGGAGGGGTGAAAAGGTTGCTGCATGTTTGAGCATCCATGCTTGCAGGCAGGCCTCTGCCAGGTAGATAGTGTGGGTTTAAAATATTCCAGCCCTGTATTATGTAGAACCCGATGGTTAAAATGAAGATGTTGCTGTTTAGGTGCATTTTATCACCCATCCCTTCATCTCCCCTAACACTGCCTTCCCTTCCCTGCCACTCACACTGCTTTCCCTTCCTCTCCCCGAACACTGCCTTCCCTTCCCTACCACTCACACCGCTTTCCCTTCCCCACCCCTCACACTGCTTTCCCTTCCCCGCCACTCACACTACTTTCCCTTCCCTGCCCCTCACACTACTTTCCCTTCCCCGCCCCTCACACTACTTTCCCATCCCTACCCCTCCCGTCTTGGCCTCCTCCTCTCCAACCCCATCCCCTCTCTATCCCCATGGACATCTCTGATCAGTCTCCGCGTGCTGTATTTCGTTTAATCCTGAACTATCCCCTCCCCCAAACCCTTTTCTCCACCAGCCCCACCACCAAACGCAAGTTGTGAACCCCTCGCCCCCTTCTCCCCTCAAATCTCCCTCCCAAACGCAAGTCCAGAACCCCCTCCCCTCACGCTTACCTCCTCCTAAACTCTCTCCCCCACCTACATTCCCACCCCTCACCTCACGGAGTGTATAGCGACATTTGGTGGTGTCGTTTTTTCCATCCCCCTCCTCGCTCCCCATCCCTCATCATTCCCCCATCCCTCCCCTCTCCCCATCCTCCTCTTCTTCTTCTTCTTCTTCTTCTTCTTCTTCTTCTTCAACTCCTACCCTCTCCCTCTCTCTCCTACCCTCTCCCTCTCTCTCTCTCTTCCACCCTCTCCCTCTCTCTCCCACCCTCTCCCTCTCTCTCCCACCCTCTCCCTCTCTCTCCCACCCTCTCCCTCTCTCTCCCACCCTCTCCCTCTTGGTTAAGACGACTGCAGCCAGTGGGCACACCAGACCATCAATAATTATTCCAACATTCTTCTGGAGTATTTGGCCCAAGTCTTTCACGAACTGGCTGACCAGGCCTGACATTGGACGAAGGTTAGGGCAGGAATACTAAAATATATAAATGTGGCTGATTTATTTCATTATTATTATTTTTTTTTACGTGATCCCTGGTTCTGTCAGTGTCCTCCTGGTTCTGTCGTACTTGAACTCAGACTTGCACTCTGTGTACTTGTATAATTATATTGAGTCACCTCAACCGCTGTTTGTAGCCTCATATTTAACTTAGTTTAAAACATCTTATGCATTGACTGTGTGAATTCTAAATATGTAATATATATGTATATATTTGTTTGAAAAAACAAAAAAACATTATCCATGCACAATGCAAGCAAACATTTATTGACAGAGCTTCAGAGAACATCAAGCATAAAGCACAAAGACGTTTGCTTCTTCAACAAAACCAGGTAACCAGTTTGACTTTACTCAGCAAAAGTGACATTGCTGGCAGCTGGAGTGACTGTTATTGTCTTAGTCTGGAAATGACATTCATGGAAAGCTGGCTGGCGTTGTTACTGACTGTTTCTGAGCATCTAAAACCTTCCGCAGGGGTCACAGGGCCTGCACGGCACGCCGCAGCCAGTGGGCACACAGGTAAGCCTGTAACAGATCAAACATTCGGTCATTAGAGCATGGCACACATCATGCAAAGCACAACGAAAGACCACACTAGTACAATATCAAAACCGGCTATAAAAATCCGAGAGACTACAATGTCTACCAAAGTGGTGTTCAATCATCACTCTGCAGATACACAATATCTGGATGTCTATCTCAGGTATGATTTTTCTGTATGGCAATTCTCATTGCAATTCGATGGTTTTATCGTCTTGGAATATATTGTAAAAACCTTCCAGATGTTTAAATTCCCTGAGTTGTATGTTTAACAATCGTTCATGCCATTTGTTATGATGTCCATTTTGTTGTTAAAGGTAGATCCAAACCACAACAGTTTACAAGTGTATTAGATTTGGGATGTCAACAGCAAGAAAATGTTGAAGGGAATGAAATTCAGTTTTGAAATTTATTGTTGATATCACTGGGGTCTAAACTGTAAAAAAAAAATAGGATGAAACTAGAACACGATGTATTTGTAATTAAAAGGTGATGCTTCTGTGAGAATACGGATAATTGTAACAATTGCGACAAATTGTTGTTTGAAGAAAAGAAATGTCGACAGAGAATAATGTGGTTTTGTCAGTCAGTAGTCATTAATTGACCATCAACCATGTGCTGGTGCCTTTTCGGTGTCCAGAAATCTATATATTACTAAAACTCTCATCTTGTATATATGTATGTATGTATGTTCCCAAAATACAGCTAAAAGGGGACATGATGGCACAAAAAATTTAGGGCCACCTTACTCACCATTCTCCTGCGGTGTGTAGTATCAAGTTTCGTTCAAATCGGGCAACGAAAAAATTATTTAAAAATCAATTCCCGATTCAGTCAAGTACTCTTCGGGAGAATTTGATCAAGGCAAACAACCTCGGCGGTATAGTTCGTTGTCACATTTTTTTTTCTTGAAATGATTTTTTTCATCAACCACTGTCACAAGAGGAACCCAACGGGTTCACACGTCCACTAGTGTGACTATAAAATCGACTGATACAGATTTATTTCTCAATTTCCTAAATTTCCATGGTTCCCAGGCAAATATGAATGTCACAATCACCTGCACTCCTCCCCCTCGAGGAGCTTCTTGTAGGTGGCGATCTCAACATCGAGAGCCAGCTTCACGTTCATGAGCTCTTGGTAGTCACGCACATGCTTGGCCATCTCTTGCTTGGCACTCTGCAACTCGTTCTCCAGACGAGCGATGGTCTCCCTACCTTGCAGCACAGACGCTTGGCCACGGGCCTCAGCATCCTGGATGGTGGCTTCAAGCTGGGAGCGCTGTAGGACAATGGCAGATGGCAATGGGTTTTTTGTATACAATATTGAGGCTCATGGAGGAGCAACAACATAGAACGGATCAGGACAAAACAGAACAAAAGGAACAGTGAAAATAGCGGGGAGGAACACACCAACAGCAGGAATGAGGGACAAAATAGAGTGAGACTTGGAGATATAAGGCATGTGGGGAAGCATGAGGGCTAAGGGAGGACACAAGGGTTGGACAAGATGGATGCAGGAACATATTCTCAGGAAAGAAAATCTGGAAACTCGAAAAGAAGTGGGGTTGGGGAGGGTTTAACAGAGATAGAAAAGATCATTGTTTTGGAAGGGGGATGATCTGAGATGGTGGTGAACTTGAAGCCGCGGAGGTAATAATGGGATTGAAGAGAATGCTGAAGTTGGTTTCACATGCATGAAAAAAGAGGAACAAATGAGCGGTAGCAAGCCGTGATTCTGGATTTTGGGAGTTTCACCAAACGGAGGTTGCTGTCAGACTGTATGTGTCCTGCAGAAAACCTGAGGGAGTTGTCAGGGGTGGGGTGAGCAATGCACGGAGAGAGTAGAGAGTGCAAGACTAGAAAGGAAGCAATGGAAGCTGACAGAGAAACTACAAACCTGTCCGCAATGTGAAAGTGATAGGCCCATCGACTCAACTTCAGCGTGCAATATTCCAGTGATCTATAAGTCCTTGGTTTCTACGGCATCAAGCTCAGTAAGCCATAAGGAATGAGGCAGTGGTGCCAGCCCAGAGAGGACAGCAGTATTCTATTAAATTATGGATGAAGCCCTTGTGTGAATAAGAGTTCAGTTCAGGTGTGCCAATTGAGGACTTTACAAGATGGAGGATGCCCGTCTCAGCTTTGAAAGCAAACTTTATGTGTGGTTTGCCGAAGAAAGTTCATGGCTGATAGTAATGCCACGTTTGAGTGACCGAACCTCTTCAAAAAGATTGTTGTGAAAGTAGATGGGGGCGTGGGGGTGGAGGGGGGGGGCGTGAGAGGCTGTCAGACAGTCGTTTCAAAGAGACAGAGTGAGAGTGTGAAGTTTGTAAAGATTGAAAGACATATTCCAAATGTTTAAACAGCTCATAATTCTGTCAAGGTCTACAGAGAGGGAAGAGGCTACTGCTTCTAATGTGTCTTTCCCTGATGACCACCCTTTTCCAAGGCGATCAACAAGAAAGAAATAAGGTGGAGATGAAGACGATTACTTCTGATATATAGAAAGACATTTGAAAGTTTATTGAAAGTGCAAATCGTGGGTCTTAATAGCGAACCTGACGAGCTTGAGTCTCGATCTCACATCTCAGCCTCTGGATGTTACGTGCAAGATCTGCAACCTCGTTCTTGGTGCAGCGCAATTCACAGCAATTCCTCTCTGAAGCCTCGTTGATGTCATCAAGCTGCGAAAGAGCATCAAGAAAAATATCTGCATTACACTGAATACACATGAATGATGCAGCAATATTAACAAAGGATTTTACATGGAACACCAGGTTTGCCACTTTGGGGCACCTCTCTTGCTCATCACCTGTTTAAATAGGATGGCCAGTGGGCAGCATCTGTTCAACACTGGATCATCTCAGACTTAAGCCATAAAAACTTTTGCAACAGAGCATTTTGAAACAATCCGAAAGACTCACCTTGCTCTTGTACCAGCACTCCACCTCCTGGCGGCTCCTGGCAGCTATGGCCTCATAGTTGCAACGAACCTCGGCGATCAGAGAGGTCAGGTCCAGGTTTGGTGCGACGTCCAACTCCACGGAAACGGACATGTCTCTGATACGCTCATGCATCTCCTGCAGCTCCTGTTAAAAGACCGAGTAGCATATTACAAATGAACCCCCGAACCCTGTGTACAATGTGCTCTCTCTCTCTCTTGACTTGGTGATGTTTTCCTTTACCTGTTCGAAGAGTGTCCTCAAGAATAGAACTTCGTCGTTCAACTGAGCGAGCCTGGTCTCGAGACGCACCTTCTCCAGATACTTACAGTCAACATCCTGTTGCCGAAACACGCATTATAAAAATTGTGAAAAGTTTTTTTTTGGAACATCTGGATTCGTTTGGAACTAAATGTGACCACTTTTCAGTTTGTTCGTACGATGAAATTATTACCTGCTTTAAGGCCCAGAACTCATTTTCGAGCTGAGTCCGCAGAGCTATCTCCTCCTCGTACCTGTTGGAAATCAACAGGAGATTTAATTGGAGCGAAGACAACGATGATTACTCCAGCGATGTTGCTCAATTTGTCTTCTCCATTGTATTTATTGATGTTCACAAATGTGAGATTCTCTTACTTGGACCTGTAGTCATTGGCCAAACTCTGCGTCTGGTTCATCTCAGTTTCGAGCCTCGGCCTGTCCTGCACCAGACACTCCAGCTGCTCCTTGAGGCGGTTGGCGAACTGCTCGAACATGCAGTCGAGCTTTGACGTGCAGGTCTTATTTTGCAGGCATTCCCATTGGGCCTCAAGAACCTTGTTCTGCTGTTCGAGGAAGCGGGTCTGCAAGGACAAACGTAGGCTCACTTTCCTACTTTATAAAATTGTATGACCAAAATCTTTACCTGCCTGTCTGGAATTACCTGTGAAGTGATCATCAAGCCCATTTGCTTCCCCCACAATATCTATTACCTGGAACAGTCAGCCTTTAGGCCCATTTTTTTTAAAAAAATGTAGTGTAAATCACATTCTGTCTTCAACTTCTCATTGGGAGTCAGATTAATGGTAAAACAAGTTCCTTTCCCTCATTGTGGAGAAATGAAGAAACTCTGTAAATTGTACTCACCTTGTCAATGAAGGAAGCGAAGCGGTCGTTCCCACACTTCATGCCCTCCTTCTCATTGGAACGCATGAACTGTCCAGAGCGGTCAATGTCGATGCAGGGAGCGGGACAGATGGGGTCCAGGTCCAGCGTCGGGATGCACACCGATGGTGGAGGGCAGGGATTGCAGCAGATTGGAGTAGGGCACGGTTTGGGGCATGGAATGCAGCATGGCATGCAGGGTTCCGGGCAAGGAGCCGGGCAGCATGGGTTGCAGGTATTGCAGGACATGATCGGTAGAATGAACGCGGATGCTGTTGGGTGGATGACTAATGTGAATGGTCTTTTCAAGGCAGATGGTCTCTGATTTCGGTGCTGCGCCTTTTATACACCCTGCAGCTACATAGCTGCGACATTTTAATGAACTCTAGAAAATTGCGGTAGTTTGGGAAATCATTTCGGGATTATGAATGAAAGCATTATCTACTCACGTGGAAACCATTTATTACAGGTTATCAAACTCACCTTGTGCTTTCTCTCAATTTATCTTCACCCTCATCATGAAATCCAAAAGTTTTTTTTTTTCATGGAACCATCCTGTCCATTGTCCATTGATTTGTTGTTGGAAACCACACCATCTGACCTATTTTGCTTTGTATGTGCTCCCGTTTTTGTTGTTGCCAAAAGATTTATCCATCTTCGTGTAAAGCCAAAACAACCCCGCCCTGTTTGGTGGATGGAAGAATTTCACGTTGTTTAAGGATTACTCGTGGGATCTTTTCATCCCCCCCCCCCCCCATTTCAGGTATGTACGCTTCATTTTTTTCTTTTATTTCAGCACTCTTTGCCGATTTGTGTTAAAATATTGTCATGAAATACCTTACCAACAACGATGCTTGAGTTATGAAGCTCATAGATGTTTTTGATACGTCATTATGTTTTTCCTTATTGCAAAATATTCATGCAACTCTAAAACACCTGGATGTAGAACTCAGTGGCGATTCCATAATGTATATGAATTACCTTCTTTTTTTTTACACGTTCTAAGTATCATGGAAGAGGACACACACAAATGAATGTTGACTTCTTACATGAGACAAAAATGCCTGTGACCTTGAAGAAAGTAAATTCAGGGAGCACTGGTAAAGCCAAATAATGATGGCATTTTCCTGTGTTTTAAAGGATTTTTTAGAAGATATCTCAGAAAACATGGGGTTTGTACGTACTCTATCCTACAAATGTTGATCCATGCTCTTTCCTTATCCACGCTCTATCCTCTAAATGCTGAGCATCAAGCAAGAAAGCGGGACATTTTAAAGTACTGTATTTGGTTTGACTTGGCCAGGTGAACTTCCACACTTAGAGGAGAGACATGGCAACCACGATGCCACTGAGAGTGGTATGTAATGAAAAATAATGCAATCAAAGTTTAGTTCAGTTCATAGAAAGTATTCCGGCTCGTTAAATAGACTGATGCTTTTTTGCGTTTTGGCAGATTCATAGTGATAAATATACCACACGAAATGTCAAGTGATGTGTACTTTAGCTTGATATGTTTTTAAATATAGTGTAAGGTGGGAAGATATCCTCCACCCCTCCCCAAAGAATAATCCTCCTCATTACTTTTGTTCGGTATACAAAACATTTCTTGCCTACTATGTCGTCAACCACAGAAGCCAGACGTTCAAAGAATCAAGATCGAGGAGGTTATAAGGTTTTACCAAGGAGATATTACTGTCAAAGACATCACATCACCAAGGATTGATATTAACGGATGCCCGGGGCACCTAATTTTAACGTTTGGCACCCAGATTTTATAAGTTGTTGGGTTTGGGATGCTCGGTCTGGCACCCTCAAAATCACCAAATGAACATCAATTTGACCCCAAATTTACAATTGCCATGATCGAAGTGACAAAGTTTTTGAAACCCGCTTCGTACAATGAAATATTGCCAAACTTAGAGGTATTATTAATAATTCTCAAATGCACTGCACTCACATGTGGTCTGTGGGAAGATGCAGCGAATTTGGAAATCCATGAACCAAGATGTGAAAACGATTGGTTGATTATGATTCACAATTTGATGATCACCTCTGAGCTCTATTCAAAGGAACGTATGTCGCACTACACATGTGGTTTAACCATTCCCAGGTAAATATGGCACAGTGTGAGGAAATTACTGATATGTGTATATATATATATATATATATATATATATATATATATATATATATATATATATATATATATATATATATATATATATATATATAGTGTGTGTGTAATGTAGAATGTGACTTCAAGTTTAGGCAACTCTCTCATGAACCCCATGCTCACAAATGCGTTGTTTGGGTTTCTCAAGACCGCATCGGGTATAAGGTGTTCCATAAACTCTCTAGTTCCGATTATAGTGAAGGAAGGAAGGGGACTTTTTTTTCAAGAAAAGGTCCCTTATCTGGCCTGAGACACAAGACTACGACTGTTTTCAGAAACCTTACACGACTGAAACCGATCAGTGATGAAAAAGGGATTGTAGTTTTGATTTTTATATGTTTGGGTGAAATATTGCAAACTGGCTGCGGTTACTGATGTGGAAACTGATCAGTGATGAAAAAGGGATTGTAGTTTTGATTTTTATATGTTTGGGTGAAATATTGCAAACTGGCTGCGGTTACTGATGTGGAACTCAGATAAAAAAAATAAAGTTCTGTTTTTACTGCGTGTTGTGGGAAATCTCTGCACTATTGCATGTTATAAGCAGAAAAATTCAAGCTCGTATTCTATCATCCCCCCTCATTCACCAAGAGCACTTTTCAATGATCAATGTATGCATAAATATCCTGTTTTTTTTTTTCAAAATCGATATCAAAGGAAATAAGTTTTACTGTTTTCTTTTCATTTCTGTTGTTTTATGGGGACTCAAAAAAAAATCAGCATGACATAAAAGTGAGTGCCTTAGTGCCACTCAGGCACCCTTAGATAATTATTGTGGTTTGTATATATATATATATATATATATATATATATATATATATATATATATATATATATATATATATATATATATATATATATATATATATATATATATATATATATATATATATATTAGATACAAGCCAGTTCAACAGCCAACCACACATGAAGACGCAATTAATTTTGGCCTTTAAAGACATAGTCGTAGTAGTGGAGTGAGATATAAATGTTTCATGATATTTTAAAATATACCTCAATATGCTTGTTGCTGTGTCTTGGACACTGTGGGATTTAATTTGTTGTCTCGGGGTATATCATTTGTTGACCTTTTAGAACTCCCAGTACTGCCTAAGTGTGCTGCAAATGCAGGTGAAATGAACTAAACAGCTTTGAATGAGAACCTGCATCCAAACAGCAAACAATAAGTGTTTCTCAAATTTGAGGATCTTACTAATCTGCTTAATGGTTTGTTTACTGTAAATGATAATTACTGTGCTTTATTCACAATGTACTTTATTCCGTGGCGTTTAATCGTGCGGCGTATGTTATCTTCACTGGGCTCGAGTTTGATGTGCATTAGTCTCTTTGCCATAATTTACTCCATTGCTGGATCAGTTCACTAGTTTATCATTTCCCCAGCATATATTTTTCAACATCATTTTTACCCCGCTCGCGAAGCGAAAGGCAGGGCGAAGTAATTGGTTCACGTTGTCCTTCAGACATCAGTCTATGTTCGAGGATGGAACAACTGAATTTCAATCGAATGTTGTATTTTGAACACTGTGGAACACGAATGGGAACATGAATCGGAACACGAACGTGCAGTTTAGCAGAACTTTCTCTCTGAATTTGGCAAAGTGTACAGAATCGGAATCTCGTCCCAATCATGCGTACGCCGATAGGAGTAAGGTAATTTTTTTAGTCTGTCTGTCTGCTTGGCAGTCAAACAAAATGGAAAATCATTCGAAACGGGAAACTTACTGTTTTTCGGGGATGTCATAAAGGACACAAACAACAGGCACAAATAACTAATTTAAAGTGCTAAATAATGGTGTTTAAGGGATGTTGCATCAAGGGTGGAAAACTTTCGAAAAAAGTTTTTTTTGTCTGAAGCCTTTGAAATCGATACAGTACTTTATTTCAATTGAATTATATACTTGAACACTGTAGAACACAAAATGTCTTTTTGGCATTTCTGAAAACCTCCAGTTTTGCAGTACTTGGACTTTTGCTGTACAGTACTTATCTTTTTCTTGGAGGTTAGTGGCAGGATTTGCACTGTACCAGGCGTAGTGTCGTACGCCTGTAATCCGGCTACTCGGAGGCTTGGGTTGGAGGATCGCTTGAGGACGGGCGCTCTGCGCCGGGCCGTGCTATGAGAGGGCCGTGCTATGAAAGAAAGGAAGGAGTGCAGCCCGGAATCATGGCGAAACCCAATCCTTATCCCTGTGTCGTAAGAGGTGACCAGGGTTGCATCAGGAAGGACATCTGGCGTAAAACCTGTGCCAAATCAGTATGCGGATCATAACGGATGATCCGCTGTGGCGTCCCCTAACGGGAGCAGCCGAAAGACGAAGAAGAAGTGGCAGGCTTTGCACGCTGCTGACGGTCAAACACTTTATTATGCAAAACACATTTAAAAAGTGCAAAGAAAACTGAACACCCACTCCATGGGAGTACCTCCTGTGTAGCTGCTCTTCGCAGGGCAGCTTACCGGATGACGGGATTGGGGCAAAGCCTTTGGGACCCCCATTCCTTGATGAGAGGAGGAAAAGCATGGGTCAACCAACCTTCCTGGGTCAGATTGCGGTGATGTGTGTCGGGGTGGTGCTGAGGTGTTGTCCACCAGACGGCGGTCTCCTCGGTTTAAGTTGAGGGGGTCCATTCAGGTGTTTGCCTGGAATGTCCTATCCCTAAGAGAGGATGACCACCTGATTCTGCTATCATTAGAGCTCCAGTATTTGAACTTCAGTTTGTACAGTAGGGTTGTAGACCGGATCGTGGTGAGATCATGGTGGGTGGTTACACCTCCTACTAGTCTGGTCGTCCTGATGGTTACCATGCCCAAGGAGTTGCTGCAACTGTGTTCAATAAGCTGACTCCCATGATAACTGAGGTAACACAAATCAACGAGCATATTTTGAGACTGAGGATTCCTCACTCCTTGGGTGTCATTTCCCTGGTCTCTGTATATGCTCTGAGTAAAGTGCTCACACTGTGAAGGACACATTTGATGCCGCATTCGAATCTGTAGTTGATTATTGCCTGAGGCGAGATACTCTTCTAGTCTTGGGCGATTTCAATGCATCAACTGGAACTGATCAGGATGGTTATGAGACATGTGTTGGTTCCCATGGGTCTGGAACTGTGAACCAGAATAGCACGAAGTTCCTTGACTTTGCAAGAAGTCGTGGACTTAGGTTAGGTGGTTCATGGTTTCAGCGCCCACAGACTCATCGTTGGTCTTGATATTCCAACGCTGGTGGTGTGGCAAAGGAGATTGACCATGTGCTTGTTGATGGTCACTGGAGGATGATCCAGAACAGCAGGATCTACCGGAGTGCTCAGTTCCTCAATAACGATGACAGGCTAATTGTAGCAACTCTGAAGTTGCAGCTTAAATCCAGGAGAATGATACCATCCCAGCCTAGGCTGGGTGTTGGCAAGCTCAATGATGAGAGGGTAGCGGAGGAGTTCACAAATATGCTGAGTGGGGATTTGGGGGTCTGTGTGTTTTGGGGAAACCTGAAGAGTTGTGGAGTGCCTTCAAGATGACAGGTGGATGGCTGGGAACCCACCATCAAGCGAAGAAGAACTTTGTCTTCCAAAGCACATTGGATACCATTGACCAGAGTCACAGGGCCAGGTTTAATGGCAGTGCTGAGCTGTTCAGGGAGTTGAGGCATAAAACTGAACATGCGTTGATTTTGAAAAAAGGAGGCCTACAGTATATGCAGCATACAGAAATGCCTGATGTTGGCTTAATCGTTAGGGTGGTGGGTTTGGGATCCTCGGGTCCTGAGTTCCAAATCCTACTCAGCTGTTGAATTAATACCAGGTGGGTTTGACTCTGCCTGTCATCCTTCCGAGGTCAGCAAAATGAGTGCCAGCTTGCTGGTATCCTGTGTCGGAGTGGTAACCCGTCCAGGATTGGTCCCAATAGCCCAGGAGACTGATTAGGTAGCACCAACGCTCTGCACAGAGCATGGTCCCAATGGATGGATGGAGTATACAGAACGGTTTTCATGCTGTTCTGATCCTGTTGGCATTTTGAAGAAATTAAATTTTGTATATTTTCTATTGTTTTTTGTGGAATCCTAAAACACTCCCTACACTCACGATGGAATTTGGTGAGGGATCATTTAATATTACCTTTCACATGGTTACAAAGGTTTAGGCACTAGAGAGCGATAAAAAAATCCAATCTTTTGTTTTTTTTATTTTCAAAACGTTTTATTTGCTACAGACACTCCCTGTCACTCACTGATGAACCTCTGGAAGTTTGATGAAGATCTATTTGGCCATCTCTGAGAACGATGGTGACAGTCATACAAATGGTTCTCTTTTTGTTGTGTGTATATATATATATATATATATATATATATATATATATATATATATATATATATATATATATATATATATATATATATATATATATATATATATTTTTTTTTACGGTTCTCAGAACCGTATGCATACAACATACAGGTGTCCCAACTCAGTTATTCCATTCGTATACGTGCAGATAGATCCCTTCCTTGTGTGTAGTGGGAAAGCACAGGGGTGCGTTGCGATGGGTTTTTAGTTCGATTAATAAATCATTTTCTCCGCTTTTATTTTACTTCCCCTTTTATTTGAACCATGGTACCTTCATCTCGCTTGCCTCGCACCCTCGCCTCGCTTACCACAATGTGACGAGCGCCTATCCAGAGACTCGTTTTCCGAATCAGAATCCTGACCTTCACTGTGGCAGTTCCATCTCGGATTCCACCTTCCCAGACCCGGACACGTGGTGTTGGCAGGCCTTGCCGGTCTCTGGCGAGACCCAGCCCAGGAAGGCGGACCGCATGAATGCCCGGTCCAATCAGGATGGACGATGACGTCGGCTTTGCCACAGCTCCACCCCCCCAACATCCATGATCTATAAAATACGAAGCAATCCTCAGAGTAGAGTGGTATGGGATGAAAAGGAGTTCGTGGTTGAATTTGAGAGAAAGAAAGGAAGGAGTTGGATTTGGAAGTGCTTAGTGCTTGGTTGGTTCGTGTTTGGTGGGTTTGTTGGTTGGTTTGGAAGGTCGAAGGAGGTTGCAGTAGAAGGATTGGAAGTGTGCAGTTGTTGAAGGGGTCATTGTTACGGAGTGTCTGCCCACGTCTCACCTCGGTGGCCCGCCTGTTGTGCTGGTCCACACACACCCGAACTCGAACGGATCTCTCGTCGGGTCCTGTCTGCTGCCCCGTTCCCACCTTGGACTCCACGTTCTCCACTCAAGCTCCTCCACGGACCCGAACTCCACACGGGCGGCTGTGGTCCGAACTGTACGACTGTTGTCTGGTAATACACCATGGAGCACTCCTTCCTCCGAAACTCTCAGGTACCGAGAACTGCAACCTCAACTCCCTCCCTTACTGGCTGCAAAAGGGTCCCCTGTTCTTTTCATTGGGTTTGTTTTGTCTGAGTGTGTGGAGCCTGTCTTTTAAGTAAAATTGTATAAGATCTTTGATTATTGTAATTCTTGCTTTGATTATTCTCGCGTAAGTCTGCTCTGCGTCCGCTTTGATAAGTTTCTGTATAATTGTCACACTACATCTCTCTCATCTTCCCCCTGCATAACATAACCAATAAACCTTGATCCTGTGCCACATGCTTTTCCTCACCTTTTTGTAAATAAATAATTGTTGAAATGTTCCCAGCTTGTTCTTGTCTTTTCCTCCATTGGTCCAGCATGGTTCGGATCTGAGTTTAGCCAGGTGTTTATTCCCGATAATCCATTCCTTCTAGCCGGTACGTCCTTGGCAGTTCCTCTCGGCTGCATCCGATCCGGAAAGGTAGTTGGCAGAGTTGGTAGTTGGTAGTTTGTACTCTGCCGTAGTCGGTAGAGTGATGCGGTTCGAGCAAGGCGTACTGAGGACGTGGTTCCCCAGTAGTCAAAACCACGTGGTTTAGGTAACTTGATTCTAGATAAGAGGACCCTGCACTGCGCGGTTGAGGTATTGGCGTCCACGGTTGGTTAAGTGACCCGCAGCATCACGGAATTATCCGTGAGCGACGGCCCACAATTCCGGGGAGTCTGGTGGGAATCGACGTAAATTCCCCCACCTAGTGGTCGTTCTCGCCGCCAGACCCCGGCCTGCAACAATATGTATACACACACATATATATGTATATATATATATATATATATATATATATATATATATATATATATATATATATATATGCACCTCTTTTTTTAAAGAAGAAGAAGGTGCTTCAAACCAAAAGTAAACTCGGTCGACTCCGCTAACTTGAGCAATAAGCAAGAGCTGACCCAATCTCGGGCAACGTTTCACCCGCTTCACTGCAGGCTTCCTCAGGCCAATGGACCCCGAGCCTCAGCACATGTCTGGTTTTGACTTCCGATATCACCGCTCATTTCTAGTCGTGTGCTGGTGCTCGAGGTCAAATGGAGGAGTGCTTTTTTATTTTATTTTACAAGTCTCAAGCAAAGTCAACATCAAATCCCATCCTCCATTGGCTGCTCTGCTCTTTTTTTTTCTTCTTTTTTTTTCAGTTACACGTGATCTGGTGTTGCATGTGTGTGTGCTTGTTACCCTCGCTGAAGGAGAGGGAATTGCATTTGGGTCCATTTGTTTGCCTATTTGTCTGCACAGAACTTTCGTGTTTTTCTCCGCACCTGCTTATTGGATTGAGACGAATCTTTCACCATTGGAGCGACTACTCATGCAGAATGTTTCAATGATTATTATGACATCATAGTTCGCATTGTGTGGCAGCCATATTGGAAAACGGAAAAACTTTGGACCTCTGTATCTCTGAAACCACACCAAGGAAATTTTTTTTAACTTGCCACATAGCAAGTACTCCTCATGGGGAATGAGTGTGATTTTTCATGACATAATAGGTGCCTTTCACTCTGACGTCATAATTGCATACGTAGAACACCACATCCGATCAGTATGAAAATCTTTGAGGGTCATCTTGGGATAAAATGGTCCAAAAAAATTATTTTTATGATGTCATCTGTCACGTGATTCGGCAGCCATATTGTTTTTTTTTTTTAAAAAACCTTCAAAAATCTTCTTCTCTGAAATGGCTGAACCAGACAGACATCACTGCCAGCATTTATAAAGTGGTAGTTCCAATTATGTCTCTTATTAATTACGTAACACACCAGGACACAAACGGCACACAAAATACAGTCCACAAAACTACACAAACACCACACACGCACCACACAAAACAAGTCCTGGTGAGGGGCTGCAATCTCTGAATGCCCTTTTTCTTGTGTTGTTTATGTGTTTCCGGGGCACGGACATGGCTGGTTTCGTATCCGGGTTGGACGTGATGTGGTGTGGGTTGTGTGATTGGTGGGGTTCCTATTGGGTGTTGTACACACGTGGATGTGATGTTTGGGATTGAGTGTTGTTGTTTTTTGCTCACCTTATCCAGCTGTTTGCACCATCCAGTTTTCACCATTTGCGTCAGAGGTGTGTATTGTGTGGGTATATCCACCATCTCCCTAGTTCGACCACCCTCCCGGCTCTTCACATGCCACGCTTCCAGTGTCAACCTGTGTCGTTTGGACATCTTGTCAAGGACACGGGGTCCCATCAAAGTCAAATTTGTGGTCAGATTACAGGCAATGATGTGCTATGGCTAACTGCGTCATCTTTTGAGCCTGATTGCTCCATCATGTTCATTTAGCCTTTGTTTTAAATTTCTTCCATTTTCACCAATGCAGAATTGGTCACAGTCTCTACATGATGAATGGTAAACGACTCCACATTTATCACCAGCTGATATTGTGTCCTTTAGTTTTGAAATGACATTACGGATGGTGCATCGAAGTTTGTCGGCTCCACCAATAAGTGCACTGCGTACTATCCTGCCAATCCTTTCGGAAAGGCCCAGGTAGTATGGCAGTACAGAGTGCCCAAGCTTGTCTGGTTCGTTCTGTTCTGTCCGATTTAGTTCTTTCAAGGTGGGGATTTGTACTCTTTGCTGTACACAGTTTTGAGCAGGACTCCTCTAACTAATCTGATTTCTTTAATTTCAACGACTTTGGAAGATGACACAGTCCATGCCCGAGCTGCCAAGGTCCATGCAACACTGTGTTTGTGGGTGATTGGGTTGCAGGAGTTAAAATCCAGTAATCTGCTGGTGTGGGTTGGTTTCCTGTGGACCAAAGTCTTTAGGGAGCCATCAGGCTTACGGTGATCCTCCACATCCAAAAACGCCAATATGCTTTATTTTTCAATTTCGATTGTGAAGTTAATCCCGGGGAATACCCAGCCAACTTGCCCCAGAAGGTGGTCCACCATGTCTGCATGCACAATGGCGAAGGTGTCATCCACGTACCTGTTGCAGTATTGTGGGAGCCAATCCTCACGACACTCAAGCAATCTTTTGTTCAAGCAATCAAGCTGGCCTGTCAGCGGTGATACGGTCATGCACCCGGCTACGGGAGAAGCCATTCTGGATGTTCAGCAAATTGAGGACTTGGATGAGCTGGATAAAACGCTTTGCCCAAAGATTTCCGAGTATCAAAAGAAATGCATGGTGAATATGCTCAGCAGAGCTCCAGGTATGTGCTCATATTTTTCATCACTTCAGGATTGTCTTGCTTTAATTTAATGTTTACTTCATTAATAAAGATTCCCAGACATGGAACTATTCTATTTCTGATAAGAAATTTCTCGATGCATTTGCATAGAATAGGCTAAGGATTCGTAAACTGGATTGACACAAAACACAGAAACAAAATTGTCACAAAACCGAAACAAAATTTTGTCTGAATCCGTGAAATAAGAATGGCGGAGGGGCATTCAGGCTACTGTGTACAGGGAAAGAAGATGAGGGTAAAGGGTGGTTTGCATGCTTCAAACTACTGTAAGTATAACCTGTTTGCTTGACTTCTATGCATTTGTTTGTTTGACATTGTTTGCTTGACTTCTATGCATTTATAAAACACTGGATGTAATGTGTTGAAAACTGGTAGTTGTAATTGGCGTGTGCACGATGAGGTTGTAGATGGTAGAAAATTAATAGCCCCGTGATTCAGGGTGGGGGGAGGATGCAAGTAATCTTAATGTAAATGTATATTGTCTTACACCACTCCAGGTGTGAGTGCTTATTACAAGACGAATGAAAATACCCCAATTCATTACAAGACATACCAAAATTCCCCAATTCTCTGCATCAAAACCATAGTTACACGATCTCTCCAAAAGGATCGGGAATTGAAAAATCCAATCCACTTCTCTGGATAGCTGCTGGAAGAGATGCAGTTCCTGAAATTCACATGGCCAGAGTTCCAGAGCTCCATGTAGAGTAAGCCCCCCTCCCCCCCACAACCCCCACTCTGCTGGGGCTCCTATCTCCCCTTGAAGCAGTCAAAAATAAGTTATTCCACACCATTGGACTTCCACACCACACCATTCTTCTTCTATACTAATGAATGTCAGTGTGTGTGTGTGTGTGTGTGTGTGTCTGTGTGTGTGTGTAAGTGTGTCTCTGCCATAACTCAAAAACCATGAAACCTAGCAGCGTGAAACTTTGCATGCAGATGAAGAAAACTTCAAGGAAGCACCTAACTGAAAATTGTGTGTTTGGGTTAATTAAAACACCCCTTTTGAAGATAATTGATGGCCTTATTTAATTATATCCTTTATCAGACGCATCCTCAGCCACCTCGCTCTCTGGGGTCTTAAGGCGTATCCTGGGGTCTGAAGCCACTATGTGTTTTTGGCCTGCTCAACCATGTCCTAACTTGGAACAGGCTGCAACGATTTCTTAACTATAAAAATTTTTTTTCACTTTACTCACTCATATTATTGAATGACTGTTCATCATAGCTATGTATTGCTGTATACATCGCTTTTGGAAATATTATAGTTTTCATATTAGGAGCTTGGAGCAATTTCATGCATGATATGATGCAATTTTCCACGATCTACTCTCGTGGACTAAGAAAAGTAACCCATCAAAATATTATTTCGGGTTTGAGGATCAGATATCTTCCGGACAAAATAAGTGTCGAAATCTGGAATGAAATCTGAAAATTTAAAGAAATAGTCTTCCAACTAAGCCTATGTAGCTATTTTATTGAAGCAAGCAAGGGTATGGTCGCTCCTTCTCCATATATACACAAGGAAATGTGAAATTTCCAAAGCATTAAACTCATCTTTTTCTATTGTTTGGAGAATTATATTGAGTGAACAAAAATTTTAGGAATGTGCCAAAATTAACCAGCTTCATTGAGCTACAGTATATGATTTAATGCCCTGTTCTTTGCACATCCCATGAGCCCTGGTGGCCTAAAGTGCAGCCCCTGATGTGCAGCCGATAATACACAAATGTGAAAATAGCCCATCTTAATCTGCCATAAATGCTATGAAATTGACCCAATGGTTTCGAATGAGTGTTACAATGCGAAGCATAAAAGTAATATAACTACATCAGGATATGGTTGCAGTGTACAAACAATTACAATTGCAACCCAGTTAACCACAACAAAGAAGAGTATGTGGAGTTGGGGCCTATAATCAGCCATTATGGAATCCTGCATGTGATGTGGTGGCTCTCACACTGATGTCTTATCGGCAAAAGTGGCCCCCTATAATCCAATCATGAAGATCACTGATTTAATGCATTCACTGTTTGACATCACGCCCTGACCCCAGAAGGATTGCTTATCCCCGTTTGCCAGATCTATTTCTATATTTTTGGAGGTTTTGCGAGGTGCTCCAAAGGGAATCAAAGCAAATCTGGTGAAAAACGGATGTTTCAAAATAAAGTTATAACGTTTGCATGGACAGGGAGCCGATGTACCACGTGATGCATGAACTGACGAGCAGGCAACATGGCGGATTATCTGCAATGTTTATTTCATGGGTAATCATTAAACTTTGCGATGTCTCCAGGGAGTCTAGGGTTGTTCTACATTAAACAGCAACTCTTTTGTGGATTAAGTAATTATTTGAACGAATTTCTTTAATTTCTTTAACTGCTGTGGGTGCGCTGAAGACCGGCTTTAAAGTTAAAGGGATGCTATATGCTATGCAGTCACAGCCTGGCCAGTCATTCCTTGTCAACCATTTAATGGGAGTGCTTGTTTGAGTGCTTAAGCCCTACAGTTGATAGTGGTACAGTTCATGTCCCGATCGGGTTGTGCAGTCGGCAGTTGCTACAATGTTGAGGTACACGATTTACAAAGGTTATGTGGTTTCTCTTTGTGAGACGGTAGTGAGACCAGCTATGTTGTATGGTTTGGAGGTGGTGGCACTAACAAAAAGACAGGAAGCGGAGCTGGAGGTGGCAGAGTTAAAGATGCTGCGATTCTCGTTGGGAGTGACGAGGATGGACAGGATAAGGAATGAGTATATTAGAGGGACAGCGCAGGTAGGACGGTTTGGAGACAAAGTGAGAGAGGCGAGATTGAGATGGTGTGGACATGTGCACAGGAGGGAAGCGGAGTATATCGGGAGAAGGATGTTGAAGATGGAGCCGCCAGGCAGGAGGAGAAGAGGAAGGCCAAAGAAGAGGTTCATGGATACGGTGAGGGCGGACATGCGGGTGGTTGGAGTGTCAATGGAAGATGTGGAGGATAGAGCAAAATGGAGACGGTTGATCCGCTGTGGCGACCCCTAACGGGAGCTAGCCGAAAGAAGAAGAAGAAGAAGAAAGAAGATGTGGTTTCTCTTTGTGAGTTTCAAAGCAAAATATATTTGATAACACCCAATTTCCGAGCTGTT
This sequence comes from Eptatretus burgeri, assembly GCF_056783735.1. Classification (NCBI taxonomy): domain Eukaryota; kingdom Metazoa; phylum Chordata; class Myxini; order Myxiniformes; family Myxinidae; genus Eptatretus; species Eptatretus burgeri. The sequence goes on from NC_140962.1 coordinate 29,967,968, forward strand.
TGCCAAATTAACGTGTTTTTTTTAAATTAAAGAGCCAAGTTTTTCTTTTCTATTGTCACATGACGATTGGCATCTGTTTATAAAGATTAATGTTTTTGCACATCTCCCTGAAATGTCGATAATGCAATGTTGTTTTAATAATCTGTTTGAAATTTCCCCCCAAAAGGGTGAAAGCTACTCAAGGTTTTTGGGTTATATACAGTATGTACTGTAGTCGGTAATCACACTAACTCCAATCTGCCGATTCCTGAAGAATTGCTGATATTGACCAAGCACTAATACAAGGTGTGTGTGTGTGTGTGTGTGTGTGTGTGTGTGTGTGTGTGTGTTGTGTGTTTGTGTGTTTTGAAAGCACATTTTCTCTCTGCTCCCTACCCGTGTCTCTCTCTCTCTCTCTCTCTCTCTCTCTCTGTCTCTCTCTCTCTCTCTCTCTCTCTCTCTCTCTCTCTCTCTCTCTCTCTCTCTCTCTCTCTCTCTCTCTCTCTCTCTCTCTCTCTCACGTGGTGTTATGGGGCGGCTGTGTGCAGCTGCTCTGTGTTGTGGTGAGTTGTCAGTGTGTTTTTCTTTTCTCCTGCCTCCCTCTGTCCTTTTCCATCTTATCTGCTTTTGACGTTTTTGTTTTTCACTTTTCTACACCAGAGAGAGAGAGAGAGAGAGAGAGAGAGAGAGAGAGAGAGAGAGAGAGAGAGAGAGAGAGAGAGAGAGAGAGAGAGAGAGAGAGAGAGAGAGAGAGAGAGAGAGAGAGAGAGAGAGAGAGGCTCCATTCAGGTCAAGCCTACCCGCTTTGATGATGCTTTGTCAGCCCGTTTGCTTGTAATGCATTTTTGTTATTTATTTCAGTTTGGTACCTTCTTGTCAGGTACAGAAAGAAGGGGGGGGGGGTGATATCCCCGACATGGCGAACGCACGCTCTCTTTGTGAGATGTTCGAGGGATTAACCAGGAAGCATGAATTTGTGTGCTTGCCTCCTGAACGAGTTCCCATCGAGGACATTATCCTCGTGGTAGGAAATATAATTGGTGATGAAAATATCCGTGCTGCATCACGTATGAATCAAAAAGTGGTCGTTTTTGTTTCTGACGATGCACTCGTCCATAAGGTCATGAGTACGGAAATAACCACCGAAAGCGGTCACTTTTTGATGGCGTCACCATTGATAACTCCAACGATGAGAGTTGTAATGTCCAATGCTCTGCCTTTCATATCGAATGATAACATCATATTTGTGTTATCCAGTTATAGGAAAATGGTTTCCAGAATTTCCATGATTCCTCTCAGTTGTTGGAATGGTCGTGTAAAACATTCAATGAGTTTTCGAAGACAGGTATATATGGTCCTTCCAGACCGTCGGAATGATACGGGACTCAATATCTCGTTTAAAATCAATTTAGAGGACAGTAATGAACAGATCTATGCATCATCTGCTACCTTAACATGCTTCCAGTGCGGAGCATTCAGACATTTGAAATGCTTTTGTCCCAAAGCCTCGTGCTTCAGATGTGGAAAAACAGGTCACACGAATGCAGGGTGTAGGGAGGTGCAACAGTCGCCGAATACTGGGAATGATTCACACACACATTCAGTGAGCAGCCATGATGGAACTATTTTATTATACATACGTCAAACCAACGTATCATCAGACCCTCATTAACATATTATGAACTGTACTTACACAACATCTCCCCCACCAAATAAGGTTGAAAGGCTTCAAAAACCCATAACTGGAAAACCTGCCTCAACTCCATGAATGTATGTGTCCACCTCTTCTGACAACTTGCGATCCGATGCATGTGCTGGGAGTGGACTACGGGACAATGCATCAGCAGCAACAACCATGGACTTGCCTGGCATGTGTTCTGCTACCACATTAAATCACATGAGACACATGAGAGGGTGTTGGCATCTCAAAGGCACTTGATCCAGGTCCTTGTTGTTGATTAATGGCACTTAAGGCTTGTGGTCAGTGACCACCCGAATGGTCTGTAGCCCACACAATAATTGACAAAATTTTTCACATGCCCAGACTGAAGCAAGGCATTCTTTTTAGATCTGTGCATACCTGGATCTGTATGACTTAGCATGCGTGATGCAAAGCGTACAAGTCTCAACTCCCCATTGGACTGCTTTTGTAGTAAGACAGCTCCGATGACGTAGCTGCTCGCATCCGCACTCACGGTTGTCTCCTTGTTAGTATCAAAGAATGCTTGGATGCTTGAAGAGGATAACAGTTCTTTCACTGTCTTGAAGGCCTGAATTTGGCTTGCATCCCAAACCCATGAAGCGTCGTCTCGAAGTCCATCATTAAGTGGCCACCGACGATAGGTTTCCGCAGCCCTCGGCTCACCGGCTCACCGGCTCTCCTGCACCCCTGGGGCCCCCCAATTCTCCTACCTCTCAGTCCTCAAACTCTCAAACACCTCCACGCCCTAGGAATTCTCCCACCCCACTGGCCCTCCAACTCTCCTCTCAATTTTTCTCCTGAGCAATACCGGGTACCCCTGCGAGCTCGAAAATGAATGAAATCCTTTCGTGAATAAGAAGAGGAAAGGAGAAAGAAGGAAAAAAGAGAAATCCCAACAGATATAAGAGATATATTAACCAAGAAAGCAGAAACGAGTGAAGATGATACTGGAGGAAGGTAACTTTCCCTTTGTGAGAGGGTAAAGAACAAGTCAAGGGAAGATGCGGAACACTTGATGCTTCGAACTTGGCCTGAAGGGTCTCAAAGCTTGTTTTTTTTTTCCTCCCTCACCAAGTCTCTCTGCTAATTTTTCTTTTTTTTGTTTGTTTTAAGAAATTGTGTTTCTTTGTAAATGTGATACACATCTCAAAGGAAAATATATAGAATGGAATGATTTAACTGAAAAGACATTCAAATTGAATTGCAAGAGCCTTTTATTCAATTAGCATCAATACACCACAAAGCAAGGGGAAAATTCACCAAATCCATCAAGCAGAGGTTCTACCTTTAAAAACAATGTATTATTTCCAAAATCAAGTCTGAATTACACAAAAGTTGAAACATCGCCACCATCTGTCACTTTTTTTTTTTAAGGTTCTCTTCCATTGTCAGGAGTCATTGGAGGATTTGCAGGAATGAAGGTCTTGTGGACCCATCAGCTCAGGAGTTCACTTCAAATAACTTTGGAGATGTACCTGCAAAAGAGAAATCATATACAAAACTCCTGATATACAACCTGATTATGTCGATACCTAATAGCACTTGGCATTTTATTTGTGTGTAAAAGCCTTTGCAATCACCTGGGCACGTTTCCTTTTAGCAGATGTCCAGCATGTCCTTCCTCACAAAGAGACGCCATGAGAAGTCTTCCTCCATGATGATCAATGTTGTTATTGATGATCTGCTGACGGAGAAAGTTTGTTAGTGCATCAGCATTTTGATTAAATTTTAGTTGTACTTGTTTTCATGAGTTTAACCAGAAAAAGTTTTTCTGTACTTTTGTATTCATCTCTCGGTTTTTGTTTTTTTTTGGACATCAACCTGCTCCTGAAAGTGGTTGCCACGCATTACGTGAGCAGGTGAGATCGTTCATGAAAAGAGAAACTTTGTCGACATGATAAAATCAATGCATGAGAACATATAATTCGTATTACATACATTTTGAAGATACATACCTCAAATGAAACAACAGCAAAATAATTGGAAAAACATGGAGATGCCTTTTCTTGGAAGTATTGCTGGAGAGTTGTAGTTGATGTTCCATGGGGCAAATGAGATTCAGATCTATTGTAAACCTTCGCACCGATTGTAAGAGGGTAGAACTAGCAGCAAATCGGTGCAGTACACAGCCTTGAAAAAGATGGGCAATAAGCTACAGAAGGGGTAAGAGCTTGAGGGGGGGAAATGGAGGGGTTGGGGGAGTGAGAGATTCTGATTTTAACACACTGAGCAAGGGTTGCAGGGCTTGGGGCAGGGGTTGCAGGAAGGAGCACAGGGGTAGCAAGGCCTGGGGCACGGAGTGCAGCAGGGATTGCAAGGCCTGGGGCATGGAGTGCAGCAGGGATTGCAAGGCTTGGGGCATGGGGTGCAGCAGGGATTGCAAGGCCTGGGGCACGGAGTGTAGCAGGGATTGCAAGGCCTGGGGCACGGAGTGCAGCAGGGATTGCAAGGCCTGGGGCATGGGGTGCAGCAGGGATTGCATGGCCTGGGGCACGGGGTGTAGCAGGGTTTACAAAGCCTGGGGCATGGGGTGCAGCAGGGATTGCATGGCCTGGGGCACGGGGTGCAGCAGGGATTGCAAGGCCTGGGGCATGGAGTACAACAGGGATTGCAAGGTCTGGCGCACGTGTCAGGGCAAGGAATCGGGTAGCAGGTCTTGGGGAAAGGCGTCACGCAGGGCGTAGTACAGGGAGAGAAACAGGGAGTAGCACATGGAGTCGGGCAGGGAAGGCAAGGCCTACAGCACTGCACAGTCGTCCTGGGAGGGCACGGCTTGGGGCAGAGAGGTGCCGGCATGCAAGGCCTGTGGCACGGTGGGCACGGCTTCGGGCAGATGGGTGCTGGGCTGCAGTCGCTCACGACTTTGTGAGGGATGCAAGGCAGGCAAGGATGGTAAGACATACTTCAGGCTGTTTGTGATGCTGCTCTTCAAGCTGCTCAAAATGGATTCTGATGGACTGTTTCACCACTCTCCACCACTTTTATACACCCTGATAATTTAATTGATGGATTACAATAGATTCTTTTGATTGGTGGTCACAAATTATGATCGTTTACAAATGTATTTAAGTATTACTATGAAAGCTTGATGATGTTGCCCGAACCAAAAATTGTCCTGTTGTCAACTGTCGTGCGATATCAAATGAACTTGCGAAAACACAAAGCCATACGTACGGTATCACACCGTATTATAGGTTTGAAGTGTGTCTACAAAGAATCAAAAACTGTCTGAACACATCATTTGACAACTTTTGCAGCTTAGTATTTGTGGGCAACTTGTTTGAGAACTTTTGTCTTTGTGTGTCAAAATAACAACCACACCCTTTTTAGGCTGTTGTTTCATGGGGGATATCATTGAACATTATGACTGTCATTTTGGATTAAGCTCCGGGTCATTTCAAATCCTGACATCGGTGTCACGTGTTTTTCAAAATACTGGTAAACACAGATATCATGAAGTTTGATCTGATGCATCATTGATTGTCTGGCTTTGCGTCGTCGATCTGTGGGTTCTGATTTCGGCCGAGCTGTAAACCTCCATCCTGGTATTTCACAGGCATGGTGATTCATTAAAGTGAGTGCTGTCCCTCGGATGGATGTTACATGGGAATATATTGTCTGTTGGCATTAGTTGGTGGACATTGAAGATCCCACTGTGTCTTTGAGCCATCACTGACACCATGCTCAAATGCTAAATTCCTGCCCCTTTAACTCCTTTACCCTGTCTTATCCTTCCCCTCTCCCCACCCCTCTCTTCTCCCTCCTCCCCCATTGCCATGGCTGCTATCTTTGTCTCCCCTCTCCCTCAAAGCTTCCCTCTCACCCCTCTCTCGCAAATCAACCGCCTCCTCTCTCTTCAAAGCAAACTTCTCTCTCTCCCCCCTCACCTTTCTGAAAAGCTTCCCCCTCACCCTTCTCCCTCAATTCTCCCCACTCACTCCTCCCTTTCAAATCTCGCTCCTCACTCCTCCTTCTCAAAGCTTCCCCCCTTCACATCCACAAAACTGCCTCCTTCCCCCACCCTCTCTCTTCCAGCTCATTCCTTCACCTCCTCCAATCTCCCACTTCACTTTGTCCGCTCTCATATTACTTCTCACTGCCAGTCTTCCCTTCCCAACCTAGCCCTTTGACCTCCTCCCCCTCTGACCCTCTCCCCTAGCTCGTCTGTCAACAGCTCTCATCTACCTCCACCTCTACCTCCTCACATACCTCCTCCCTCACACCACCCTCCCACTCTCCTCCCCTCCCCCACACCCAAAGCCTCTTCCCCTCCCTCGTCCTTAACAGTGTAGACCTCAAACATCCGGGGCCTTCACTCAAACCTTTCAGATCTTTCCATACAGGTTGCCACTGACAAACCAGACATAATCTGCCTAACAGAAACTTTCCTCCCCCAAGACGTGTCTGACTCCCAAGTATCTCTCCCTGGTTACTCCCTCCTCCGGTATGACAGACCTGAGCCTCGTCCTGGTGGTGGAGTTGCTCTCTTTATCAAAAGCTCTATTCCTCACTCCTCCACACCCCCAGCAATCCCTCTAGCTATGGCTTCCCCTCTGCTCCGACCTCATGTTTATCTGTGTGTTGTACCGACCACCAAACAGTGATGACTCCATTTACACCTTGCTCGCCGAAAACATGGACCAACTTCTACCTACTCATCCAAACACTCTCTTCCTCATATGTGGCGACTTCAACCATCATCATGCCAGTTGGCTGGGTGTGGGTACCTCTCTCACATGCCAGGGCACTTCAGCAAAAGACTTCGGTGACTCTTTGGGACTGAGTCAATCTGTCAACTTCCCGAATCAGATTTCAACTAACGCTACTCCATCTCTTATGGATTTGATTTTGACCAATTTCCCTTGAAATATCTGCTGTTATTCTGCTCCAATCAGTTCTTCTGACCACATGCTTGTTTAAGCAGTCACCTCTCTGGCTGTTATTAGAGAACCACCTCAGTGCCGACGAGTCTGGCACTTCTTTCAGGCTGATTGGTAGGACCTTCAAGCAGCCATCAAACTTCTATACTGGTCTCCCAATTCTACTCCCACCAACATCAATTCATCCTGGGAATTTTTTCGAAGATACTTGTTCTCTCTCATGCACAGATTTTTCCCATCTCATCTTCAGTTGTCCTACCCTTCCTCCCGCCCATGGTACACTGAAGCTTGTGGTGAGGCAGTTGTCCTGAAACAACTTGGCTTCGCCTCATGGAAGGTAAATCCTACTGAAGGCAATCTCAGTTTCCTTCCACAAAGATTGGAACAAGTGTGTGTTTACCCTGAGGAGAGCCAGGAAACAACATCTATCTCATCTCATGTCTGAATGCTCAGACCTGTCTCCCTCCTCAAAATCCTGATGGCATCAAGTTAAGTCTGTTTCTGGTCTATGTTCCCCCTCCATCCCCTACTTTACCCCCAAATGGCTGCACAGCTGACACAGCAAGGGAAAAGGCTGAATGTCTAAACCCTGTGTTTGCTTCGAAATCTTGTCCCAAACCCATCGCTTTCTAAACCAACCACACCCAGTCACACCCAGCTGTTCCTGGACTTTGTGTCCTTTTCTCCTGACGAGGTGGAGAGTTTTCTGTCAAAACCTTGACTCTGATTCTGCAACCGGTCGAGATGGCATCAGCCGTCCTGCTTTAATATGCTGCTCTGCTGCTCTTGCTCACCCCCTCTCTGTTTTATTCACCCTCTCATTTGCTCAAAAGTAATCTGCCATCTGCTTGGAAATCAGCAAACGTCACCGCTCTACATAAAAAAGTTATGCCTGGTGTTGGCTTAATGGGTAGGGTGGTGGGCTTGGGATCCTAGGATCCTGAGTTCAAATCCCACTCAACTGTTGAATTAATACCAGGTGGGGTTGACTTTGCCTGTCATCCTTCCGAGGTTGGCAAAATGATTACCACCTTGCTGGTATCCTGTGTCGGAGTGGTGACCTGTCCAGGATTGTACCTAATAGCCAAGGAGACTGCTTTGGCAGCACCATCGCTCCGCACAGAGTATGGTCCCGACGGATGGATGGATAAATAAGTTGCAAAAACTGATCCCTGCAACTACAAACCAATCAGCCTACTCCCATTCATCAGCAAGGTCATGGATTCCATCATTGCTTCCACCAACACATCCTTCCTCTTCTCCAATGGCTTGATTTCCGATCATTAATTTGGATTTTGACCAGGTCACTCAACCCTGGACATGTTGCTTCTGCTTTCCCAACAAAGGACGGAGGTCCTAAATGCCAAAAATGAAATCAGTCATCTCCCTCGACATATCGTGAGCTTTCAATATGGTCGGGCATCCCATTCTGCTCACCAAACTCTTATTATGGTATCCAAGGCAATCTCCACTCATGGTTCGTGGACTTCCTCTCCTGTCACAGTCAATGTATGGCTCTTAATGTAATTCTCTCATCTTCTCTTAGCATCCAGACTTGAGTTCCTCAAGGCAGTGTTCTGGGTCCTGTTCTTTTTCTGGTTTTCATCAATGATCTCTCAGATTCTCTGGGAAATCCTCTTTATCTCTTTGCTGATGATTCCACCCTCTGCCGTACCATCTCTCATCCCTCTGATCGGCAAGCAGCAGCTTCTTCACTCGCTGCAGATCTGGATAAAATCACAAACTGGTCATATGTCTTCCAATCCTGACAAATCGCACACTCTCATAATGTCTCTCCAAAACGACCGTGTGGAGAACCCCCTCATCTACTTTCTCAACAATCCCCTTGAAGAAGTCCTTTCATTCAAGCTTTTTGATCTCACTGTCTGCCACGACCTTTCCGGGGAAAGCCACATCTCCAAGCTGGCCTCCAATGCCAGTCGCTAACTGGGCATCCTATGTTGTGCAAAGTCCTTCCTTGGCACACCTGAGCTTCTCACCACTTACAAAGCTTTCATCCTCAGTCTAATGGAGTACTGCTCCCCGCTGTGAGGCAGGAGCTAGGTGCTCCTGCCCCACACCTATCTTGACTTCACGCTGTGGAAATAAACGCTTTTTGGATCATTGGTATCTCCTGTAATGAAGTTTGGGTCTCTCACTCTCTTACCAGAGACAGGTTGGTGGTCTTTGTCTTCTAGCATCTCCTCACCGGCCTTAAAAAAACCCTTCTGGTGAAACTACCAAAATCAAGAATCACTGCTCACCTTCACTCTTTCATTCCTCTTTTTTTCCCACCTCTGGAACAAACTCCCACACCCTCTTCAATCCCACTCCTCCCTCCAGGTCTTCAAAACGGCTGTTCACCACCATCTCATATCTTCCCCTATCCAAAATCTTGATCTTCTCAATCCCTGTTAATTCATCCCAATTCCACCTCCTTCAAATTCCCTGTTTTCCTACCTGAAAGTCCTTGTGGTACCATCTTGTTTACCCTGTGTACCCCACCCCAACCCTCTCCCTTCCACACATCTCCGATTGTCCTTGCTCCCCACTATTTTGTGATTCCTTCTCCTCCCCCTTTTGTCTCCTGCCTTGTTATATGTTTCTGTGTATTCTGTGTATTCTGTGTATTAGCTCTTCCACGAGCCTCGACATGGTATACAAATTATTTTAAATAATACAGAGTAGACTTAGACAGGCCAAATGCGACAGAAAGGGCATCTGCTCTCTATTTGAAACCCAGGACAAATTCCACCCTCACCAGAAGCCTGAACCAAGATGTCCTCAACAGAAGTCCGAGATAAGCTGAGAGCTTTGGAGGAGATATTTTGCTCTGTCCAGGATCAGCTTGTGCACAATTCAGGTGGGTTGATACTGCAGTTTTCTAAATCCAGTCTCAACGAGCAGGGATCCATGGGAATCCCGCATAATATAAAATGTGATTTCAAGTCCTCAATCCCCCACCCCACCCAACCCCAAGTCCTCAAACACCCCCTCCCCTCAATTCAAAGTCTAATTCAAACCTCTCCCCACCCTGTCTTCAAGTGCCCTCCCCACCCAAATAACTCAACCCCCCTCTGCCACTTCAAGTCTTCAATGTCCACCTTCCACTGAAAGTCCTCAAACCCCTCGCTTCCCAGCCTCAACCCCACAATCCCAACTCTTTCTCCCCTCTCTACTCCTCACCCAAGCTCTGTCCGCTGCTCCCCTTTTCTTCTTAGAGCCCCCAACTTCCCCCAAGTCCCCAACACCCACCAAAAAACCAAAAGTCCTCAACGCCTCCCCCCAGCCTCAACCCCACAATCCCAACTCTTTGTCCCCTCTCTGCTCCTCATCCAAGCTCTGTCCTCTACCCCCTTTCTTCTTCAAGTCCTCAACTCCCCCTCCCTCAAGCCCCAAGTCTTCAACCTCCCAATTGCCAACTCCTCAACCCCCTTCCCCCAAAGCCTCAACCTCCCAATTGCAAACTCCTCAACCCCCTCCCCCAAAGCCTCAACCATCCTCTCTCAACTCTGTCCTCTCTCTACCCCCGCCCCCACCCCACATCCCAATCATTATACTCCTCTTCCCGTTTCTTCATCACAGCCTCAATCCCCACTCCCAACCCCAAGTCCTCATCCCCCCTCTTCAAACTCTCTGTCACCTCTCTGCCCACACCCCACCCAACTCTTTGTCCTCCTTCTTAACATTCTTTATCAACGGTACGCAAGGAACCTTGGTGCAGGAGGAGGCCATTCAGCCCATCATTTCATTTCATTCTTTTTTTATTGTCTAAAACGACAGGAGCACAAATGTAAATGTGTGAATGATTAAATCATGATTGTGTTGTTCCTGCATTGTTCGTGTGTTGTTCCCTTGACTCTCGAGACACTTTAGACCCATTTAGACCCTTTAAATATTTTAGATCTCATCGACCCCGTTTGATCCTTTCGACACTTATGGCTTTTAGACCCGTTTTTGTTTCCAAAATCTGGGCTCGTGGAAGAGCTGGAACATTGAATGGAGCAGGATGCAATAGAACAAAAGGAATAGTAGAGCGAGGAGGGGAACAGCAACAGCACGGTTGAAAGTGGGGGGAACCATCAACGTTAGACTCTAACTGCTATTGGAACATACCTTTTTGACCATTTCGACCTTTAAGACACTTTCGACATTTACACCCCTTTGACCTTTACACACCTGAGACCCCTTTTGACCCTTCAAACTCCTTTAGACCATAACTAATATTGGAACGCACCCTTTCGACCCTGGAGATCCTTATAGACCTCTTAGACCCTTTAGACCAGGGTTCTCCAACCTTTTTGGGTGGAGGGGCACAAAACCAAAGTGGTGAGGGGCGGATGTCCGCACCCAAAATAAGGACGCTAAATCCCGAAAAAAATACATAATGAATATGCGGAAATTTAAACAAAAATTGGTGCTGAATATATTTTTCTTGCCAACGAATATGATAAATGAACAATCGTGTTAAAAACACGTGTCTAATATGAATCAAAATCATAATAAAAATTACAGAACGCTTTGATCATTGACCCTGACAAAATGGCAGTATCGCGGGCCGCATTGTAATGTAAACTTAATATGGCACCGCGGGCCGCATAAATCCGTCTAAGGGGCCGCGTGTGGCCCGCGGGCCGCAGGTTGGAGACCCCTACTTTAGACCTTTCCCACCTTAGACCGTTTGACCTGTAGACCTTGAAACCCTCTCAATTCACGAGACCCCTTTAGACGCAAACCACACAAACATCCAGAGTCTTCTTCCAATATACAGACAATACCTCTTTCAGCAAGTAATGCGCAATATCTCCCCACCCGGAGAATGGGTACTCAGCTAGTTTGAACAGAATTTCCATATTGGTCACTGAATCGGTTCACCAATCCAAACCTCAAAGTCGATTGTTTACTCGGTCAAAGGGAACAAAGTTCAAGATCAAATAAAATCGTCAGTTTTCATCATATTGATTTGAAATTTGAACAGAATTGTTTCACCGAAAATCAGACAACATGAAAATCCATGACAACAATTTCATCTCATAGCTTTACCCCCGTTGTATTACAATTAAATGGGACCTTTTTGTGATTTTTTTTTTGTTGCCGTTCCTCAATTTTTTTTTTTCGCGATGTCAGATTTAAACTTACACGGGTCATTTGTACTTATGTGTAATATATGTCAAAATTGGCGAAAATCAGGCGATTTTTTTTGTCTCAAAACAAAACTAAAGCCAATTGAATTTTTTACGCAGTTTATTTGTACGTCCAGTGCCTTGAGTAAGTATTCCCACCCCTCGACTTTTGCCACATTTTGTTGTGTTCCAGCCTGAATTTAAAATGGATTAAATTAAATGTTTTGTCACTGATCCACACAAAATGCCCCATAATGACAAAGTGAAAACATGTTTTTAGAAATTATTGTAAATATAATTTAAAATGAAAAGTTGAAGTATCTTGCATCAATAAGTATTCAACCCCCTGAGTCAGTGCTTTGTTGAAGTGCCATTGGCAGTGATTACAGCGTAAAGTCTTCTTGGGTTTGTTTGTATCAGCTTTGTACATCTGGATTTGGGGGATTTTCTTCCATTCTTTCTTGTAGATTTGCTCAAGCTCTGTCAAGTAGGATGGAGAGCGTCGGTGAACAGGAATCTTCAAGTCTTTCCATAGATTCTCAATGGGATTCAAGTCTGGGCTTTGGCTGGGCCACTCAAGGACTTTCAGGTTCTTGTTCTAAAGTAATTCCAGTGTTGCTTTGGCTGTGTGCTTGGAGTCATTGTCCTGTTGGAAAGTAAATCTTCACCACAGTCTAAAGTCTTTGCACTCTGAAGCAGGTTATCCTCAAGGATTTGCCTGTATTTAGCTCTATTCATCGTTTCCTCTATCCTCACAAGTCTCCCAGTCCCTGCTGCTGAAAAGCATCCCCATAGCATGACACATCCCAAGCATGTACCATGTGCAAATGTCAAAAGCAGTCAATATATAAATGACAAAGAAAGACCCACCCACATCTCTCACCTGTCACCTGTGAATGGATATATTTATTTAATCCTCGCACCTGGGTTTAATTGATTAGGTTCAACTGATTGGTTATTCCCTCCATTCACAGGTGAGAAATGTGGGTGGGTCTTTCTTTATCATTTATATATTGTTACGTTTGAGGGGGGGGGTATGCATTCAAAGGGTAATTAGGATGTTTAATTAGGTATGCCATGCTGTTCGAGTTTACCAGGATCTCGATGTAATAAGTAGCAATTCAGTGGTGATAAGTTGTCTAGTAAATGTTCATTTCTTCAAGGGGGGAATGATAATTGTCACGTAATTAGATAGGGACACGGGATAGGGTAAGTGTGTCTGCATAAACCCCTTTTTGGTATTCTCTGGAGACTGGCCTGACGTCACAGGACAGTGCAGCGGATGGCTCCGCCCCGTGATCACGATTGGCAGAAGCCGACGGCGGTGGGCCAATAAACGGCTCGATTGGAGGTGACGATGGCAGGAGGATAAAAAGGTTCTGTTCGGGGTCGAAAAAATAAGAGGAAGAAGATTACAACCGAAAGATCGTGGTTTTTTTTGGTGGGGAGGCTGTTGCGCGGGGAGCATCCTTGTTGTTGTGCTGAGTCGATCGTGTTCTTCATCGTGTCTTGCAGCCTTGCTGAGCCTCGTGCCTCACCTTGGTTGGCTCTGGGGTTCTGCTGGCTCGCACTACGGGGTCGAACGGCGGGCGGACCTGCCTCCCTCTCCTGCTCGCAACTTGGCGCCAGAACTGGTTCCCTGGCGGCTGTGGGCGGACTTGGGCCAAGACCAGGAGGTCGACAGCACCACGGTTTCTCCTGCCCCCCTGAAGAGAGCAAGGCCAGCTCGTCCGACACCGATCCAGGGACAGTTGCGTCCACACCACGGTCCAGCCTGACCACCAGAAATAGCTACGTTTTGTGTGTGTGTGTGTGTGTGTGTGTGTGTGTGTGTGTGTGTGTGTGTGTGTGTGTGTGTGTGCTTGGCGCCTTAGAGGGATTGAGAACTGTATATTCATTGGAATTGTCTGTGTTTTTCCCCACGCCCGATCCCACACCATCCCGTTGAATCGCCCCGGATCCCTCTTCTTGCCGAGTCTTGTTATTTCTGGTAATAATAAAAACAAATAAACATCATAAACTCAGTGAAAAGTGACTCGTGCCACCTTCCTCGTCCCGTTTGCGGTAGAGCGATTAGAACCGCCATGTTTGGGTTATAAATAAATAAACCGCCTCCATCGTTTCGGCTCATTCTACGTTGGCGGGACTGTTCAAGTCCCGTGGATGTCACAATATGTTGACTGCCTTCGACATTTTCACGTGGTACATGCTTGGGAGCCTCGTCGGTACGCATTGTTGGCTGTGCTGTCGCTAATGATTCACCAATAAGCGATGAAACAAGTCCGGCAGCTGAAGGGGTGTGTATGATTGGGATTCTCATGTGTGTAATATTTGTGAATCTCTTTACAGCTGTGGAGGAACTCTGGGAAGGGTCTGAAACAGCAAAGGGCTTATCTTTGGTAGCCTTTCTTGGTTGCTTTATGCAACTTCTTCGGCTAAAAGAAAATGGGAAGAGTTGATTTATATTTTTATATGTGTGTATATATGTGTATATATATATATATATATATATATATATATATATATATATATATATATATATATATATTGTTATGAACTTGGGGTTCAAGGAAGGATTACCATGAGGAGAAGCACTCGGATCTTCTTCTTCTCCTTTCGGCTGCTCCCGTTAGGGGTCGCCACAGCGGATCATCCGATCCGCATCATGATTTGGCACATGTTTTTTTTACGCCGGATGCCCTTCCTGATGCAACCCTGGTCGCCTCTTACGACACAGGGATATGGTACACCTATTTTAACCGGGGTATACACCGGCCCAGTATACTGGTACTCATTTCGCCGACCTCGGAAGGATGGCAGGCTGAGTCAACCCCCTGGTGTATTAATTCAGTGGCCCAACGGGGCTTGAACTCAGGACCTTTTGGAAAAATGACCGTTTTTACAGCCATTTTTCCCTGCTGTGCAGGGGTTTGGCTTTTTGTGAGGCAATGTTTTATGGCCGGATGCCCTTCCTGACGCCAACCCTGGTCGCCTCTTACGACACACAGGGATATGGTACACCTATTCTAACCGGGGCATACACCGGGACCAGTACACTGGCACTCATTTCGCCGACCTCGGAAGGATGACAGGCTGAGTCAACCCCCTGGTGTTAATTCAGCAGCCAACGGGGCTTGAACTCAGGACACTGGGATCCCAAGCCGCCACCCTAACCACTAAGCCAACACCAGGCTTAGGAGAAGCACTCGGATATTCCTCTCGAACTCCTGGCCCTGTAGGCTGACGTGCCACAGATAAGTTGGGTTGTGAAACAACTCCGGTCACCGATTGACTCCACCAAGCCTGGCAGGGTTCTCGCTCTTTAAAAATGCGTTACCTTTCTGGTGGATTGGTGAGGTCAATTGGGGTAACGTACCCTCCATCCATGCATAATCTATTTACCTGTTTATGTATGGCCGAGCAAAACCCCTAAAGTACGTACAGGGTAATCCTGGAGTCAATTAATGGGGTAAAACTTTCCGTTGAACTATGCCTGCACCTTGTGTCAGACCAATGAAGGAAAGGACAAATGAGAGAGATTTGAAAGAACAACCAACAACTATTTATTTACACATACACACAAGCAAGCAATCATTGAACACATATTTACAAACAAAAGGCAAAAGGCACAGAAAAGCACACTTAACCCAAACATTTATTCCCCTTAGACAGAATGACTGAGACAAAAGATATATGGCCATCATTCAATCCAGGAAGAAGAGATGAGAAGACTTGGGGAGGAAGAAAAGAATGGAGTGTACCGGAGTAGTGGCTGAAAAAGGAATCCTATTCAGGTTCCAGCTGATGACTCCATCTTTGCTCTTTCCTTATTCGGATTCCTTCTTGGTCTTCCGTTTGATTACTCGTATAAAAACAGTCTTACTTGCTCAACAGAAGTGTTTCTCTCACTTTCTTCTGTCACCTCACACCTGTCAGTCCAAATATGCTGGGGGCTGGGGAGGGGGGAGAGGGGAGAGGATGGGAAAGATGGGTGGTGGAGTAGTAATGTGGTGTGATGGGATGGGCAACTGCATTTCTGAGGAATCCTGAACAAGTAGGCAAATCCTTTCTGGCGTCCCCTGTATGCCAATGTTGAGAACGCCTTTCTGTTTCATGCTCCCCAGGAGCTTGAACAAACAGTCAAATTCCTCTTTGAGGCGTCCCCAGTACTTGTTCTGGCGATGTTTCTCCGGACGTGTTCTGGCGGTGTTTGTGTCCTGACGGGAGTTTATCTCCAGACTTGCCCGGACGAGAGTTTGCCTCTGGATGTGTCCGAGCAGTGCTTGTCTCTTGACGGCTTGGCTCCAGATGTGTCAGCATGGTTTTTGTCTCCGAACGTGTCCAGGTGGTATTTATGTCCGGACAGGAGTTTGTCTCTATACGTGTCTGGGCGGTGTTTGTCGCTGGACGTGTCCAGGTGATGTTTGTGCCCGGACAGCTTGGCTCCGGATGTGTCCAGGCAGTATTTATGTCTGGACAGGAATTTGTCTCCGGACGTGTCCGAGCAGTGTTTGTCTCCGGACGGCTTGGCTCCGGATGCGTCCGGCGGCTTTTGTCTCCGGATATGTCTGGGCGGTGTTTGTCTCTGGGCTATATTTATAGTACAAGCGGTAGAAAATGTATTTCAGACATTATTTTGTTTCCATCTTCACTGTTGTTTTGTGCAGAATCATTTTGATTAGACAGTCTTCTTCTTCTTTCGGCTACTACCGTTAGGGGTCGCCACAGCGGATCATCCGTATGATCCGCATCATGATTTGGCACATGTTTTACGCCGGATGCCCTTCCTGACGCAACCCTGATTGCCTCTTACGACACAGGGATATGGTACACCTATTTTAACCGGGGTATACACCGGCCCAGTACACTGGTACTCATTTCGCCGACCTCGGAAGGATGACAGGCTGAGTCAACCCCCTGGTGTATTCATTCAGTGGCCGAACGGGGCTTGAACTCAGGACCTTTTGGATCCCAAGCCGCTGCCCTAACCACTGCGCCAACACCAGGCATTTTGATTAGATTAGACAGTATGAATCGTAATTAACTCTCCATCACACGTGCACCTTCCCTTCCTGTCACCTCACTTCCTCCACCCCTCTTCGCTCCCACACCCCCCTTGCTCCCCTTCCATCCTCTCTCTTTTCCCTCCACCTCTTCACTCTCCCTCCTCTGTTCCCCCCACCAGGTGGTATTTGCTCATCAATAATATAGGTAAGCTGTTAGGGTTAGGGTTAGGGTTAGGATAATGAGTCCATCAGCTTTCATTTGATTATCAGCTTCCCTTTATGGTTAATAGTTGAACCCCAAGGATTATGAAGTTCAGCTTGACCTGTCCATCAAAAAGCTAGGATGTTGTTCGTCTTTCGGCTGCTCCCGTTAGGGGTCGCCACAGCGGATCATCCGTTATGATCCGCATAATGATTTGGCACAGGTTTTACGCCGGATGCCCTTCCTGACGCAACCCTGGTCGCCTCTTACGACACAGGGATAAGGATTGGGTTTTGCCATGATTCCAGGCTGCCCTACACCCTCTCATAGCGCGGCCCAGCACAAAGCACCCGTCCTCAAGCAATCCTCCAACCCAAGCCGCCGAGTAGCCAGATTACAGGCGCACGCCACTACGCCCGGTTATCGAAAAGCTAGGATATATCAGGTAAATCAGGTAAATCAGGTAGACCTTCCTTACTCCATGAAGACTTTGATCTTTAAGATGTATGTTGAAGTAATGCTTGGAATGAACGTAAGAATGACAACTAATAAAGAAGGCTCTTTTTTGTCATCTCACAATCTGTTTGGACAATTATAATTTTGAAGTGTTAATGAATACAGTCACACGATAACAAGTAATTACAACGTTAATCTCAAGAATAAAACAACCATCCACATTTACTTGCGAAAACTTGCTTTATTGAGCTAAAAATTGAAACAACACGAGAAACCAAGGATGCCAGCACATACAAGGTTATGTCTTTATGCCATTGTTGCCAAACTCAAGCGGGAGTAAAATGCGGAGTAGTACAAGACAGCAGATGGAACTGCAAAACTTTATTTTTTTTTTAATTTTGGTGTTATTGTGTTTGTGGTGTTCACATGGGGCCGCAAGGATCACAAGGTCTGCAAGGGACACCACACCTGGTGGAGACAGAGTTCAGCCTGGAAATAAATAAATAAAAATCAGTAGAAGTGGGATGAGGGTTGAGAGTGAAGTAGAAGTTACAGATGGGACATGCCAAGACGATCAAGAGATGTAAGGCTGACAAATGAACATTGAGCTGACATGAGAGTGCAGATGTGATGTGCTTATCTGAATAGTCTTGCTTTCCTCGACAGTATGAACTGTCATCTTTGTTGTTTGCAGCATTGATTTGCATTATTGAGTACACCATCGCTCAGGGAGGACATTAAGCAGGCTGTCACATTTGTTAACATTTACTCGTGTATACTGTAGATTCCATGGTACCTTTCGAAAACAGTAGGCCACTTGAGGGGCTGATATGCAAGCCAAATTCTAACTTCCTGCTGTAATCTACAGGGGGAAGAGCATCAACAGCTTCTCCTTACCTTCAGAATGATGCAACCAGCAGAGCAAATTCGTGATTGAATCCTGGTCCAATATGCATTTGCTAAGTGGACTGACATAATGTTTATTAACAGACAATGCAATCTATATCTATATATAATGGAGCAAGTGTATGTGATTATGTATGTATGTACGTACGTACGTATATCCACTCTTCACACATTGGTTGGACAGCTGACCTGACGTTACCCACAATTGTAACCTGAAACACTTAACCTAAAGTACCCAGAGGACCCAAAAGATCTGGAGGACCCAAAAGACCCCGAAGATCCTTAAAGACCCAAAAGACCCTGAAAACCCTTAAGACCCAAAATACCCCAAATACTTAGAAGATCCCAAAATACCCCCAAAAAGACCCCAAGGAACCAAAACACCAAAAAGATCCCGAGTACTCAAACACCCCAACGACTCAGAGGACCCAAAATACCCCAAGAACCCAAAGTCCCCACGTTTTCCACTGCAGTGAGGTGTTTTGAATTACAAGCAGTAGGTATGTTTTTGCTTCGTGCACGTGATCCGGGTCATTATTTTTTTTCTATGCAGAGCTTGCTGTCAGTTGCCGATACGCCACTCAAAAAGAGGTATGCATCAGAAGAACGTGTTGCATGTTTGGAGCAAGATCACCCGTAGGGCAGGTACTCTGCTAGTCGACAATAATGTGTCAACACAATATTTCAAGTTAAAATAATATCACAAATCACCTGCACTCCTCCCCCTCGAGGAGCTTCTTGTAGGTGGCGATCTCAACATCGAGAGCCAGCTTCACGTTCATGAGCTCTTGGTAGTCACGCACATGCTTGGCCATCTCTTGCTTGGCACTCTGCAGCTCGTTCTCCAGACGGGCGATGGTCTCCCTACCTTGCTGCACGGACGCTTGGCCACGGGCCTCAGCATCCTGGATGGTGGCTTCAAGCTGGGAGCGCTGTCGGTCAATTGGGATTGTGACTTACACACATGCATAATTTAGAAAACACACTGCATTTGATATGTTCAATAGTAAGTCTTATCATTGAACCTGACGAGCTTGAGTCTCGATCTCACATCTCAGCCTCTGGATGTTACGTGCAAGATCTGCAACCTCGTTCTTGGTGCAGCGCAATTCACAGCAATTCCTCTCTGAAGCCTCGTTGGTGTCTTCCAACTACGAAAAGGCATTATAAATGACTGCTTGGCAGTACGTAAATGTGGACGATTCAAACACTTGTACAATATAAACTGGATTTTATGGGAGACAATTGGATCACCAAAATTGGGACAACTCTTTTGCCCATAATCCCGACTTGATATGCTATTCTGATGGAAATATTTGATGCTATTTGAATACTTTTGTATCTTTCCTGTTTTAATTTTTTTGCTCTAAATTGGAGGGGAAGTGGAGAACATTTGTTCAATGTTCCTTATGCCATCAAACTTTTCCAACAGGAAACCCCAGAATACTCACCTTGCTCTTGTACCAGCACTCCACCTCCTGGCGGCTCCTGGCAGCTATGGCCTCATAGTTGCAACGAACCTCGGCGATCAGAGAGGTCAGGTCCAGGTTTGGTGCGACGTCCAACTCCACGGAAACGGACATGTCTCTGATACGCTCATGCATCTCCTGCAGCTCCTGTTAAAAGACCGAGTACCATATTACAAATGAACCCCCGAACCCTGTGCACAATGTGCTCTCTCTCTCTCTTGACTTGGTGATGTTTTCCTTTACCTGTTCGAAGAGTGTCCTCAAGAATAGAACTTCGTCGTTCAACTGAGCGAGCCTGGTCTCGAGACGCACCTTCTCCAGATACTTACAGTCAACATCCTGTTGTCGAAACACGCATTGTAAAAATTGTGAAAAGTTTTTTTTGGGAACATCTGGATTCGTTTGGAACTAAATGTGACCACTTCTCAGTTTGTTCGTACGATGAAATTATTACCTGCTTTAAGGCCCAGAACTCATTTTCGAGCTGAGTCCGCAGAGCTATCTCCTCCTCGTACCTGTTGGAAATCAACAGGAGATTTAATTGGAGCGAAGACAACGATGATTACTCCAGCGATGTTGCTCAATTTGTCTTCTCCATTGTATTTATTGACGTTCACAAATGTGAGCTTCTCTTACTTGGACCTGTAGTCATTGGCCAAACTCTGCGTCTGGTTCATCTCAGTTTCGAGCCTCGGCCTGTCCTGCACCAGACACTCCAGCTGCTCCTTGAGGCGGTTGGCGAACTGCTCGAACATGCAGTCGAGCTTTGACGTGCAGGTCTTATTTTGCAGGCATTCCCATTGGGCCTCAAGAACCTTGTTCTGCTGTTCGAGGAAGCGGGTCTGCAAGGACAGAGCTACTTTATCAACCGGGTGATAACAAACATGCAACAATCTTATTATCAACATCCTGATGTTTCTGGAAAAAGTACAACAATATTTGAAATATACCTTCAATCATCACCTCCTCTTGCCCTTGCCAGATTATGAAGCTGAACTCAGTTAAGTGTCTTTCACAGCAACCATTCCTTTCACACCATGACACACATTAAGCTGCTGAAGCAGTTTCATTTGGCGAAGGAGTGCAATCATGGATGGGTCACCACTCCGACACAGGATATGCAAAATGGCTTATTGTCCCATCCATACATCCATCCAATGGGACCATACTCTGTGCAGAGCATTGGTGCTGCCTAAGCAGTCTCCTTGGCTATTGGGCACAATCCTAGAGAGGTCGCCACTCCAACACAGGATACCAGCAAGCTGGCACTCATTTTTTCCGACCTCGAAAGGATGACAGACAGAGTCAACGCACCTCTTGTTATTTCTACAGCACAACAATGGCTCAAACTCAGGACCTTAAGATATTAAGCCGGCTACTTTAACCATTAAGCCAAAACCAGGCTAAGTTAGGCGTCTTTGAGAGCGCAAGATTGTTTTCCATAAAGATCAACTTTTGACCTTGGCATATACCATACTTGAAAACTTTCACCATGAACAGTTTTTCTCACTTTATCATGTTATTGCATCTATTGGTATTTCATTCCCCCTTTCCAAAAAAAAAGGTATGAATAAAAGGTTTCCTTTGGAATTTGAGTTCGACTGTTTTTTGTTTTTTTTTCTTGCAAATATCTGTAAATATGTTTGAGTAGACATCAGAGAAGTTCAGCATTGACAATCGTTCTTCACCTTGTCGATAAATGAAGCGAAGCGGTCGTTCCCACTCTTCATGCCCTCCTTCTCATTGGAGCGCATGAACTGGCCAGAGCGGTCAATGTTGATGCAGGGAGCGGGACAGATGGGGTCCAGGTCCAACCTCGGGATACACACAGAGGGTGGAGGGCACGGATTGCAGCAGATTGGAGGTGGGCATGGCTTGGGACATGGAAGACAGCACGGCATGCAGGGGTCAGCACACGGCTTGGGAGAAAATGGAGCGGAGTTGTATGGCATACAGTATGACATGACGAGATGAAATCACAGGGAGCACAGATGAAGACGACCTCGATGTGAAAGATATGACCACAATGCAACATTCAAACGATTTATAAGGCACTGATGGTGTATGACGTCACAGAGACAAAATGGTTTAAACGTCCTGACGCGTATTACTGCTATTGGGTTGCACATTTTGGGATTAGAAACTTTAATGTTGTTGATTATTTCTGCAAAAGCATCTTGTTCAGCAGAAATGCTGGTGATGTGAATTTAAATAGGAGGTGAAACTTCAACGGACTTTTGTAACATATGAGAGTGAAGTTGATTTCAGTTTTATCACCAAGGAATTTAATGCTATGCGAGCATTTTATATTATGTACATGTCTGTCATGCACCTCGTAGAGACCTTACAGAAGTTCATGCAGCGGGTGAATCTGTTAGTTTGCAGATCCTCAGTTCTGTGAATTTTTTTACTGTGTGTAGTAGATTCAGACGGGTCCTGAGCCGGATTGGCCAATTGTCTCCCTAATCCAAGACCTCTGTGAATGTCAAAACAAGCTTTTAATTTTTTGTGTTCTTACTATTATTTACAAAATTTCCTCTCTTTTATTCCTCTTTTTCCCACCCGTGTAAGCACCTTCCAGACTCTCTCCAATCTCATTCCTCCCTCTGGGTCTTCAAGACAGCTGTTCAACACCATCTCAGGTCACTCCCCCCATCAAAAGCCATGATCTTTTCTACACCCGTCAAACCACCCCCATCCCTCCCAAAAATTTTCTTCTGTAATCATCTTGTCCACCCCTTGCGTTCTCCCTTACCCCTCATCATTACCCGCACCCTCTTGTTTGTCCGTTTCCATTTACTTTCTCCCTCCGCCCTGCTGTTGGTGTTTCCCATTTTTCCTGCTTTTCCCTTTGTTATGTTGTGTCCTGAGCTGTTCTTTGTCCTAGCTCTTCCACGAGCCAAGACCATGACCAAACCTCCCCCAAGGATCGCTCCGATCCAAGCCAAAATTGGTGGTAATTCGTGCACAAGAGGCAAACACTTCTTATAATTATCATTCACACAAAGAATACAGGAGACGAGGAGACAGGACCCCATAAATATATGCGGAACAGACAAAACAGTCAACAGCACAAACAGGGGATGGATGGTGGAACACAATTTAAAAACAAAAGGTAAACTAGAAAGCATCTGAAAATGGAAAGCCCATCCACTTCGTATTCGGACTTCTTCCGTATGCTAAATTTGTCCTTTTGACCATTTCACCAAATTAATCATTTGTCTTCTCCATGTTCTCATACCAAAGCTTTGTTTAAAATTTGATGCCAAATGAATGATCAAATGGTAAAAAAAAAAAGTTACGGCTTCCAAAAGCTGAAATGATAATTAAAATTTCGGGTCAATTGGATGAAAATGGACGATTTTATGTGATGCTGACCTTTGACCTTTGACCTATTGACCAAATTATTAATTTGTCTTCTACATACTCCATACGTACACATATGCACACACACACACACACACACACACGGAAGTGATTACAAAACCCTGTCTCCCGGTGTTTGGGAACAGGCTAACCGGAGCAGCGCTCGGTGGAGCGCATACTTCCGCCAGGCTGAACAGTTTACATTTTGTATCCAACAAATAGGTCAGATCTGAATCCGGACGTCAACCAAAATTGAATCGGCTTATTCGTGTCACCTAACCAACTGAGCCACTTAGTTTTGTCATAACATGTCCATAACTTTTTAAAATCTGCTAAAAAAAATAGTTTTTGGCTCAATCTCTCAATAGTGAAGAATCACTCAAAAATTCTAAGATCAGGATCCGGATCTTCACCAAAATCTAATCGATTAGTCCTTATCACACACCCAAGATGGCCAATGAGTATCATCCGAGTCAGTCCATAACGTTTTGAGATATCTTGCTCACAGACAGAAAGACAAACAGACAGACAGACAGGGGTGAAAACATAACCTCTGACCACCTTCTGTGACAGAGGGAATAAGGCCTACCTCCAATTAATGGTGCCAAATAGCAGAGTCTCACAATGAAATGGAACTTGGAACAGGCACGACCTGGTCTCTGGGATCACTCCGATGTACCGCGAGACCAATGTGTGCTTGCCAACCCTGCTTCAGCAGGCTGGTCGTGCAGGACGGTAGGAAACGATGAGGGGCACTGAGAAGTGATGATAGTGGATGCAGTGTTGGTGTATCTTCTGCAACAGCTCCTTCCAATTCATGCAATGATTTGGATAGAGGGATGTTATCTCTGCAGAGGTCCAACTTCAGCTGCCATGATAGTTATCCACAGAGGCCCCACCCACCTGCATGATGGGTCCTCTGGCCCACCCTCATTCCGCAGAGGCCCATCATTGGCCACCATTTCTAGTGTGTGTTGCCACGTGCATGAGCATCACAGCTCTCTTCAAGGCTCCACGGCAGACTATACCACCATGACTTGTGGTCCTCCAGCCAAACAGCTCATGATGGTTTCCTTCAAAGTACGTAAATCACTTTCTGGTGTCTGTAGGTACACAAGTCCTCCAACTGGCCTCACCTGTTACGAGAGGTTTCACACAAAAATCTTACCATATTCTGCTCTATGAAGGACACCCACCGCCTTCTCAGTGCATGCTTGACAAGATGACCTTACCTCTGGCAGTTTCCCTAATACAAAAGTAAATTTAACTTACTCGATCAAACTGTGCATGCTATTCTTAACACATTCTAGCTATGAATCCCCCCCCCCATAAGATAGCTCTCTTCCCGGAACATTAGGCTCCTGCCAATGTTCATCATCGGGAACGCAAGATTCCGGCCTTAACACATACAGACACACACCTAATTATCTTGTCCATGAAGTTGGAGGGAGTTATGGGAGGTGAGCCGCAGCTACCTTACCCATTCTCCTTAATGCTCAATCACTCCCACAATGCAATCATTTTATTACAATAATTATATGTACAAGTGTTGGATTCCTCAATTTTCCTCTGCCACCTTGTCTGAAAAGGTGTTCTTTGACACTGAGAGAAGAAGGCAAAACACATGCGAAGCAAACAGACCTCGTACCTTTTCTGACAATTCTACTGAAACCAATTCAAAAATCCCATCTCTTGACCACGTCCCCCAATGTATATCACCAGCTATCATCCGAGACCAAACAAATTTTATGGGCTACCTGCCCTCCATAGGACATATCAAGATGCACATGACTGAGTGAAGCATTCCCAAATAACTATACACATACAGGGTGTTTCAAAAAAGTGGACTATTTGAGCAGCCTGATACTCTGTCGTTTTTAATGCTACACTCTTCCCTCTTGCGGGTTATGCTGGTGGTGGTATGCCATTTCTAACAAGTAGTCAGAGGTGGAGCGCACATTGAAAATGTCAATTACAAGCGGTGTAATGAGTGATTTGAAAATGGCATGGGGTATGCTTTCCATCAATTACCTGCAGGTATGGCCTCAACTCGGCAGCAGGGAGGTCCTATAATGGGGTAGTGAGAGTGTATCAGTGTGTGCGTGACCGCAGTGCAAAGTTCCACTTTGATAAAAAAAAAATCCTGGGCTTCTGATCCATATCGCCCCTGAACACCACGAGAGCATCCTTCACTGTACATCCTACCAAAGGGGGTCAACAAAATTGTACTTCAAGGCCTATTAGTCCTCTCTATAATTAATTTAAGGGGAAAAATATCCACGGTTGCCAGGGATCTTCGGCCACGTGGCTGACCGATCGGATGGCCCTCCACAAGCCCTCCAAAAGCGGAGCCCCTTTTAGGGCCACCTTACTCACCATTCTCCTGCGGTGTGCAGTATCAAGTTTCGTTCAAATTGGGTAACGAAATTTTTTTTTTTAAAAATCAATTCCCGATTCAGTCAAGTCCTCTTCGGGAGTATTTGATCAAGGCAAACAACCTCAGCGGTATAGTTCGTTGTCACATTTTTTTTCTTGAAATGATTTTTTTCATCAACCGCTGTCACAACGGGAACGTAACGGGTTCACAGGTCGTCTAGTGAAAGCTAAATCTTCAATGGTTTGCGAAATATCGCGTACACAAAAGTACATGGACGGATGGTCGGTCAGTCGGTCTGTCGGTCGGAGCATATTTTAATGTCCTGTCTCCAACCTTGTCGGAGGGGCGGGGACAATGAGCGTATTGCAGTTTAATAAATAGACCAGAGCAGTTGGAGAAGGCAGATCATCCTCACCCCGATGGTCATTCCAGCTTGGTTTTTAGTGACATTTCTTTCTCATGACACCACCTGAAGCTTACAAACCCAATTCTAATACTGCTGCTTTCAGTTGCAGTTGAACCAACAATCTTGGGGATACTTATTTCATCCCCACTGAGAGACCATCACTGCATCTGATATATTTCTCGTTTGTTTGTTTGTTTTTAATGTTGCTGATCAAATCTCCCTGTTTAGTATAAAATAGACTTGAAGCATTCTCTTCACAAGCTTCTTTCAAGAAAGAATGTATAATTATAATTATATTCACAGAAGAGAAACAGCAAATCTATGTGATGGGTCAAATCTACGGTACCACCATTTGCTACCCAGATATGGTCTTGTGGGAATGCTAGCAGGTCAACTTGCATATGGTTTATTAAACTTTGGTTCCCACAAAGTTCCCACCACATCCTGAGCCGGAGTCATCAATTATTATAATATGACTTCTCTTACACGGAATTTCCATGCAAAGGGCCATTTGGCCCATCGTGGCCCATCAGTGGTCTCTGCAATGGTCGCCAACATATGGTTGTTTGTCCATGCTCTATCACTTTTTAAATGCTGAGCACCAATCAATGAAGCAGCACGAACTATTTCCACGCCTCTGGAGTCTGGAATGATATGAACTCGCCCGGGGTTCGAGTACCTCTGACCTCACAGCCTCAGAGCAGAGGTTCCATATCCATTACACCATCGAGTATGGATCTTCAATTACTGCATATTATATTTATATTTATATATATATATATATATATATATATATATATATATATATATATATATATATATATATATATATACTGTTTATATATGTATATATATATATATATATATATGTATGTATGTCCATATATACTGTATATATACTGTTTATATATGTATATATATGTATGTATGTCCATATATCTTCTTCTTCTTCTTTCGGCAGCTCCCATTAGGGGTCGCCACAGCGGATCATCCGTATGATCCGCATAGTGATTTGGCACATGTTTTACGCCGGATGCCCTTCCTGACACAACCCTAGTCGCCTCTTACGACACAGGGATATGGTACACCTATTTTAACCGGGGTATACACCGGTACTCACTTCGCCGACCTCGGAAGGATGACAGGCTGAGTCAACCCCCTGGTGTATTAATTCAGTGTCCCAACGGGGCTTGAACTCAGGACCTTTTGGATCCCAAGCCGCTGCCCGAACTACTGCGCCAACACCAGGCTCATGTCCATATATATATATATATATATATATATATATATATATATATATATATATATATATATATATATATATATATATATATATATATATACACATTATTTTTTGAATTTGAATGTTTTCACATTTATTAAACAGCCTTTATTTAGACATTATGTCGCGAGAGCACAACTTGTCTTTTGAAGCGACAATATATTTGGGCGACATTATCACTGAAATAGGAAACATTGTTTCAGAAACAACAGATTTAACACTTGTGTGACGTCATTGCATGCAAGTTACAGCAAGCACGCAGATTAAATGAAGCTTCCAACGCCCGCGTCCGCACTTAAAGCTGCTCTGTACTTTGCTCGTGTTTAAGTGTTGTTATCACTTCGTATTAGCCCATCCGTATAGATCGAGCCTTCTGATCCACAAATTCACAATTGCATTCGAGGCAACTTTTGTGTGTTCGTGAACTGCATCTTCCAATATACGGTAACTTCAATCAATCATATATATATATATATATATATATATATATATATATATATATATATATATATATATATATATATATATATATATATATATATATATATATATATATACATATACTATTTTGATTTGCCTATACTATTTTGTCGTGTAGTATTGACTTGTTGGATTATTTTCAGCAATGAACAAGAAACCAGAGCGAAACCCGGACCGTCCTGGTCTGCAGGGATCAAGGAATTCATCACCAACAGCAATCGATGTGAGTCCCAGGTGCGTGTCACAACAAAGGGGTACGGAGACCCCGAAGGGGGACAATACACCTGGAGAGGTCATCACTCCTGCGATCTCCCTTGAAAGTTCCATCTCCGCGGACAATGCTCGGGCTGCGATTGCCGCCGACGTACCAGCTCGACTGGAGGCTATGGTTTCTGAAGTCCGTGAGAAAATGGAGCAGCAGTACGAGGCGAAGGCAAGCAACTATTTTTTTATTAGTCGTCCACCATGGTCTGAAGAAGAAATCACTGACTTTGGTTTCACACCCACGACCATAATCATGACTTGTTACAATTGATCTTGTAAACTGTAATTGAGGACGAACTTGTCCGCTTTCTAAGGATGACAACATTGTGTCGCCTGAATAAATTTTGCAGGTGCAGAACATCATAGAAGCGACCAAGGTGAATCGCATGGAACTGAAAAATACAAAGAAGGAGCTGGAAGAGCTGTCCACCCGCATGGCTCGGCTCGTGTGTGAAACAAAGGAGCAGAGAAGTCGGGTGGGAATGAGCAGATACATTCGTAATTTTAATTTTAAAGAGCTCATTTATTTGAGAAAAGTTTCTTTAAATCCTTCATTGGTCAAGAGCAAGTTTCCATGAAATGTGAACATCTGTTGCATTGGCTCATCTAACGGTCCTCTGCATCACTGCATATGTCCATGTTTCATCTCTCGCCCTTTAAAAAAAACACTTTGTCTTTATTCTTCAAAGCAAGTGAATTCTTACAAGTAGCCCCCTTCTTGTTAAATCACAAAATCCAGAATCACTGCTCACCTACACTCATTCGTCTCTCTTTTTCCTGCCTGTGGAATCGTCTTCCACATTCTCTTCAATTTCATTCTTCCCTCCAGGTTTTCAAGTCCACCATCTCAGATCATCCCCCATCCAAAACCATTAACTTTTCTACCCCCACTGACCCTCCCCAAGCGCACCTCTTTCCAACTTTTCTGTTTTCTTTCCTGTACTGTGAGTTTGCTTCTGTATCCATCTTGTTCAGGCCCCGTGTCCTTCCCCAGCCTTCATTCTTCCTCACATCCCATAATCTTCAAAGTCTCTCTATTTTGTCCCTTAACCCCGCTGTTGTGTGTAACACCCGCTCCTGCAGTTTGTTTTGTTCTGTTGCATCCTGATCCGTTCTATGTCCTAGCTCCTCCATGAGCCCCGACTCGGTATAAAAAGTGCACCTGTTGTGAAATTAGTTCAGACTTCACCTGATGATGTATTAACCGGTCACAAGTTCTCATCTTCAGTTTTCCGTTATCATATGGGTCGCCTTCTGTACACTTTTCAGTCCCTTTAACAGCCCTTTTACAGACTCGCAATAAATATGAGTCTGAACTGGTTGAACCACTTTTAAAATGATATATTTTATCAACTGAAGCTTGAGGTTTTTTTTTTTTAAAAGGTAGTGGTTCGCACACCTTGGTCCATAATCAGTAGATTAAATAGTCTTTTGTATTCTGCCATTTAATAGGTTTTTTTGCAGCTGAAAGAAGAGAAGTTTCTTCATTTGAGTGTGAACTGCCCAAATAAAAACACCAGAAACCACTCAAAATGGTAGATGGGGTGATCGTGGTGCTCAAACTAATGATCGAGGCAACAAGTGTTGAATCATTTTGAAGATGTTGTTGATGTCATCAGCAGTAGAGACAGTCAATGCTTGCAGATGATGTTGTGCGATATTCTGCCGAGGCGTCCAACGGGATGAAGCTGTAATAATGATACATGATCAGCATTGAGAGGTAAACTTCACTACACCGACTGAAAGCGTTATAAAGTACTAGACGACCCGTGAACCCGTTGTGACAGCGGTTGATGAAAAAAAACATTTCAAAAAAAACAAAAAACATAGCTCCAGGGAACGATACCGCTGAGATTGTTTGCATTGATCAAATAATCCCGAAGAGTACTTGACTGAATGGGGAATTGATTTTTTAATAACTTTTTTCGTTGCCCAATTTGAACGAAACTTGATACTGCACACCGCAGGTGAATGATAAGTAAGGTGGCCCTAAAATTTTTGCGCTATCGTGTACTGTTTTCGCTGTATTTCGGGAAGATACATACATACATACATACATATATACATACATAAATAGATACATACATACAAGATGAGAGTTTTAGTAATATATAGATGAAAACTTATTATTTTAATTTGATATGACTGCTACTACTACAATGGCTATACTACTACTACTAACTTGTACTTTAACGGTCCCAATTAATCCACCTTCTTGTGAGGTCCACTGTGGAATTGAGATTGTCCAAGCCTTTCATGAAACAGGTGGTAAATACATCATCAGGTGAAACAGGTATGATGTTCGACTGGCTGTGGCAGGAATTTGTAATTTGTTCAGGGTTTAACGATAACTCACATACACTTAGCGAAAGACATTGGGCTATTTAACATCTACCAGCTAATGTTAGTAGATAGGACATCCAACGTAATGCGCACCCTTGTGAATCTATTGTTTTACATGCACTGTACGTGATTGTAATTTTAACTTGTCATTTATCCATTTGTAGAGGTGTTTTCAGAAAGGGCAAACGTCATTGTGGTAAAGGTATAATTTAGCTGAACCATTCACTCTGCCTACCAAATGTAATGTTGGACTGGTAGCACAGCACCGGTGCTTGAGGTATGCATGTTCACCTCTAAGCTGTCTTCCCTGGGTTCGAATTTCGAGCTCGACCCACCTATAAACTGTCATGCCGGTGTTTCACATTCATCAATGTGTGCGCCTCCCTTAGATGGACGTTAAACCGGACACCCCGTCTGCCAGTATTAGATGGTGGACGTACATCCCACATCCCTTCTGCGAGTACAACAAACAAATTACATATACCTGCCCTGACACACTGCTGGAAGGCAACGGCAAAACAACCAGGATATAACACTTGCACAGGAACTGCTTCCACAGCCACGATGCTTTATAAATGATGTTGATGTTGATGTGGATGTTGATGTTGATGTTGATGTTGATGTTGATGTTGATGTTGATGTTGATGTTGATGTTGATGTTGATGTTGATGTTGATGTTGATGTTGATGTTGATGTTGATGTTGATGTTGATGTTGATGTTGATGTTGATGTTGATGTTGATGTTGATGTTGATGTTGATGTTGATGTTGATGTTGATGTTGATGTTGATGTTGATGTTGATGTTTATGTTGATGTTTATGTTGATGTTTATGTTGATGTTTATGTTGATGTTTATGTTGAGGTTGATGTTTATGTTTATGTTGATGTTTATGTTTATGTTGATGTTTATGTTGATGTTGATGTTGATGTTGATGTTGATGTTTATGTTTATGTTGAGGTTGAGGTTGATGTTTATGTTTATGTTGATGTTTATGTTGATGTTTATGTTGATGTTGATGTTGATGTTTATGTTGATGTTTATGTTGATGTTTATGTTGATGTTGATGTTGATGTTTATGTTGATGTTTATGTTTATGTTGAGGTTGAGGTTGATGTTTATGTTTATGTTGATGTTTATGTTGATGTTTATGTTGATGTTTATGTTGAGGTTGATGTTTATGTTTATGTTGATGTTTATGTTGATGTTTATGTTGATGTTGATGTTGATGTTGATGTTTATGTTGATGTTTATGTTTATGTTGAGGTTGAGGTTGATGTTTATGTTTATGTTGATGTTTATGTTGATGTTTATGTTGATGTTGATGTTGATGTTTATGTTGATGTTTATGTTTATGTTGAGGTTGAGGTTGATGTTTATGTTTATGTTGATGTTTATGTTGATGTTTATGTTGATGTTGATGTTGATGTTTATGTTGATGTTTATGTTGATGTTTATGTTGATGTTGATGTTGATGTTTATGTTGATGTTTATGTTTATGTTGAGGTTGAGGTTGAGGTTGATGTTTATGTTGATGTTTATGTTGATGTTTATGTTGATGTTTATGTTGAGGTTGATGTTTATGTTTATGTTGATGTTTATGTTGATGTTTATGTTGATGTTGATGTTGATGTTGATATTTATGTTGATATTTATATTTATGTTGAGGTTGAGGTTGATGTTTATATTTATGTTGATGTTTATGTTGATGTTTATGTTGATGTTGATATTGATGTTTATGTTGATGTTTATGTTTGATGTTTATATTGATATTGATATTTGATATTTATGTTGATGTTTATATTTATATTGATGTTGATGTTGATATTTATGTTATATGTTATATGTTTATGTTGATGTTTATGTTGATATTTATGTTGATATTTATATTGATATGTTGATATTTGATATTTATGTTTATGTTTATGTTTATATTGATATTTATGTTGATATTTATGTTGATGTTTATGTTTATGTTGATGATATTTATATTTATATTGTTTATGTTGAGGTTGATATTTATATTTATATTGATGTTTATGTTGATGTTTATGTTGATGTTGATGTTTATATTTATGTTGATATTTATGTTTATGTTGAGGTTGATGTTTATGTTGATGTTTATGTTGATGTTTATGTTGATGTTTATGTTGATGTTTATGTTGATATTGATATTTATGTTGATGTTTATGTTGATGTTTATGTTGATATTTATGTTTATGTTATTTTATGTTTATGTTGATATTTATGTTTATGTTTATATTGATATTTATGTTGATGATATTTATGTTGATATTTATATGTTATATGTTGATATTTATGTTGATATTTATGTTGATGATATTTATGTTGATGTTTATGTTGATGTTTATGTTGATATGTTGATATTTATGTTGATATTTATGTTTATATTGAGGTTGATGTTTATATTGATGTTTATGTTGATGTTTATGTTGATATTTATGTTGATATTTATGTTGATATTTATATTGATATTTATGTTGATGTTTATGTTGATATTTATGTTGATGTTGATGTTTATGTTGATGTTTATGTTTATATTGATGATATTTATGTTGATATTTATGTTGATGTTTATATTGATGTTGAGGTTGATATTTATATTGATGTTTATGTTGATGTTTATGTTGATATTTATGTTGATATTTATATTTATATTGATATTTATATTGATATTTATATTGATGTTTATATTGATGTTTATATTTATGTTGATATTTATATTTATATGTTGATGTTTATGTTGATATTTATATTGATATTTATGTTTATGTTGATATTTATGTTGATATTTATATTGATATTTATATTTGATATTTATGTTGATGTTTATATTGATATTTATGTTGATGTTTATATTTATGTTGATATTTATGTTTATATTGATATTTATATGTTGATGTTTATGTTGATGTTTATGTTGATATTTATATTTATATGTTGATGTTTATATTGATGTTTATGTTGATATTTATATTTATATTTATATTGATGTTTATATTGATATTTATGTTGATGTTTATATTGATGTTTATGATATTTATGTTGATATTTATATTGAGATGTTTATGTTGATATTTATATTGTTTATGTTGATGTTTATGTTGATGTTTATGTTGATGTTTATGTTTATGGTGACGTTTATGTTTATGTTGATGTTTATGTTTATGTTGAGGTTGATGTTTATGTTGATGTTTATGTTGATGTTTATGTTGATGTTTATGTTGATGTTTATGTTGATGTTGATGTTCATGTTGATGTTTATGATGATGTTTATGTTCATGTTTTTGTTTATGTTGATGTTTATGTTTATGTTGATGTTTATGTTTATGTTGAGGTTGATGTTTATGTTGATGTTTATGTTGATGTTTATGTTGATGTTTATGTTTATGTTGAGGTTGAGGTTGATGTTTATGTTTATGTTGATGTTTATGTTTATGTTGATGTTGATGTTTATGTTGATGTTTATGTTTATGTTGAGGTTGATGTTTATGTTGATGTTTATGTTGATGTTTATGTTGATGTTGAGGTTGATGTTTATGTTGATGTTTATGTTGATGTTTATGTTGATGTTTATGTTGATGTTTATGTTTATGTTGATGTTTATGTTGATGTTTATGTTTATGTTGATATTTATATTGATGTTTATGTTGATGTTTATGTTGATGTTGAGGTTGATGTTTATGTTGATGTTTATGTTGATGTTTATGTTGATGTTTATGTTGATGTTTATGTTGATGTTGAGGTTGATGTTTATGTTGATGTTTATCTTGATGTTTATGTTGATGTTTATGTTTATGTTGATGTTTATGTTGATGTTTATGTTTATGTTTATGTTGATGTTTATGTTGATGTTTATGTTGATGTTTATGTTTATGTTGAGGTTGATGTTTATGTTAATGTTTATGTTGATGTTTATGTTGATTTTGAGGTTTATGTTTATGTTGATGTTTATGTTGATGTTTATGTTGATGTTTATGTTGATGTTTATGTTTATGTTGATGTTTATGTTGATGTTTATGTAGATGTTTATGATTATGTTGAGGTTGATGTTTATGTTGATGTTTATGTTGATGTTTATGTTGATGTTGAGGTTGATGTTTATGTTGATGTTTATGTTGATGTTTATGTTGATGTTTATGTTGATGTTTATGTTGATGTTTATGTTGATGTTTATGTTTATGTTGATGTTTATGTTTATGTTGAGGTTGATGTTTATGTTGATGTTTATGTTGATGTTTATGTTGATGTTTATGTTTATGTTGATGTTGATGTTTTCTGTTGATGTTTATGTTGATGTTTATGTTGATGTTTATGTTGATGTTTATGTTGATGTTTATGTTTATGTTGATGTTTATGTTGATGTTTATCTTTATGTTGAGGTTGATGTTTATGTTGATGTTTATGTTTATGTTGATGTTTATGTTTATGTTGATGTTTATGTTTATGTTGAGGTTGATGTTTATGTTGATGTTTATGTTGATGTTTATGTTGATGATTATGTTGATGTTTATGTTGAGGTTGATGTTTATGTTGATGTTTATGTTGATGTTTATGTTGATGTTTATGTTGATGTTGATGTTTATGTTGATGTTTATGTTGATGTCTATGTTTATGTTGAGGTTGAAGTTTATGTTGATGTTTATGTTGATGTTTATGTTTATGTTTATGTTGATGTTTATGTTGATGTTTATATTTATGTTGATGTTTATGTTTATGTTGATGTTTATGTTTATGTTGAGGTTGATGTTTATGTTGATGTTTATGTTGATGTTTATGTTGATGTTTATGTTTATGTTGATGTTTATGTTGATGTTTATGTTGAGGTTGATGTTTATGTTGATGTTTATGTTGATGTTTATGTTTATGTTGAGGTTGATGTTTATGTTGATGTTTATGTTGATGTTGAGGTTGATGTTTATGTTGATGTTTATGTTGATGTTTATGTTGATGTTTATGTTGATGTTTATGTTGATGTTTATGTTTATGTTGAGGTTGATGTTTATGTTGATGTTTATGTTGATGTTTATGTTGATGTTGAGGTTGATGTTTATGTTGATGTTTATGTTGATGTTTATGTTTGATGTTTGATGTTTATGTTGATGTTTATGTTTATGTTGAGGTTGATGTTTATGTTGATGTTTATGTTGATGTTTATGTTGATGTTGAGGTTGATGTTTATGTTGATGTTTATGTTGATGTTTATGTTGATGTTTATGTTGATGTTTATGTTGATGTTTATGTTTATGTTGAGGTTGATGTTTATGTTGATGTTTATGTTGATGTTTATGTTGATGTTGAGGTTGATGTTTATGTTGATGTTTTTGTTGATGTTTATGTTGATGTTTATGTTGATGTTTATGTTTATGTTTGATGTTTATGTTGATGTTTATGTTTATGTTGAGGTTGATGTTTATGTTGATGTTTATGTTGATGTTTATGTTGATGTTGAGGTTGATGTTTATGTTGATGTTTATGTTGATGTTTATGTTGATGTTTATGTTTATGTTGTTTATGTTTATGTTGATGTTTATGTTTATGTTGAGGTTGATGTTTATGTTGATGTTTATGTTGATGTTTATGTTGATGTTGAGGTTGATGTTTATGTTGATGTTTATGTTGATGTTTATGTTGATGTTTATGTTGATGTTTATGTTGATGTTTATGTTTATGTTGATGTTTATGTTGATGTTTGATGTTGATGTTTATGTTGATGTTTATGTTGATGTTTATGTTGATGTTGATGTTTATGTTGATGTTTATGTTGATGTTTGATGTTGATGTTTATGTTGATGTTTATGTTGATGTTTATGTTGATGTTTATGTTTATGTTGATGTTTATGTTGATGTTTATGTTGATGTTTATGTTGATGTTTAGGTTGATGTTTATGTTGATGTTTATGTTGATGTTTATGTTGATGTTTATGTTTATGTTGAGGTTGATGTTATGTTGATGTTTATGTTGATGTTTATGTTTATGTTGAGTTTATGTTGATGTTTATGTTGATGTTTATGTTGATGTTTATGTTGATGTTTATGTTGATGTTTGATGTTTATGTTGATGTTTATGTTGATGTTTATGCTTTGATGTTTATGTTTATGTTGAGGCTTATGTTGATGTTGATGTTGATGTTTATGTTGATGTTTATGTTTATGTTGAGGTTGATGTTTATGTTTGATGTTTATGTTGATGTTTATGTTGATGTTTATGTTGATGTTTATGTTGATGTTGATGTTTATGTTTATGTTGATGTTTATGTTTATGTTGAGGTTGATGTTTATGTTGATGTTTATGTTGATGTTGTTTGATGTTTATGTTGAGGTTGATGTTTATGTTGATGTTTATGTTGATGTTTATGTTGATGTTTATGTTGATGTTTATGTTGATGTTTATGTTTATGTTGATGTTTATGTTTATGTTGATGTTTATGTTGACATGTTGAGGTTGATGTTTATGTTGATGTTTATGTTGATGTTTATGCTTGATGTTTATGTTGAGGTTGAGGTTGATGTTTGATGTTTATGTTGATGTTTATGTTGATGTTTATGTTGATGTTTGATGTTTATGTTGATGTTTATGTTTATGTTGATGTTTATGTTTATGTTGAGGTTGATGTTTATGTTGATGTTTATACTGATGTTTATGTTGATGTTTATGTTGACGTTGATGTTTATGTTGATGTTTATCTTGTTGCTTATGATGATGTTTAGGTTGATATTTATGTTGATGTTTATGTTTATGTTGATGTTTATGTTTATGTTGTTGTTTATGTTTATGTTGAGATTGATGTTTATGTTGATGTTTACGTTGATGTTTATGTTGATGTTTATGTTGATGTTGATGTTTATGTTGATGTTTATGTTGATGTTTATGTTTATGTTTATGTTGATGATTATGTTCATGATTATGATTATCTTGATGTTTATGATTATGAAGATGTTTATGTTTATGTTGAGTCTGATGTTAATGTTGATATGTATGTTGAAGTTTATGTTGATGCACATGTTAATGTTCATGATTATGTTGATGTTTATGTTGATGTTTATGTTGATGTTTATGTTGATGTTTATGTTGATGTTTGATGTTTATGTTGATGTTTATGTTTATGTTGTGGTTGATGTTTATGTTGATGTTTATGTTGTTGTTTATGTTGATGTTTTTGTTGATGTTTATCTTGAGCTTGATCTTTATGTTGCTGTTTATGTTGATGTTTATGTTCATGTTTTTGTTTATGTTGATGTTTATGTTTATGTTGAGGTTGATGTTTATGTTGATGTTTATGTTGATGTTTATGTTTGATGTTTATGTTGATGTTTATGTTGATGTTTATGTTGATGTTTATGTTGATGTTTATGTTGATGTTTGATGTTTATGTTGATGTTTATGTTGATGTTTATGTTTATGTGAGGTTGATGTTTATGTTGATGTTTATGTTGATGTTTATGTTGATGTTTATGTTGATGTTTATGTTTATGTTGATGTTTATGTTGATGTTTATGTTGATGTTTATGTTTATGTTGAGGTTGATGTTTATGTTGATGTTTATGTTGATGTTTATGTTGATGTTGAGGTTATGTTTATGTTGATGTTTATGTTGATGTTTATGTTGATGTTTATGCTGATGTTTATGTTTATGTTGATGTTTATGTTGATGTTTATGTTGATGTTTATGTTTATGTTGAGGTTGATGTTTATGTTGATGTTTATGTTGATGTTTATGTTGATGTTTATGTTGATGTTTATGTTGATGTTTATGTTGATGTTTATGTTGATGTTTATGTTGATGTTTATGTTTGATGTTGATGTTGATGTTTATGTTGATGTTTATGTTGATGTTTATGTTTATGTTGAGGTTGATGTTTATGTTGATGTTTATGTTGATGTTTATGTTGATGTTTGATGTTTATGTTTGATGTTGATGTTTATGTTGATGTTTATGTTGATGTTTATGTTGATGTTTATGTTTATGTTGATGTTTATGTTGATGTTTATGTTTATGTTGATGTTGATGTTTATGTTGATGTTTATGTTTATGTTGATGTTTATGTTGATGTTTATGTTGATGTTTATGTTTATGTTGAGGTTGATGTTTATGTTGATGTTTATGTTGATGTTTATGTTGATGTTATGTTGATGTTTATGTTGATGTTATGTTTATGTTGATGTTGAGGTTGATGTTTATGTTGATGTTTATGTTTATGTTGATGTTTATGTTGATGTTTATGTTGATGTTTATGTTTATGTTGAGGTTGATGTTTATGTTGATGTTTATGTTGATGTTTATGTTGATGATTGATGTTGATGTTTATGTTGAGGTTGATGTTTATGTTGAGGTTTGCCATGTTGATGTTTATGTTGGATGTTTATGTTGATGTTGATGTTTATGTTGATGTTTATGTTGATGTCTATGTTTATGTTGAGGTTGATGTTTATGTTGATGTTTATGTTGATGTTTATGTTGATGTTGATGTTGATGTTTATGTTGATGTTTATGTTTTGTTTATGTTGATGTTTATGTTTATGTTGATGTTTATGTTGATGTTTATGTTTATGTTGATGTTTATGTTGATGTTTATGTTTATGTTGAGGTTGATGTTTATGTTGATGTTTATGTTGATGTTGAGGTTGATGTTTATGTTGATGTTTATGTTGATGTTTATGTTGATGTTTATGCGTTGATGTTTATGTTGATGTTGAGGTTGATGTTTATGTTGATGTTTATGTTGATATTTATGTTGATGTTGAGGTTGATGTTTATGTAGATGTTTTTGTTGATGTTTATGTTGATGTTTATGTTGATGTTTATGTTGATGTTTATGTTTATGTTGATGTTTATGTTTATGTTGAGGTTGATGTTTATGTTGATGTTTATGTTTATGTTTATGTTGATGTTGATGTTTATGTTGATGTTTATGTTGATGTTTATGTTTATGTTGATGTTTATGTTGATGTTTATGTTTATGTTGAGGTTGATGTTTATGTTTATGTTTATGTTGATGTTTATGTTGATGTTGAGGTTGATGTTTATGTTGATCTTTATGTAGATGTTTATGTAAATGTTTATGTTTATGTTGATGTTTATGATGAACTTTATGTTTATGTTGAGGTTGATGTTTATGTTGATGTTTATGTTGATGTTTATGTTGATGTTGAGGTTGATGTTTATGTTGATGTTTATGTTGATGTTTATGTTGATGTTTATGTTGATGTTTATGTTGATATTTATATTTATGTTGATGTTTATGTTGATGTTTATGTTGATGTTTATGTTGATGTTTATGTTGATGTTTATGTTGATGTTTATGTTTATGTTGATGTTTATGTTGATGTTTATGTTTATGTTGAGGTTGATGTTTATGTTGATGTTTATGTTTATGTTGATGTTTATGTTTATGTTGATGTTTATGTTTATGTTGAGGTTGATGTTTATGTTGATGTTTATGTTGATGTTTATGTTGATGATTATGTTGATGTTTATGTTGAGGTTGATGTTTATGTTGATGTTTATGTTGATGTTTATGTTGATGTTTATGTTGATGTTGATGTTTATGTTGATGTTTATGTTGATGTTTATGTTTATGTTGAGGTTGATGTTTATGTTGATGTTTATGTTGATGTTTATGTTTATGTTTATGTTGATGTTTATGTTGATGTTTATGTTTATGTTGATGTTTATGTTTATGTTGATGTTTATGTTGATGTTGAGGTTGATGTTTATGTTGATGTTTATGTTGATGTTTATGTTGATGTTTATGTTTATGTTGATGTTTATGTTGATGTTTATGTTGAGGTTGATGTTTATGTTGATGTTTATGTTGATGTTTATGTTTATGTTGAGGTTGATGTTTATGTTGATGTTTATGTTGATGTTGAGGTTGATGTTTATGTTGATGTTTATGTTGATGTTTATGTTGATGTTTATGTTGATGTTTATGTTGATGTTGAGGTTGATGTTTATGTTGATGTTTATGTTGATGTTTATGTTGATGTTTATGTTTATATTGATGTTTATGTTGATGTTTATGTTTATGTTTATGTTTATGTTTATGTTGATGTTGATGTTGATGTTTATGTTGATGTTTATGTTTATGTTGAGGTTGATGTTTATGTTGATGTTTATGTTGATGTTTATGTTGATTTTGAGGTTTATGTTTATGTTGATGTTTATGTTGATGTTTATGTTGATGTTTATGTTGATGTTTATGTTTATGTTGATGTTTATGTTGATGTTTATGTTGATGTTTATGTTTATGTTGAGGTTGATGTTTATGTTGATGTTTATGTTGATGTTTATGTTGATGTTGAGGTTGATGTTTATGTTGATGTTTATGTTGATGTTTATGTTGATGTTTATGTTGATGTTTATGTTGATGTTTATGTTGATGTTTATGTTTATGTTGATGTTTATGTTGATGTTTATGTTTATGTTGAGGTTGATGTTTATGTTGATGTTTATGTTGATGTTTATGTTGATGTTTATGTTTATGTTGATGTTGATGTTTATGTTGATGTTTATGTTGATGTTTATGTTGATGTTTATGTTGATGTTTATGTTGATGTTTATGTTTATGTTGATGTTTATGTTGATGTTTATGTTTATGTTGAGGTTGATGTTTATGTTGATGTTTATGTTTATGTTGATGTTTATGTTTATGTTGATGTTTATGTTTATGTTGAGGTTGATGTTTATGTTGATGTTTATGTTGATGTTTATGTTGATGATTATGTTGATGTTTATGTTGAGGTTGATGTTTATGTTGATGTTTATGTTGATGTTTATGTTGATGTTGAGGTTGATGTTTATGTTGTAGTTTATGCTGATGTTTATGTTGATGCTTATGTTTATGTTGATGTTTATGTTGATGTTTATGTTTATGTTGAGGTTGATGTTTATGTTGATGTTTATGTTGATGTTTATGTTGATGTTGAGGTTGATGTTTATGTTGATGTTTATGTTGATGTTTATGTTGATGTTTATGTTTATGTTGATGTTTATGTTTATGTTGAGGTTGATGTTTATGTTGATGTTTATGTTGATATTTATGTTGATGTTGAGGTTGATGTTTATGTTGATGTTTTTGTTGATGTTTATGTTGATGTTTATGTTGATGTTTATGTTGATGTTTATGTTTATTTTGATGTTTATGTTTATGTTGAGGTTGATGTTTATGTTGATGTTTGTGTTTATGTTTATGTTGATGTTTATGTTTATGTTGATGTTTATGTTGATGTTTATGTTTATGTTGATGTTTATGTTGATGTTTATGTTTATGTTGAGGTTGATGTTTATGTTGATGTTTATGTTGATGTTTATGTTGATGTTGAGGTTGATGTTTATGTTGATGTTTATGTTGATGTTTATGTTGATGTTTATGTTTATGTTGATGTTTATGTTGATGTTTATGTTTATGTTGAGGTTGATGTTTATGTTGATGTTTATGTTGATGTTTATGTTGATGTTGAGGTTGATGTTTATGTTGATGTTTATGTTGATGTTTATGTTGATGTTTATGTTGATGTTTATGTTGATGTTTATGTTTATGTTGATGTTTATGTTGATGTTGAGGTTGATGTTTATGTTGATGTTTATGTTGATGTTTATGTTGATGTTTATGTTTATGTTGATGTTTATGTTTATGTTGAGGTTGATGTTTATGTTGATGTTTATGTTGATGTTTATGTTGAGGTTGATGTTTATGTTGATGTTTATGTTGATGTTTATGTTGATGTTTATGTTGATGTTTATGTTTATGTTGATGTTTATGTTGATGTTTATGTTGATGTTTATGTTTATGTTGAGGTTGATGTTTATGTTGATGTTTATGTTGATGTTTATGTTGATGTTTATGTTGATGTTGATGTTTATGTTGATGTTGATGTTTATGTTGAGGTTGATGTTTATGTTGATGTTTATGTTGATGTTTATGTTGATGTTTATGTTTATGTTGAGGTTGATGTTGATGTTGATGTTTATGTTGATGTTTATGTTTATGTTGAGGTTGATGTTTATGTTGATGTTTATGTTGATGTTTATGTTGATGTTGAGGTTGATGTTTATGTTGATGTTTATGTTGATGTTTATGTTGATGTTTATGTTTATGTTGATGTTTATGTTGATGTTTATGTTGATGTTTATGTTTATGTTGAGGTTGATGTTTATGTTGATGTTTATGTTGATGTTTATGTTGATGTTTATGTTGATTTTTATGTTGATGTTAATGTTTATGTTTATGTTGATGTTTATGTTTATGTTGATGTTTATGTTGATGTTTATGTTGATGTTGATGTTGATGTTTATGTTGATGTTTATGTTTATGTTGAGGTTGAGGTTGATGTTTATGTTTATGTTGATGTTTATGTTGATGTTTATGTTGATGTTTATGTTGATGT
This sequence comes from Eptatretus burgeri, assembly GCF_056783735.1. Lineage (NCBI taxonomy): Eukaryota > Metazoa > Chordata > Myxini > Myxiniformes > Myxinidae > Eptatretus > Eptatretus burgeri. Next base: position 30,010,619 of record NC_140962.1, read on the forward strand.
TTATGTTTATGTTGATGTTTATGTTTATGTTGATGTTTATGTTTATGTTGAGGTTGATGTTTATGTTGATGTTTATGTTGATGTTTATGTTGATGTTTATGTTGAGGTTGATGTTTATGTTGATGTTTATGTTGATGTTTATGTTGATGTTTATGTTGATGTTTATGTTGATGTTTATGTTTATGTTGATGTTTATGTTTATGTTGATGTTTATGTTTATGTTGAGGTTGATGTTTATGTTGATGTTTACGTTGATGTTTATGTTGATGTTTATGTTGATGTTTATGTTGAGGTTGATGTTTATGTTGATGTTTATGTTGATGTTTATGTTGATGTTTATGTTTATGTTGATGTTTATGTTTATGTTGATGTTTATGTTTATGTTGAGGTTGATGTTTATGTTGATGTTTATGTTGATGTTTATGTTGATGTTTATGTTGAGGTTGATGTTTATGTTGATGTTTATGTTGATGTTTATGTTGATGTTTATGTTGATGTTTATGTTGATGTTTATGTTTATGTTGATGTTTATGTTTATGTTGATGTTTATGTTTATGTTGAGGTTGATGTTTATGTTGATGTTTATGTTGATGTTTATGTTGATGTTTATGTTGATGTTTATGTTGAGGTTGATGTTTATGTTGATGTTTATGTTGATGTTTATTTTGTTGTTGATGTTTATGTTGATGTTTATGTTTATGTTGAGGTTGATGTTTATGTTGATGTTTATGTTGATGTTTATGTTGATGTTGAGGTTGATGTTTATGTTGATGTTTATGTTGATGTTTATGTTGATGTTTATGTTGATGTTTATGTTTATATTGATGTTTATGTTGATGTTTATGTTTATGTTGAGGTTGATGTTTATGTTGATGTTTATGTTGATGTTGAGGTTGATGTTTATGTTGATGTTTATGTTGATGTTTATGTTGATGTTTATGTTGATGTTTATGTTGATGTTGAGGTTGATGTTTATGTTGATGTTTATGTTGATGTTTATGTTGATGTTTATGTTTATGTTGATGTTTATGTTGATGTTTATGTTTATGTTTATGTTTATGTTTATGTTGATGTTTATGTTGATGTTTATGTTGATGTTTATGTTTATGTTGAGGTTGATGTTTATGTTGATGTTTATGTTGATGTTTATGTTGATTTTGAGGTTTATGTTTATGTTGATGTTTATGTTGATGTTTATGTTGATGTTTATGTTGATGTTTATGTTTATGTTGATGTTTATGTTGATGTTTATGTTGATGTTTATGTTTATGTTGAGGGTGATGTTTATGTTGATGTTTATGTTGATGTTTATGTTGATGTTGAGGTTGATGTTTATGTTGATGTTTATGTTGATGTTTATGTTGATGTTTATGTTGATGTTTATGTTGATGTTTATGTTGATGTTTATGTTGATGTTTATGTTGATGTTTATGTTTATGTTGATGTTTATGTTTATGTTGAGGTTGATGTTTATGTTGATGTTTATGTTGATGTTTATGTTGATATTTATGTTTATGTTGATGTTGATGTTTATGTTGATGTTTATGTTGATGTTTATGTTGATGTTTATGTTGATGTTTATGTTGATGTTTATGTTTATGTTGATGTTTATGTTGATGTTTATGTTTATGTTGAGGTTGATGTTTATGTTGATGTTTATGTTTATGTTGATGTTTATGTTTATGTTGATGTTTATGTTTATGTTGAGGTTGATGTTTATGTTGATGTTTATGTTGATGTTTATGTTGATGATTATGTTGATGTTTATGTTGAGGTTGATGTTTATGTTGATGTTTATGTTGATGTTTATGTTGATGTTTATGTTGATGTAGATGTTTATGCTGATATTTATGTAGATGTCTATGTTTATATTGAGGTTGATGTTTATGTTGATGTTTATGTTGATGTTTATGTTTATGTTTATGTTGATGTTTATGTTGATGTTTATGATTATGTTGTTGTTTATGTTTTTGTTGATGTTTATGTTTATGTTGAGGTTGATGTTTATGTTGATGTTTATGTTGATGTTTATGTTGATGTTTATGTTTATGTTGATGTTTATGTTGATGTTTATGTTGAGGTTGATGTTTATGTTGATGTTTATGTTGATGTTTATGTTGATGTTTATGTTGATGTTGAGGTTGATGTTTATGTTGATGTTTATGTTGATGTTTATGTTGATGTTTATGTTGATGTTTATGTTTATGTTGATGTTTATGTTTATGTTTATGTTGAGGTTGATGTTTATGTTGATGTTTATGTTGATGTTTATGTTGATGTTGAGGTTGATGTTTATGTTGATGCTTATGTTGATGTTTATGTTGATGTTTATGTTTATGTTGATGTTTATGTTGATATTTATGTTTATGTTGAGGTTGATGTTTATGTTGATGTTTATGTTGATGTTTATGTTGATGTTGAGGTTGATGTTTATGTTGATGTTTATGTTGATGTTTATGTTGATGTTTATGTTGATGTTTATGTTGATGTTTATGTTTATGTTTATGTTGATGTTTATGTTTATGTTGAGGTTGATGTTTATGTTGATGTTTATGTTGATGTTTATGTTGATGTTGAGGTTGATGTTTATGTTGATGTTTTTGTTGATGTTTATGTTGATGTTTATGTTGATGTTTATGTTGATGTTTATGTTTATGTTGATGTTTATGTTTATGTTGAGGTTGATGTTTATGTTGATGTTTATGTTTATGTTTATGTTGATGTTGATGTTTATGTTGATGTTTATGTTGATGTTTATATTTATGTTGATGTTTATGTTGATGTTTATGTTGATATTTTGCTGATATTTATGTTGATGTTTATGTTGATATTTATGTTGATATTTATGTTTATGTTGATGTTTATGTTGATGTTTATGTTTATGTTGAGGTTGATGTTTATGTTGATGTTTATGTTGATGTTTATCTTGATGTTGAGGTTGATGTTTATGTTGATGTTTTTGTTGATGTTTATGTTGATGTTTTTGTTGATGTTTATGTTGATGTTTATGTTGTTGTTTATGTTTATGTTGATGTTTATGTTTATGTTGAGGTTCATGTTTATGTTGATGTTTATGTTGATGTTTATGTTGATGTTTATGTTTATGTTTATGTTGATGTTTATGTTTATGTTGAGGTTGATGTTTATGTTGATGTTTATGTTGATGTTTATGTTGATGTTTATGTTTATGTTGATGTTTATGTTGATGTTTATGTTGATGTTTATGTTGATGTTTATGTTGATGTTTATGTTTATGTTGATGTTTATGTTGATGTTTATGTTGATGTTTATGTTTATGTTGAGGTTGATGTTTATGTTGATGTTTATGTTGATGTTTATGTTGATGTTTATGTTGATGTTGATGTTTATGTTGTTGTTGATGTTTATGTTGAGGTTGATGTTTATGTTGATGTTTATGTTGATGTTTATGTTGATGTTTATGTTTATGTTGAGGTTGATGTTGATGTTGATGTTTATGTTGATGTTTATGTTGATGTTTATGTTTATGTTGAGGTTGATGTTTATGTTGATGTTTATGTTGATGTTTATGTTGATGTTGAGGTTGATGTTTATGTTGATGTTTATGTTGATGTTTATGTTGATGTTTATGTTTATGTTGATGTTTATGTTGATGTTTATGTTGATGTTTATGTTTATGTTGAGGTTGATGTTTATGTTGATGTTGATGTTGATGTTTATGTTGATGTTTATGTTGATTTTTATGTTGATGTTAATGTTTATGTTTATGTTGATGTTTATGTTTATGTTGATGTTTATGTTGATGTTTATGTTGATGTTTATGTTGATGTTTATGTTTATGTTGATGTTGATGTTGATGTTGATGTTGACAATGAAGTCTTCACATTTTTTTTCGGGGGGTGGGGGGGGGTGGGTCGCATTCGGATTCCCCTCTGCATTTCACGGGAAACTTAAAAATGATGGAAACGCACAAGAAAACTCCCCTTGATCTTGTTTCAGTTACTCTGCCTCCTGATCGATATACTCGGAAGCGTTGAATCCAATCATTCGTACTTTCATGATTTAAGTTCATTTTTCCCTGCGTTGTGCTCTTTTGTGTATTCCTATTTGGTATGTCATTGTGTGTTATAATACTCCAGCCAAATTCTAAATTCCTGCTTCAGTTAAGATTCCATCAGCATTTGCGACCTGTCCGGGATACATTCTCAGGTGTAGAAATGTTCATGATCAGTCGTATATACTCTTCTGCCCCCCTCCCCCCACGTCCTTCCAGCCTCTTTCCACCCCTTCCAACCACTGAGTATGTTGGCAACACCATCTCTCCAACACCAGCTCAAAACCTCTTTAGTACAGATTTAAACTTCACGAGAATGGAATAGAGATAAGGAGATGAATATTGTTTATTTAATATCCAGAACGTACAATTTCTTTTTTGTATACACAATCTTGGCTCATCGAAGAGCGATATGTAGTTTTTGCGTGTTATATTACCTTATAAGTATTATTTAACAACCTTCAACGACGAATATTTTGGACAATTCCATTTTTAACGAAATATTTTCATCCACCTGATGAAGACCTTCAAGTAAGTTAGGCCATTGTGTGCAATACTCTGCACTTGCAGAATATTTAATCATTTTTGTAAAATCACCCAGAGGGTTTCGACATTCTAGTTGTACAGTAAATTATTTTCCTATGTAGTTATTTCTGATCTCTTTATTATGAATATTTTGAATATTGGAATGACTTACAATCCAAATGTTAACTTTTTCTGTGTTATGTTGTGTTGTAACAGAGGAGTGACCTTGAAAACGCAATTAAAGCAGCAGAACAACGAGCAGAACGAGCAGTGCAAGAAAAGAAGGCGACAATCGCTTCATTGGAACAGAAACTTTCCATCGCAAGATCAGAGATGTCAAAAAACACCAATAACTACCAAGACCTCATGAAAGTTAAGACTTCGCTCGAAAACAGCATTTCTTCTTACAAAAAGTTGCTTCTGGCCCCCAAAACATCCCCCAACAAGGTACGGTTTGGATAATACATGTAATATCGACGAATCTTAACATTTATTTTTCACGCAAGGAACGATATTCCGAATGGAGATATAGAGCAATATCTTACATGACAAAAATGGACAATTTTTTGGGGGAAAAAAACAAACAAACCGATAAATATGATCAATTTTACAAATGGAATGTTAATCGTTTATTATTGATAATTACACACAAATTGTAATTGTAGTTCTTAGGAGAATAATAATACCTAGTGATGATTGTTAGAGAACGTGTATAAATCACAGGAAGAAGTAGAACCATATTTGGTGGAGCGCATACCTCCGCCAGGCTGAACAGTTTAAATTTTGCATGACACTGATAGGTCAGATCTGAATCAGGACCTTAACCAAAATTGAATCGGCTTGTTCTTGTCAGCTAACCAACTCATTCACCTAGGTTTGTAGTAATTCGTCCACAACTTTTTGAGATATTGTTTTATACATCACCAGCGTGGATCAGCTCGCTACGCTTGCCACTGCACACATCGTTGCAGAGATTAACGTCACAGATTTGATTTACACCAATCATAATACAAACATTTATTTTCTACAAATTTATTTGTAATATTGCTGATATTATATTTATTTGAAATTTCATATGTAATATCAGAGGGTTCAAGTGGTCCAAGTGGTCAAGGGTCTAAGCTGTCTAATCTGTCTGAAGGGTGTATGAGGTCTAGATGGTGTTAAGGTCTAAGGGGTCTAAAGGGTCTTTTGGGACTTTTGGGTCTTCGGGGTCTTTTGGGTCTTTTTGTTATTCAGGGTCTTTTGAGTCTTCTGGTTTTTGGGGGTTTTGGCTGTCTTTTAGTTCTTCAGAGTCTTTGGGGTCTTCTGGTTCTTGGGTGTCTTGGGGTTATTCAAGGTCTTTGGGGTCTTTGGGGTGTTCAGGGTCTTTGGGATATTTGGGATCTTCGGTGACTTTTGGGTCTGCAGTGACTTTTGGGTTTTCGAGGTCTTAAGGGTCTTGGGGAATTAACGTTCAAACAGGACGTGATTAATTGGCATATAGTCTTCACGGACTGACGGACGGCTTCAGGGCTTCACGGCTTCACTGCCTCACTGACCGTTTTTTTTTTTTTTTTTTTTTTGACTGTATAGAGATTTTTTTATCACTTTCTCTCAATGGTGAAGAATGACTTCAAAAAAATTCTCGGATCTAGATCCGGATCCTCACCAAAATCAAATCAATTCTTCCTTGTCGCACACCCAACCTGTCCACCAAGTTTCATCCGAATCTGTCCAGCACGTTTTGAGATATCATTCCACATATGTTTTTTGGCACTACCTCTCAATGGTGAAGAATCATTTTTAAAGTTCTAGTGGTCGGATCCGGATCCGGATCTTCACCAAAATCTAATCAGTTCGGCCTTGACACATACCCAACCTGCCCACAAAATGTCGCCCAGATCCGTCCACAATTATTTGAGACATCCTCTTCACAGACAAACAAACAGACAAACAGACTCTGGTGAAAACATAACTTCCGTCCACCTTCAGTGGCAGAGGTAACAAAGATACGAGGCAGTATCAATCTACTTAAAAATATATTATGACATTGGTAGATAATGGACAAACACATGGTATATGGGATTTAAATTTGGTTGCCCACATCAAAAGGCAAATATTTCAGTGGATGGGTGTGCTAACATGCCAACACGTGTGTAGTTTTTTTGAACCGGGGGTTGTTACATCATTTGCCAGAGCTTTTGATGGAAATGTACACAGGCCATCTTGCAGATGGTTTATTGAACTTGGATTCCCCACATCATGAGCCTGAGGTTCAGATGTGAATGCTAACATACACATGGTTTATGTGACACAGCTTTGAAAAACAGGACAAAAAAAAAAGGGATGTTAATGGAGGGTCACGAATAGGTTTGGTACTGATCCTCCCTAGTTAACACTCCAGACCCCTCTCACACGTGTCGATATCGTATTATACCAGGACCACGGTGACTCCGCAAGTTTGAGATGTCACCCAAATACCAATTGATTTCTAAGCTGATGTCCTTATATGTTTTTATGACAGATCATTGGAATGGCACGAATTAATGTTTTTTTTTTTTGCGACAGGCTGACAACGAAGGACCAAAATCGGAATGAAGAAGTTTGTAAAGGGATTGGTTTCAAGGCGAATCTTTTTCTGCTTCATTTTTTTCAGTTGACTGGTAAATGTAATGATTCTTGCTATCAACTTATTTACAACATATTTATGTATAATTACACATAAAGTCTGCAATTTTGATAAATGTCGTAAATTATCTCGGATTAAACAAACGAGGTCATCGGACATCAAATGATATCTAAAAGTAACAAACTTCATTGGTATAAAAAAATAAAATTGCGTTTTTATTCATGTGTCCACTGAAACTTGCATATGTTGTTATTGTTTATATTTGTGCACATTCACATATTCTCTCCATCTTCAATCATCCATTTGTGGACTAAAAATCTCATGGTAATTAAACCAGAGAGTTGGTCTCAAAGCCACCCAATGTTCGCCTGTTTGTATATTTATCGTTTTTAAAAGACTCGTCTAATAATATTTTTTATAAAGCATTGCAGTGAAGTCTGATCCAAATAATTTTAAAGCAATATATGTATTTGTATATTGTAATCAGTAAAATATAGTGTGGTAGATAAAAACATTAGAAAGGAAATAACTTGCACCAAAAACTTTAACATTTTCACGCTCACGCTCACGCTGACGCTCACACCGGGGGTATCGCTATAGCTCTCTGTGCTAAAAATGAGGAGGTAATTTTATGCCAAAGTACCTGCCATTTTATGCCAATATTCTTTCCAATTCATTTTCCAAGTTTTTGTCTTGCCTGCCACTACAAAAGCAATGGGGAAAAAAAAATCACTCAGAGCATCTCTTTTTTGTCTGCAAAATCTCAGTTCATGGAAGAGCGAGGTGATGCAGGAGAGAACACTGGGGCCAGCAAGACAACACATGTGCATGACAAACAAGGAAATGAAAGAGCAGAAAGAAGAGAGAATGGGTGGGTTGAGGGGGGTGAACAGGGATATCGTGTAAATAGCATGGGTTGGGACAGAAGATAACCTCAGGTGGTGGTGTAATGCCAACTTGAAGCTCTGGATAGAATAGTGGGGAATGAACTGACCAATGAAGGTAGTTCTCCAAGCAGGAAAGAGAGAAATAAAGCAGTGGAGATGAACGGTCGGCTTTTTGGAGAGTTTCACAATGAGAGGGTTGATGGAAAGAGAGCATGCATCCTGAAGTGACTGGAAAAAGTCACAGACATGAAACAGCAGAGGGAAGAAGATCTGAGGAGATGCAGCACCCTACTGTCAATAATACATTCCTGTCAAGAACAAATATAAAAGTCAACATGTCAGAGCCCCTGTTGTTTTTGTAATTTTGCTGTGTGGAGTTAAAGGGCTAACCCATATTTATGCACAACTAAAATGGCTGCCAGTCCACCAGTCGGCCATATTTGATCAGATCGCAAAATATAGTGAGGAGTATGTGTATGCCATCATGTACTGTGCTTGTGCCAGGTTTGAACAAAATCGGACCATGCATGTCTGAGAAATGGTTGGGGACACATTTAAGTAACAAAGTAGCCACCAGTCAGCCATCTTGGATTGGATCTCGAAAAAAAATGATGGCCGTATGTAAGCCATCATTCGTTATCTGTGCACCAAGTTTGAACAACATCAGTAAATGCATGTCCGAGAAATGGTTGAGGACGTGTTCAACATCGGGTTTTTTTTTTACACCTAAAATGTCTGGCAATATACTAGTCGGCCATCTTTGATCAGATTTATAGGCGTCGATTGGTGGGGGACGGGGGGGACATTTCCCCCCCCCATTTTTTATCAAGGGGGGGAGAACATATCGATTGTCCCCCCCCCCCCACTTTTTTCATTGAACATATGTTACGTAACACAAAACGAGCTGCTCTAGTACAACCAGGCCGAGATGCTCCTCAAATACAAGAATAAATTTTTTAATCTCTATTAAAGTTTTATTGGTCTATTATAGTTCTATTAAAGATGATAGGTTAACAATTCAACATTGAGAATCCGTGCTTCCCAAGCCATGGTCTCCCACCGGCCAAGCGTCCATAGCGACGTCGCTTTTTGATCCTTCGATGTCGGCTCTTCCTATCATTGCGAAGCAGAATTCGCCAAGCGTTGGATTGTTCACCCATTAACAGGGAACGTGACCTGGACATTTTGAGGTATGTTGGGACGTTTTCGGACTTTGTATCGTCATTTTATGAGTGTTTTAAGCAATCGCGGCTTCATGGCCAGGAGCGCCACGCCTCGGAAGTGTTAGGCCGCAACGGCCCTTTAGTGACCAAAATAGTTTATTTCACCTTTCTAACTCATATCGCCGGATGCCTGATGTTATTACCTGCACGATGATGTGTGTGTTTAATTTTTGTGACTTTGCACCGTCGAGTTATAAGCCAATAAAAGATTTCGCGGCCTGGTATGCTGATTGAGATGGTGGAGACTGTGCAGGATGACGCGGTTCCACTCTACCGGCTCGCACGAACGAACGGAAAGATATTTTGTAATTCTATTTTCATATTTCGCAGTCGATAACAGTGGCCTAAATCCCAACCTTGAAAACCGGGTGAAAATCGAAGGAAAGTGGGTATTTTGGCGACTAAATTAGCTTTGAATAACTTGGGAAACATAAAATAAAATGCGCTGATTCACTCGCTTTTGCGGCGGTTAATGTAAAAAAAAAATTCATCAGTTCATGGACTTAGGGGAGGTATAGACCGACAAAACGAGAGGTATCATTCGGTCGTCGGACTTATGAGGATTAAAATATAGATTTTAAAAAGGTAGCTGTTGAAAAATATGCAAAATTCACCTAAGCGGTTCGGACAAACGAACGGAAAATTATTTTTGAATTCTGTTCTCGGATTATACAGTATCTGTAGGGTAGTAATGAGATTACCTCGAAAATCCGATTAAAAAAGGCTTAGGCTTCGTAGCTCAGCCGCAGCTTGCAATTTTTACGAGGAAAAATAACGTTCCGGAAGGAATTTCTCTTCCGCCATCATCCGAATAATTTTCCGTTTGCAGGAGGACAAAGCCGAAGGATAGACCGACAGAATAAGGATAAAGGATAGACCGAATAAAAATGCCCTGTTACGCAAAAATAACCCTTATAATTCACATGTCAAAATTTATTCAACTGAAATGTAATTACCTTCTATATCATAGAGGATATGGATATCAGAAAGTGTTTCGCGACAGCACCAAGGAGCACATCCCCGACCACTCTCCTGGAGCAATCAAGTTCCCAGAAAGAGGTGGACGATTCAAAGGAGAAGATAGCAGAAATGGGTGCATGTGCGAGTACTCGGCCTAATTTCCCAGATCAGCCTTTTCAACCTCATGATGTCAGTTGTATCCCAGTCCAAATACTGCCAAACCAAAAGTTGAAGTTTCAACAACAGTGGTTCAAAGATTTTCCGTGCCTTCATTTTGATCAGAGCATCGGCGGTGCACTCTGTCACACCTGTACGGACGCTTCTCGTGAAAAACTTACTGAACTTGCCCGTTGTGCAGAAGACGCATTTGTCTCGAAGGTCTTTCGGAACTGGAAAAAGGCTACAGAAAAATTCAGACAACACGAACGATCAAACGCGCATAGGCTTTGCTCTGAAAATCTGAAATGTCGCAGAAGTCAACCTGGTGTCCATGTGCAGCTGAGCAGCAAACTGCTAGAAGAGCAAAGATCTGCACGGTCAGCACTTCTGAAGATTATCACCTCACTGCAATATTTAGCCTGACAAGGTTTTGCTATTCGTGGGAAGCAATTTCAAAATGCTCTTACAGTTGCGGGCCAAGGATGATATAAACCTCAAGACATGGCTGTCAAGGAAGACGACGTTCACAAGTGGAGTAATTCAGAACGAAATTCTACAGTTGATGAGTCATGCCATCCTCAGAAATATCTGCAGTAATGTGAATGAAATGTCCACTCAGTTCGGACTCGTAACTGATGGAACACAAGATATTCAGGGAAATGAGCAGGAGTCGGTGTGTGTGCGCTATGTGACGGATTCCTTTGATGTTCAAGAAAATCTCATCGGCCTCTACCAAGTATCATCAACAGCAGAAGTATCACTTTGTAAGATGCTTCAGGATGTCCTAATTCGGTGTCAACTCCCTATTGAACACTTCAGAGCGCAGACTTACGATGGGGCAAGCAACATGTCTGGAAAGTACAAGGGCTGTCAAGCACAGCTAAAAAAAACTCCAACCGCTGGCCAATTATGTTCACTGTGGAGCTCATGTCACCCAAATCATTACATCCAAAGCCCTACATACTGCACCGTTCATAAGAGACCCCCTTGATTATGTCCAGGTACTCGGCAACATCTACAACAACTCTGGAAAATTCAAGCATCTGTACTTGAATATCCACGCTGACGATGCTGACACTCCTTGCCCTACACGCCTGAGGCCAATTTGCCTGACGCGTTGGTTAACTCGTTCTCCTGCCGTGAAATCGATATTGGATAACTATGAAGCGGCACTGGATGCCCTTCAACAAGCAAGTGATGACTTTGGTACGAACACGGCATCGCGAGCCAACGGTATTCGAAGCTGTCTCTCATCAGGAAAGTGTGTTCTCGGTCTGTTTGCATCATTGCCCATTCTCCAATCCCTTTAATACCTCAATAAGGCACTTCAGGGTTCACAAGTTACCGTCTCTGGTATGCTTACTGCTGCAAAGGTAACTGCACAGAATCTCCAATCTCTCCATACCGACCAGACGTTTAAGGAGGTTTTCGAAGCAGCACAACAGAAGCTCCAGCAGTGCCAACTAGATCCAGTGACCCTCCATCGTAAGGGCAAGCTTCCGAAGAGACTTGATGGAGGCACGCAGGAATACACTGCCAATTCTGCAGAGGAGGTATACAGAGTTGAAGTTTTCAAAGTCATCGACAACGCATCCGAGAACTTGAACGAGTACTTCACATCAACCGATCTCATGGCGTACAGGGACTAGGGTGAAATGCTCCTGTCTGGGTCATTCAAACCACAAATAGTCCACAAGTATCCCGAACTGTCGGATTCCCTAGAGCAAGAACTTGGCTTCTTTCGTAACCAGTTCAGTGGTTCATCTGTTGAGGATTACCGTAAGATATTTGTAGACATGGTGCCGGAAGTCCGTCGAATGTTCCCACAGGTAGAACGTTTGCTTAGGCTTCTATTGGTTTTGCCAGCAAGTTCATGCGAAGCTGAACGGCCATTCAGCGCACTCAGACGTATGAAGACTTGGTTACGTTCCACAATGACCAAAAAAACGCCTCAACCATCTCATGATCTGTCATGTTCACTGAGATCATCTGACTGCACTTGACCCCCAAGACATTGCTACAAAGTTTTTAACTGGATCGGCAGACAAGAGGGTTCATATTTTTGGCAAGTTTTAAGGTAAGTTGACCGTACTCGTGTAATATCAATTTGTATGTCAGTCTAGTTTAGTGAATCGGTTCAAGGGTCGTGAGAAGGAGGCTTGATAAACAATTCTTTCTAAATATATATGTATATATGTATTTTTTGATGACACTTGAAACTTTGAAATGTGTATGATTAATGTTTAATTAATTTCGCTCCGTCTGCTTACATTTGATAAAAAAGATGGTCGATAGATGGTCAGATTAATGTAAGGGATTTGTGTGATCAGAAGGCAGAGTGTCAACGAGCGTATAAAATCAAGAATTTGTAAGGTAGACTTGCTGTGTCCACGCCGGCTCGAAGTGGGCTTCGTGGTCTGGACATGCAATGTCCCCTCCACTTTTCAAAAGCAATCGATGCCCATGATCAGATTGCAAAATAAATTTAGGTGCAAGTGTATGCCATTGTGTGCTGTGCTCGTGCCAAGGTTGAACAAAATTGGACGATGCATCTCAGAGAAATGTTTGGGGACACATTTAAGTCACCAAATGGCCACTAGTCGGCCATCTCAGATCTGATCTCAAAACAAAATGACATGCTTATGAAAGCCATTATTCGATATCTGTGTGCCAAGTTTAAACAACATCGGTGACGCATGTCCGCGAAATGGTTGAGGACGTGTTCAACTTAAGTTTTTTTATTTTTAAAGAACTAAAATCCCCCCAGTCGGCCATCTTGGATCTGATGCCAAAAAAATGATATGCATATAGGTATGTCATCATGTGTTGTGTTTGTACTAAGTTCGAATAAAATCGGTCTATACATGTCCGAGATATGGATGCGGACGCACACATGCACGCACCCACGGACATGAAAATCGAGACCAAATCCATAAGCCCCCGCTTTGGACAAAGTCCAATGGGGGCTAATAATAGCAAATGAGAAGAAATCATCTGGTGGTGAAGTGAGTGAAGTGCACTTTGAGGGTTGTCATACCAAAGTTTTGATTGCTCAATCTAATTCACACTTAATGGAAAATGCTCCGTGGAGATGGATGCGTTTCTATCATGAAGCAAAAAAACATGTTGCAGGAGGCAGAAGCTGCAAAGCAAAGTGAATTTTTATTGAAAGCTACAGTGTGTACAACACATGGCACTTATCATGCTAAGGTTCTCCAAAGCCCCGGCAATGCTGCATCTGGTCTGCGCTGAGGGAAGTTGTCTTGACTGTCGATGTCAAAGCGGAACATTGAGTGCTATCAGGTGAGAGAAAGGACTTGGTGAAGCTGAGCTCTTGGGTCTTAGTAGCACCTCTTCTCATAAACCTTGGACAATCTGGAGGAAAACAAAATCACATTATGGCATTTCCTGATTTTTGATAATTGTATTTTACTATCCTCTTGAAAAATATGTTAGGTATGCCTCCATCGGCTCTTCATCAAATGCGTGTTTAACATTGAATGGTCGATTAAGATGACTAAAATCATCACAAAACACCATGCGTCCAACTTTCATGACAAATGTGGAATTATATTTTTCCTATACCTGCTCTCCTCTCCCTCGAGGAGCTTCCTGTATGTGGCTATTTCCACGTCCAGCGCCAGCTTGACATTCATGAGCTCCTGGTAGTCACGCACATGCCGAGCCATTTCTTGCCTCGACTGCTGGAGTTCCTTCTCCAGGCGGCCGATGGCCTCCTTCCCTTCACGCACTGAGATGGAGCCACGGTCTTCTGCCTCCTTTATGGCCTGCTCAATTTGAGTGTGCTGCAAAAGAGGGGAATCGTGACTTTAATGTTCCCGCCTGTTTCTCAACCATAGTATGAAGTGTAGCTGGAGGTTGACAAAGTATCAAGAAGAGTTGAGCATTTTTATCATTAATTTTATTTATTTATTTGCATTCCACATAATTTGTTAAATATTTTTGTAAGACCACTATTTCCTTCTTAATTTACCCCCCCCCCCTCCTCCTAACGTAATATGTAGGAGGTCCATGATGTGGAGTAAAAGCAGATCAATTCTCCACCAAAAGCATTACCTGCTTCTTTTGAACGTCCATTTCAGCCCGAATCCTCTGTATTTGCCGTGTGATTTCTGTAATTTCACTCTTACTGGCACGCATCTCCGCATTGTTTCGTTCTGTGGATTCATTCAGGCTGTCCACCTGCCAAGAAGAGTAAAGTGAAATGCAAAGTGCTCATACAAGTTACACTGCAAATCGAGCTTCAGCATTCTATGGAATACTAAATCTCAACCTGTACTTGAAGATGCAGCAATTATATGAAACTCCGTCTTTTCTTTTTTGAATTTAGATTTTGAAGGTAATCACAAATGTGATATTTTGTTATCACATGATGTAATATGAAACTCTCTTTTTCCACATACCTTTCCCTTAAACCAACATTCGACTTCTTGTCGACTCTTGGCTGCAATGGCCTCATACTGTGCCCGGACCTCAGCAATGAGGGTAGACAGGTCCGCATTTAGTCCCTGTGAAATGGTCACCTGCACCCCCGTGTCCTTGGTGCGGTCTTGAAGCTCACATATTTCCTGTAAGAGGATGTTTCATTTTCATGCATGTATATGATGCTAAATAAATCTCAAACAATGCAGGTAGATAATAATCTATCTTTGAAAAACACTCACAGTGTCGAAGACTTCTCTCAGGAAATTGATTTCATCAAGGAGTTGAGCCGCACGAGTCTCCAAGCCGATCTTCTCAAGGTATGCCGCATCGACATCCTACCAAACAGACACTTCATTTATGATCAAGTTACACTCTCGTACATATCATATGGGAGGGTCCATGGAAGGTTGAGATATTATATGGAAGGGAGTTCAGATCCCCTTCGTCGAAGCTACATACCTTCAAGTAAAAAAAAAAAAATGATGTGATATCATACTTCAACAACATACTTTCATTTATAACCTCCGCCATCGAAGATCGGAGGTTACTGTTTTCACCCCTGTCTGTTTGTTTGTTTGTGAACAGTATTACGGAAAAAACTCCTCGACGGATTTCGACGAAACTTGGTGGGGGGATAAGGTTTGGTCCAAGGATCATTAGATTTTGGACTTGGTCCAAAGTCCAATATGGCCGCTATGGTGGCCATTTTGAAAAAATATTTGATTTTTTTTGTTTGCATTTCTACATGTTTTAAGTGATTTCCAACCAAAAAAAAAAATTGTTCGAGAAAAAAAGTAAAAAAAAAAACAGAAAATTTTGCAACTTTTTCTTCAACAAAATTTCGAATTTTTTTTTGCATTTCTACATGTTATAAGTGATTTCCAACAAAAAAAAAAACATGCCAAAATTATAATTGCGGCTGATTTTGGAACTTCAGGTGGATATACCCACGTAAAATCAATGTCTGTCTCAAGGAATCTAGTTATGACGAATGAATTGAGTATGTAAAATTTAAAAGTAAAAGGGAAAGTTGCAAACTATAACTCTGTGAGCACTGTTGACGTCAAATTGAATGAATAGGATATCAGGTTCACTTGAGTGACCCAGCAGTATTGGCGGTGGAAGTTTTGCACTCTACCGAGTGCTCCCCCTCTAGTCTTTAACATGTTTTTCTCAGGGACTTGTAAAGAAGATGTCTAACATGAAGTTATTTGTATGGCCCTGTGGTGCTGGCAATTTATTTTTCAGCACAGTCATAAGACTTCCCCCAAACAGTATTTGTGAAATCCTGGATCAGCCTCTGTTCGTTAAGTGTGCACACCACCGGACTGTTTCCATACCTTCTTTGTTGCGACAAATTCGTTCTCAGCCTTCGTACGAAGATCATATTCCTTTTCATACCTGCAGGAAGAAAACAAGATTGTTTATATGGCACCATTTATTGTCCATAAAATTACAACGAAATGTATAATTGTTCAGTTATGTCACATGATCCATGTGTGCAAAGACATCATTTCTAAAGTTATCAGAAGAAAAATGTGACCCTCAGTAATGAAAAAAAACTCTTCTCTTCATCTCTATCTTCCTACTGCGATGCAGCATAAGCTCGAACGATAGCTCTCCCCCCACCCTCCCCCGATTTCCTATCTCGGGATAGATGTTGTGCTTCTTCCATATTAATTCCAGGTTCCATTAGAAATATTAGATTCCCTCTTTGTTTCTGTCTGTTTCTTGCTCTACCCACTGGACTTCGACTGTTCATCCTGCTTTCGTATATTCTTTTCATCACTCTTTTCTCATCCAATTTTTTTTTTTCAAAATGTCCAAACCATTCCAGTCTATACTTATGTATTTTCACACTCACTGGAATTTATTAAAGTCTCTCTTTCGTTAAAATAAAAATAAAAAAACATCCAATTTATAATGATTAGAGGTGTTTGTGCATCGCTAATTTTCTCAGAGATGGCCACAAGTGGATCTTCATCAAACTTTCAGAATTTCATCAGTGAGTGTCGGAGAGTGTTTTAGGCAAAAACAACTTTTGAAAATTTTGAAAAAAAAAGTTGTTTTTTATTTTGGATTTTTTTTTTTAATTGCTCCATAATGCCTAGGTCTTTGTAGCTTACGTGACTGGGAAAAATAAATGATCCCCAAACCCATTGCTTTGTGGTTTAAGGAAGTATTCTAGGCCCCCACAAAAAATAGATAAGGGTACCCTTAGGTAACATGAAAAATTTGGTGGATTAGGTTCAGTAGTTTTTTTTTCGTTTTTGAAGTATATATAAATAAACAAAGAAATATATAAATATACAAATTCACTTTTATGGTTATAGACAAGTTAGGTCACCTGATCAAGATCGGGTTATTTAGACTTCAGTATAACCTCAAGAAGATTTATGGTTAAAACTGCAGCAAAAATTAATGCGAGAGTGCACTGAGGCAATGTTGGGCCACATGGCCTAATTTCCTCATAAGTTGGTTCCCAATCCTTGCAGGGGATGGGTGGTGGAGGGCGGGGGGGCAGAGAGGGGTTATACCCATGATCTGACCCTTGGTACCCCAGCACATATGCAAAATTTGGTGGAAAGAAGTCCAACCGGGTTTTTTTCTCTATTTTTCAAACGTATACAGATATATACATACAAACTTCCAGGGGGGGGGGGGACGGATTTTCTTTCGTGTCCATGATGTTGTGGTACACCAAGCACGTATGCAAAATTTGATAGAGATTGCTTAAGCCATTTTTACCTCTGCACCTAAGGTGAATGAGGTTATGTTTTCACCCCTCTCTGTCTGTTTGTTTGTTTGTTTGTTTCTCTTACTTCACCATTGAGGGGGAGGGCCAAAAACGATATATAGCACGATATGTCAAAAAGTTGTGGACGAATTTGGACGAAACATGGTGGACAGGTTGGATGTGTGACGAGGAAGAATTGATTCAATTTTGGTGAAGATCCGAATCCGGATCCAGATGCGAGATTTATTTATTTTTAAAAGTGATTCTTCACCATTGAGAGATAGGGCCAAAAACTATACATATCATGATATTTAAAAATGTTTTTTTGCCGGATATGTTCTTGTGAGTGGTGGAGGTATACGCTCTACCGAGTGCCCTTCTAGTTTTTTGTAAAGTGATTCTTCACCATTGAAAGATCGGGCTAAACTGATACATAATCATGATATCTCAAAAAGTTGTGCACGGATTCGGATGAAACTTGGAGGACAGATTGGGTGTGTGACAAGGACAAATTGATTCGATGTTGGTGAAGATCTGAATCCACATCTGGATACGAGAATTATCTAGTTTTTGAAGTTATGCTTCACCACTACGAGATAGGGCCAAAACGATAGAGCATGATATTTCAAAAACGTATTGGATCCGATATGTTCTCATGAATCTCAGGCATTGTGGGGTGGAGGTATGCGGTCGACCGAGTATGCTTCTAGTTAAATATGATTCTCAAACGTACACACACATACATGCAGATAATTTCCTTCTGGGGTAGGTGGGTTATGTGCCCATGACCTGACTTTGGGTACCCCCAGCTCGTATGCAAAATTTGGGGTCAAGGGGTGTGGAATTGTATGGAATTCAAAGAAAAGGCTTCACACACAGTGATACACACAGTGAGACACACACACACACACACACGCACACCAGCGGGGCGTTCTTGCACACTACAGGCAACGACTGGTGCTTCCTAGTTGCACATATATTAAATACTGTATCAGCTGTATATATTTGAAAAAGTGTGTTGTGGTTGCATTCTGTCTGCAAGCAGCTAAATTATTCAAGTAAATCAAGAATAAGTGATTACAATGAGCTCTTTATTTAAAAGTTTACAGCTTTTGTAATTTTTAACATAAATACGCTAAAATGAATAAAATAAAAGGTCGAAGGGGTGCATGTTAGCATTGCCTAGCAACCATTTCCATTGTGAGCTCCATTGTCTTGGGTCATGTGACCCGCTGCGAGTCAAGCGATTCCACACTGACTAACATTTATTTGAGGATATTTTTGTTGACGGAAATTTTGCGATAGTTTTGTGTTTTTTCTTGGGATATTGACTTTGAGTTACAGGAGTATGCAGAATTTCAGCTTTCTAGCACATCTAGAAAGTACTAAACATTTACATCAGTGAGTGAATGAGTGGTTAGGAAGATCTTTATACATTAACATAAAGCAAATCAATAATTAGTAATTAGAATGATCTTTATTTAAAAGTCTACATGTTGTTGTTCGTCTTTTGGCTGCTCCCGTTAGGGGTCGCCACAGCGGATCATCCGTTATGATCCGCATACTGATTTGGCACAGGTTTTACGCCGGATGCCCTTCCTGACGCAACCCTGGTCGCCTCTTACGACACAGGGATTAGGATTGGGTTTCGCCATAATTCCGGGCTGCCCTACACCATCTCATAGCGCGGCCCAGCGCAGAGCTCTCGTCCTCAAGCGATCCTCTAACCCAAGCCTCCGAGTAGCTGGATTACAGGCGCACGCCACTATTCCCGGTGATTTAAAAGTCTACATCGATCGTAATTTTTCATGTAAATATGGAAAAAGTTCTAAAATAAGAGGTGGAAGAGGCACATGTTAGCATTGCCTTGTAACCAGTTTGAATGTAAACTCCATTGTCTTGGGTCACGTGACCTGCAGCCAGCAGAGCAAGTCTGCACCAGCCCACTTTCATTTGCGGATATTTTCCTTTTTGGAAATTTTCCGACTGTTTTGTGATTTTTTTCCCCTTGAATATTGGCTCTTTTTTCCACTGCAGTGATAGGGGTCTGATCTCGACTTAATGTCTTGAAGGGTTTGACCAGTTCACTCCGGAGAGGAGTTTCCGATCCACACTGACGAGGGCCAACAAGTCAGAAACACATGTCCATGGATGTTCTTTCCCTGGCATGGACTGATCTATAAACTTGAGCTTTAAATTATCTTCCCGGTATTGGCTGCAGTACAATCCTACAGAGGTGTATGGAGCTGGAGCTCTACGAAGCTCAAACCTAATAGATGGAGCCTATGCAACTGTTTAGCTAGAAGAGCCTTGAAAATAAACACACACACAATAAGTATATGTGGAAAAATTACACACGCAGACCAGGGAATGCAAACCCAGACCCTCCACTGAACCAGACCAGTGCTCTGCCATCTGAACTATCTGGACAACCCAATGGCTGAGCACGCAATTCCTCCACATAGAGAAATGCTACTCTCTTTTTCCCACTGCTTCTGGGACATTGCCAACCATAGGAGCAGTGATGGCCTGTCCATGAGAGGGTCTATACATCCCAAAAGTTTTAGGGAACATATATATATATATATATATTTCTATATCTATATATATATATATATATATATATATATATATATATATATATATATATATATATATATATATATATATATACACACAACAAAAGAAACACAATGACACGAGATCTGACATGACACTGACATCAAGTTTGGGGGTCCGATTTGTGTGAGTGTGTAAAAAAACCAAAAACATTATTTATCCACCAATAGCCAGTATAGAAACCTAAAAGGCTCCAAAAGTCACCAGGTTGGTGAAACAGTAGGAAATAATAATAATGATAATGATAACTCGAAGGGCACTCGGTAGAACGCATACGTCTGCTCCATAATGCCTGATCCATGAGAACATATCTGGCCCAATACAGTACTATATCGTTTTTGAGCCCGATCTCTCAATGGTATGCCTGGTGTTGGCTTAATGGTTAGGGTGGTGAGTTTTGGATCCTGGGGTCCTGAGCTCAAATCCCACTCAGTTGTTGAATTAATACCAGGTGGGGTTCACTCGACCTGTCATCCTTCTGAGGTTGGCAAAACGAGTGCCTATGTGCTGGTATACTGTGTCGGAGTGACGACCCGTCCAGCATTGTGTATATATATATATATATATATATATATATATATATATATTTGGATACTGTATATATGTATACATGTATGTATGCATGTATATGTAACTGGAAACACATCAATTTCAGAATTAATGTTAAATGTACATGCAATGTACCGCTGTACTGCTACCTTAGTTGTTAAGACTCACTTGACTTTAAGTTCATCAACCACTGCCAGCATCTGCTGCAACTCAGATTCCAGCTTTGGTTTGTCTCCAGTTATACAGTCCAGCTTCTTGCGCAAAGTGCGAATGAAAGCCTCGAACATGGCACCGACGTTGGTGTCTGAGCCACTTGTCTGAAAGTGATTGTCCTGTGCCTGTAGAATCTTGTTTTGCTGCTCAAGAATACGAACCTGTCAAATTTGAGTCAATATTTATAACACCATACAATCTGTAATTATAATACAATCTGCATTGAGATTCGACTTTAAAATAATGTGAAATATCGGTTTCAGGGAAGGAAACAAAGTAAAAATCCTGAAAGTTTTCAGGAAGTGTCAGAACCAGAAGTGAAAACAAGGACATGTTTGATGTACCGAATAACGAATTTTCAAAACCAAATGTTGACAGAGGTATGCCAACCACTGTGAGAATAAAAAAATATAAAACAAGACAAAGTGATGTTTCGGGAACTATTCCTTCTCAAAAGCAACAGAGAGAAGATATCTTACCCTCTCGATGAAGGATGCAAAACGATCATTGAGCACTTTGAGAGCATCCTTCTCTTGGTTCCGCAATGCCTGGGCATTCTTGTCAATCTCAACGAAAGGGACATTGCATGTCGGGTCCAACGTGACTTTGGGGATGGACACTGTTGGTGCAGCACAGGGCTGTGGAAAGTTGAGACGACAGGATGTGGCGGCTGGTGGGCGAATGTTGCAGCTTCTGGTCGACATGGTGGTTTAATTGGAGATGCTCGGAAATAAGTCAACCTCAAAGGGTTCCTTGGAAAGAAACAATGTACTCTCTCTTGCATGTCAAGCTCTTTTTATATTCTGTCGACGAATGAGCAAAGTTTATGCCATGCCCATGTGAAATTGCTCAATCACTTCTTACTGGAGAAAATTCTTCCCTGTATAGATAATAAGAACACAATCAATCCACAGTTTTTCGAACTTTAACTAGAAAAAAAAAACTAGCAATTAAGTATCAAAACAAGGGTTTTCAACAAATCTCATGCCTTCGTCGAGTGACTCAACAGGGCTTTATCAATTTTAATGGAGCACAATTCGACTTTGTCAAGACAGGTAAGATGAAAATCACACGCGAATCACTCTGTAGTCATCGAAAAGTATCGTTTAAAGAGGTCTTGATTCACCTAATTAAAAGTGTCATCATTCCCTCTGAAGTTCGTTTCGTATAATCACTCTGAAGTCATTGAAAAACAAACTTTCATTTGCATACACAACAAAAATCGTGTGCTGTTGGCTGTTGTCTCCATATGCAGGTTTACGAAAGTGGAACAGAGTCCTCCCAGGTCTCGAAGTATCCACCTCGGTTTCAGTAAGGGCAGTCACGAATCATGGACCAAGGTGTCAAGTGTTTTGCTCCGAGGGCTATTTTCATTTTCGACACTGAGCTCCAGACAGCTTCCAACTGCAGTTCCTTTGTAGTAATGTTCCCAGAGATGGTTTTTCAGATCTCTGCAAGGTTCTTGTTCATCATTCCCCGTTGATCCTTCTCTCACTGCTACAATTTCGGATATCTTCAACTTCCAGGGTCTTTTCACTTCTTTTTGGGATGTTGGTATTTGGTCATTTTTGGGATCGTGCCTGCGTGCGTGCGAGCTGGTGCCCGAAGGTGCATTCCAAACTCCAGCATGTATATATATATATATATATATATATATATATATATATATATATATATATATATATATATATATATATATATATATATATATATATATATATATATATATATATATATATATATATACAGGGTGACACAGAATTAAAGGACTAGATAGTTTTAATATGTTGTAACTTTTGTCTCAGTAGTAACTAGAACGGCACTCGGTAGAGCAGATATCTCCGCCGCGTAATTCCTGATCCACAAGAACATATCAGGGCCATTACATTTTTGAAATATCATGCTGTGCAGTACTATATCGTTTTTGACCCTATTTCCCAATAATGGTGAAGAATCACTTTTAAAATTATCAGATCCGGATGCCGATTTGGATATTCACCAAAATCGAAACATTTATTTCTCGTCACACACCCAACCTGTCCACAAATTTCATCCAAATCCGTCCACAACTTTTTGAGATATCGTGCTGTATATCGTTTTTGGCCCAATCTCTCAATGGTGAAGAATCACATAAAAATTCTAGGAGTCGGATCCGGATTCAGATCTTCACCAAAATCGAATCAGTTCATCCTTGTCACACACCGAACCTGTCCACAAATTTCATCCGGATCCGTCAACAACTTTTTGAGATATTCTGCACACAAACAAACAGACAGACAAACAAACAAGCAGACCATCAAACAAACAACAGACAGAAAGGGGTGAAAACATAACCTCCTTCACCTTCGGTGGCAGAGGTAATCAGCGTTTTTTTTTAATTGAAAAGTTTTTCTGTAATTTGTGTTTAAATTCAAAGTTGATTATTATTTTATGCACAATATTAAGCCAGTTTTATGTCATTCTGGTGTCAAATTAAAAAGTTACATCATAATAAAAATATCGAGTCCTTTCTATTTCATCGTGTGTGTGTGTGTGTGTGTGTGTGTGTGTGTGTGTGTGTACATATATATATATATATATATATATATATATATATATATATATATATATATATATATATATATATATATAGTTATCTCCATATGCGGGTTTCAGAAGGTATAACAGAGTCCTCCCAGGTCTCGAAGTATCCACTTTCGTGTGTGTGTTATTTGTTATATATATATATATATATATATATATATATATATATATATATATATATATATATATATATATATATATATATATATATATATGTATAAGATTGGGGTGGTTCGGATGACACATTTTTAGAGAATAAGAAGGCACTTACAACCAAAAGTAAAAACTAGTTCGACTCCACTAATTTGAGCAAATAAACAAGAGCAGACCCGGTCTCAGGCGACGTTTCACCAGCTTCATAGCCAAGATGTCCCGCTTTGATGCAACCCCGCTTTGATCGGACACCTGCTCCTGACCGATGACGTTTTTTTTATTATTACTAGTCATTATTCAATTTAATTTAGAAAGGGATTAAAATAAATTAAATTGAAATCAAATGGAAGACCATATAGGTACAGTCCTGCGTTAGAGTAATCAGAAGGAACCCCAAAAAGCAAAGATGAAGTCATCAGGAAGAACCTGGACAGGATTCACATTCCAGCTGCTTCTCCTCGACCCTCAAATCCATCCAGACACAGCAAAGTGAGCCTTATTAAAAAAAAAAAAATCAAAAAATCAAATAATTCTGGCTACCAGACCATGCATCCGATCAAGTTGAAATTTAAATCCTGTATCCCCCATCACTTCTAGATCATAAATGTGAAGTTTCCTGTCGATTGATGAAGCAATTTCAGAGAAAACCTTATTTAATATATTTTCTCAATCCAATATGGCTGCCAAACAATGTGACCTTTCAATTATTCCTTAACAAATTTATACACCCATGGCTTGGGGAACATTTCTTTGAAGTTTCCCCTCGATCTGTCCAGCCATTCCGGAGAAGAATTTTATGGGTTTTTGGGTAAATCCAAAATGGTTGCCAAACCATGTGACCTATGACATCATATGTGTGAACCTTTTTTCCTGATGGATTTGCCTCGATCTGGTCAGCCACTTCAGAGAAGAAGATTTTGAAGGTTTAAAAAAAAATAAACGATACGGTTGCCGAATCATGTGACCGATAACGTCATCAATTTTCTTTTCTGTGGACCATTTTATCCATAGATGACCCTCAAAATTTTTCATACTGAACAGATGAAGCGTTCTACACATGCACCTATGATGTCATAAAAATTAAAGTAATTCCCTATGATGAGTACTTGTTATGTGCCAAGTTTAAATTTTTTTCCTTGCTGCGGTTTCAGAGATACAGAGGTTCAAAGTTTTTCCGTTTTTCCTGACATGGTTGCCAGACCACGTGACATATGACGTCATAATGTAATTATACCATTCTCATTGAGTAGTCACACTTATCGTGAAAATTTTGTTTCCATCCGACAAGCGATTGTGGAGAAAAACAGAAAGTTCTGTGCAGACAAACAGACAAACAGGCTCAAAACGCAATACCCTTTCCTTCGGCGAGGGTCATTATGTTTCGGTATTTGGAACAGTCAATCCATTCATACGAATTCAGCTTTTTTTTGAACAAACCCTCCCCCAATCCACACCATAATTCACACCTCATTCACACGGGCTTCTCTCCAACACTCTTCTGTCATTTCACACGCCATTCTCTCTCTTCGGGGTTCTTTACCGGCGAGAGACAGCGGTGGTCGCCCTGCTTCGCTATAAATCCCTCCAACTAGATAGTTATCCCTCCGTGTCCCTTACACGAGCATGGATGGTAAGTGACCCACATTTCATGAATTACAAAGAGAAATTTATCTCGCAAGGATCGACGCACAGACTGACAGACCTGCAGCTGATCTGCAAGGTATCACTCGAGTCAATTTGCTGTGACATCATGAGGTTTCCCTCACCGAAGGCCGGACATCACCACCCTTCAGGATTCCACACGTGGTATTACTTCACCATTCGATCAGTTTAATAAGTAAATAAAAAACCCCCTGCTTTTGATTCCTTCCAACCCATCTTTCGTCACCTCCAACTTGTCACTATGCACTACACACATTCCATTTACTCCAATGTATTCATTTTTTTATTTTGAAAGTACATTTAATCATGTTTTTATATGAAATAAATAGGGTTAATTTTTTTTTTTTTTTGTATACCATGTCGAGGCTCGTATGAGAGCTAACACACAACGCACAGCAAGGGGGGCATGAGACAAGAGGGGTGGGAGTGGGAAGGAGAAAACAGTGGGGAACAGAGACATTAGGAGATCTGAGGAAGGGACGGGGAACATGGGGAATAGAAGATGGACATTACAGGGACTTTCAGAAAGGAAAGCAGGGAATTTGAAGGAGG
Source organism: Eptatretus burgeri (assembly GCF_056783735.1). Lineage (NCBI taxonomy): Eukaryota > Metazoa > Chordata > Myxini > Myxiniformes > Myxinidae > Eptatretus > Eptatretus burgeri. Next base: position 30,036,531 of record NC_140962.1, read on the forward strand.
TGGGCTTGGGTGGATTATCGGGGGTAGAAAGATCGAGGATTTGGATGGGGGATGATAAGAGGTGATGGTGAGCAGCTGTTTTGCAGGCCTGGAGGGAAGGATGGGATTGAATCGAGTGAGGGAGTTTATTCCAAAGGTGGGAAAAAGAGGAATGAAAGAGTGAAGGTGAGCAGTGATTCGTGATTTTGGTAGTTTTACCAGAAGGGGGTTGTTGGCAGATCTTGAGTGCCCTGTGGAAATGTGGTGGGGACAAATCGCAGAGAGAGCAGGGGGGGGGCAAGGCTGGAGAGGAGACGTAGAAGACAGAAAGACTACCGACGAACCTGCGGTGATTGAGTGAGAGGCCCAAAGAATCAGCCTCATTGAGGGAGATGTCAATGATCCGAAATGCCTTGGTTTCTACAGCGTGAAGCCGAGAAAGGTGGGAGGCAGGAGCACCAGCCCAGAGGGGAGAGCAGCACTCCATCAGGCTGTGGATGAAAGCTTTGTAAGTGGTCAGGAGCTCAGGTGGGCCGAGGAAGGACTTTGCATGATGGAGGATTCCCAGTCGGCGACTGGCTTTGGAGGTGAGGTTTGAAATGTGACTTTCCCAGGAAAGGTCATGGCAGATAGTGAGACCCAGAAGCTTGAAAGAAAGGACTTCTTCCAGAGGATTGTTGAGAAAGTGGATGGGGGGGGGGGGTTCTAAACGGTCCTTTCAGAGAGACGTAGTGAGAGTGTGAGATTTAAATTTAATTTAATTGTGTGAGTGTGAGAGTTTAATTTGTGTTCTGGAACCATTTCATCATATTACATGTATTTAAAGGGGATTATTGTTCTGGTTTACAAACCTCCAGCTGACAAACACATTTTCAAGAAGGCATAATGTTCAGAATCGGAGATTTGCCTGTATTGCTAAACAGAAGAGTTTTGAAAGTGCCAACAAGGTGATTTGTGTTCTCCAGCGTTCAAGTATATAATTCAATTGAAATTAAATAAAGATTTTAAAGGTTGAAGAAAAATTTATTTTGGAAGTTTACCGGCCGTTGATGCAGCGTCTTTTCCGCCGCCTTTGTGCCTCTCTGCACATGCACGATCGGGGCAAATTCAGACTACAGGTTCGTTTTCCGATTCATGGTCAACATTTAAATGAAATTAAGTCGTTCCTCCATCATAAACTGATGTCTGCAGACAGACAGGCAGAGATGAACCAATTGCTTCACTCCGTTTTTCACTTTGCATGTGCAGGCTAATACATCTTATCGATATAATAACACATAAAAAGTGCATCGGGTGAACAAAATAAACTCCCCGCTGCCTTTCGTCTGCCGCAACCCATCCCGATTGACCGGGGGCCCCAGTCGCTGCGGAGCGCGATATTTCGATTTTCATGTCGCGGTTGTCAAGCCTGGTGTTGGCTTAGTGGTTAGTGTGGCGGCTTGGGATCCAAAGGTCCTGAGTTCAAGCCCCGTTGGTTGCTGAATTAACACCAGGGGGTTGACTCAGCCTGTCATCCTTCTGAGGTCGGCGAAGTGAGTACCAGTGTACTGGTCCCGGTGTATGCCCCGGTTAGAATAGGTGTACCATATCCCTGTGTGTCGTAAGAGGCGACCAGGGTTGGCTGCAGGAAGGGCATCCAGCCATAAAAAAGCATTGCCTCAAGAAAAAGCCAAACCCCTATACAGCAGGGAAAAATGGCTGTAAAAACGGTCATTTATGTCGCGGTTGTCATAATCGGTGGGTGATCGGTGAAATGTGCTGCAGTGAACTACTAAGATCTACATCGACTGATATCTGCTGTGGTGCATATCTACTACAATGTACTATAGAAACACCCTCTCTTTAAAAGGAGCAGCAAGGGAGTGTTTTTTTTCTTCCTCCCGGACAAGTTGTAAAACTTCTGGGAGTTTGATTTCTTTCGCAATAACATCCGGTTTTCAAGTTATTCTTTCTTAGGTTTTAACGGCCGCGGAATACGTTTAGATGGCTGCGGACAAGGGGTGGGCGGCCATGGGCAAGGTTTTCACAATCCAAATTGATTGTGAAAAGAGGAACAAATGAGTGGAGGTGAGCAGTGATCCTGAATTTAGGTAGTTTTACCAGAAAGGGGTTGAAGAGCAGAGGGTGCAACATCAGAAAGCAGGCAGTAGAAGACAGAGACCACCGAACCATCTGCATCCCCACAGCAAAACACAACAAAGACAGGAAAATTCACCCAAAACATCATCTTCTAGGATGTCCTAAACATTACCCCAGAAGGCAAGTCGATATTGGTGGTAAATCTCATTCCAAGACACAACATTTCATCACCACTATTCCTGGTCATATAGCACAAACCAAAAATTGTGCATGTATGAATCTTATATGGTTTTAATTGAAAAATAACATCTTAGTTCGATGAGTTATATTCTCTGTATCATAATTTCACAATTAAATTTATTTCCATTATTCTATCGTGAGTTGCTCTCAAATTTCAAATGACCTTTTTCAAAGTATCTGTGCCCGTTGATTTTTCAATGGGTGACTGCTAATCCATATAATATTACCATAATGGCACAAGATGTAATGGAATGTTATTTGTTAATAGGGATAATGTATTCGGTCCACACTGCACATATCTTGTTTCATGAACTTATGTACATGTCACTCATCAACAAAGGTCATCCAACATTTTTCTTCTCTCTCCCTTCCCATCACCAGAAGCAGTCACTTTCATGTTCTCACTTTTACCTGTGGATCGCTGAAAATCATCTCAGGGTTGCACGACCCTTTAATTTTTCATGGGGAAGGTTGGGAACTGTGAAGCCTGTTTTGTGAGGTGCATTTATATTCACGGTTATAATTTCAACTCTCTATTTTGTAAAGGAAGGAACTTTTCAATCACTGATGGCAAGAAGCCACCATCTGGGGTGGCTTCTTGCTCTACCTCTCCTGCACGAGACATCTTACCCCGCCTTGCTCTAATTGCAAGGTATCACTGGAGACTGTTGTGTAAAATCGTGGAGACAAAATTACAATGTGTACTTCATACATGAGAGTTTAGACCAATGATGCAAATGGGAAAGGAGGGGGAAAGGGTGGGAGTGGGGAAGGGAATTGGGCTATATTTTTAAAACGTGTTTGCATACATTATAGCCCCTTGATGTCTTCTGGTTCAAGGGTAAACATGATGGATAAATTTAAGCAAAAACTAGAAGGGTAATCGGTAGAGCGCATACTTCGGTCATGTAATGCCTGGTCCACAAGAACATATCGGGCCCAATACATTTTTGAAAAACCATGGCACATATCGATTTTGGCCCAATCTCTCAATGGTGAAGAATCACTTTAAAAGTTAAATAACTCTCTTATCCAGATTCGAATTCAGATCTTCACCAAAATCGAATCAATTCTTCCTTGTCACACACCCAACCTGCCCACAAAATTTCATCCGGATCCCTCTGCAATTTTTTGAGATATTCTGCACACATGGACCCATGGTAATCAATGGTAATAACCCATACATGGACAAATCTAGAGATTTAATTTGGGCCACCTGGGCATGTTTAATGACCACTCATGTAACACATGCCCTCTGTCATGCCCTCTTGGACTTCCGGTTCTGGGTTTGGAGCATTGTCAGGTCTCCTTGGGGGCTCCCTGCTGACGATCTCAAAGTTAAGTTTCCGGTTGTTATTTGTCCCGTTTTAACTGTTTATTTTCTCACCTACATGTTACTGTGTGTTCCTAGTTCGGTTTTGTTTCAAAAATCGTGCTATTTTGTGAGATTTCGTCGAACTTGTCTTACTGGGTGCTTGAGGCCTATACTTGAGGCTTGAGGCCTACCCTTTGTTCCCCTCGGTGTACGATCGTGTTTAGTTATTTATTTTTTGGTTGAGGGTTTAATGGCGCTGTCAGAGCCAGGAGGCTCTATCCACGCCACGCACCAGAATCTGATCAAAACCGCCTACAGCCATAGCATTTCAAAGGCAGATACATTTTAAAAAGGTCTCCCACATTCCTTCAGGAATTTTAATACCGCCTTACAGAGTTGAGGGTGCTTCCAGTTCATCCGCCACAGCATCACCTGCAGGTCCAACACCCTTATCCCCATAACTCTTATACACCGTACGAGACGCTGCTTCTATTCCCCATAGAGAGGGCAATTTAGAAATAAGTGGTTTAAATCTTCAGGTTTTCTGCACACATCACAGAACCCCGTTGGGTGACATCCAGTTCGATGGAGGTATGCATTTAAGCGACAGTGCCCGAGTCTTATTCTACAAAGCACTACCTGGTCCCTCCTGGAGAGCCTGGGGAGCTTAACAAGCGGAACCACCTCCGACTGCACCTTGTGAAAAAATGTCCCCTTTGTGCAGGAGTCCCACTGACATTGCCATTTTCCCACAATACACTCCTTGACCAGACTAATGATTTCTGAAGGTCCCAAGGGGATTTGGGTGACATTGGCCATTCTGAGGGCCTGCTTTGCCGCAACGTCACTGGCCTCATTCCCCCCGATGCCCACAGGTCAGGTCAGGTATGGGAGCATGTGCCAGAACAGCGCGTCGCTGCGTCCACTTTCCGCCGGTACTCCAGGGGCCTCCGTCTGGCCATCCCCCAGGCAGATGCCAGGCCCATCCCCATCTCCTTGAGATGATGGTCAACCTGCTGCAACCATGAGGCACGTGGTCGGCCCACTGGCCTCCTCCACTCATGAGACTCCCTCGCTGAGAGAATCTGGTGAGCAGGATCAGCGTCAGGAAAACGAGCCACATGTCCATACAGCCGCAGCTGACGCTCACGGACTATGCAGGTAACAAATCTCATCCGAGTCTCTCTCAGCAACCGCTCGTTGGACACAAAATCCGACCAGCGATAGCCAAGGATTCTCCGAAGAGACCTGGTACCAAAGGAATTAAGTCTCCGTCTCAGATCCTTGGTCAAAGTCCAAGTCTCGCACCCATAGAGCAAGACTGGAAGTACCAAGGACCTGAAGACTCGGACTTTCGTCCTCCCGCACAGGTACCGGCAGCGCCACACCCCATGATCCAGTGAATCCATGACTCCCCAGGCCCGACCCAGACGTCTATTGACCTCCGGCTCACAACCTGCGGAGACATGAATATCACTGCCAAGGTAAGTGAATCTATCCACGACCTCAACATCCTCACCACAAACAGACACAGACAGGACAGCAGCATCCAAGATGTCACCGAAAGCCTGGATCTTTGTTTTGACCCAAGAAATCCGTAATCCCAACGGCTCCGACTCCTCATTCAGCACCTCGAGGGCCCCCAAGAGGATGTCTAAAGTCTCCGCAAAGATGACTGCATCATCTGCAAAATCAAGGTCCGAGATCTTGACATTGCCAAACGATGCACCGCAACTTGATCTCTCCGACATCCTCCCAAAAATCCAGTCCATACAAGTGCTGAAAAGTGTGGGGGCAAGTACACACCCCTGACGAACTCCAGTAACAACTGGAAATAAGTCAGAGGCGGTACCACCACACTTCACAGCACTCTCAGTACCAGAGTAGAGTTCAGACATCAGATCGATCAGTTTTGGTGGCACCCCACGAAGACCAAGAATCCTCCAGAGGACATCCCGATTCACTGAATCGAACGCTTTACAGAGATCAACATAGGCTGCAAGCAGCCCCTGCCGAAACTCTCGTCTGCGTTCGGTGAGGACACGAAGTGCAAGGATACGGTCAATCGTTGACCTCTTTGGTGTAAAGCCTGACTGCTCTGGACGCTGGTGCTCAAGCAGATGGTGGCGAACCCTATCAAGAATTATCCGAGCAAAGACCTTGCCCGGCACTGAGAGCAGCGTCACCCCTCGGTAGTTGTTGCAGTCTTGGCGATCACCCTTCCCTTTCCAGAGAGGGACAACAAGGCCCCTCTTCCAGTCAGTTGGGATGATGCCTGTGTTCCAGGCAGAGCACAAAACTGCATGCAACGACGCGAGTGCAGCATTTCCACCAGCCTTGAGAAGTTCGGCATGGATGCCACAGATCCCTGGAGCTTTGCCCCGTTTCAACTGGTTCACCGCAGCCCATGTTTCCACAAGCGATGGTGGACCACAGTTGATTCGAGGGTCAGCAACAGGGATTGTAACACCCTTGACGTCCAACTCGACAGCTGGGGGATCAGCCTGGTACAACCGCTCAAAGTAACCGGCCCAGCGGGCCTTCACTTCAGACTCCTCTGTCAAGAGCCTACCACTCTCTGCTCGAACTGCAGTGCTCCGAGGGATGGGCTTGGATGAACGTAATGCGCGAATTCCCCTGTAAGCGGGACGAGAATCACCTGTCCACAGGTGATGCTCTACCCCTCACAGATTCCTCGCACATAGGCCTCCTTGTCCACCCTCAGTGCACGTACAGTTTTACGCCTCAGCTCCCTGAACAGCTCAGCTCTGCCATTCAGCCTGGCCCTGCGACTCTGGTCAATGGTATCCAGTGTCCCTTGAGAGACAAAATTCTTCTTTGCCCTGCGGTGAACTCCAAGGCATCCACCGGCAACATCAAGGACGGTGGTCTTGAAGGTGCTCCACAACTCTTCAGGACCCCCCAAAGCACCCAGACCCCCAAGTGTCCACTCAGCCTGTTCGCAAACTCCTCAGCTACTCTCTCATCCCTGAGCTTGGCAACATCCAGCCTAGGCTGGGATGGTACCATTCTCCAGGATTTAAGGTGCAGCTTTAGAGTTGCTACAACAAGCCTGTGGTCAGTATTGAGGAACTGAGCACTCCGGTAGACCCTGCAGTTCTGGATCATCCTCCAACGACCGTCAATGAGGACATGGTCAATCTCCTTTGCCACACCGCCAGCGTTGGAATACCAAGTCCAGCGATGAGCTTGCGGGCGCTGAAACCATGAACCAGCCACCCTAAGTCCATGACTTCTTGCAAAGTCAAGGAACTTAGTGCTATTCTGGTTCATAGTTCCTGACCCATGGGGACCAACACACACCTCATAACCATCCCTATCAGTTCCAGTCGATGCATTGAAATCCCCCAAGACTAGAAGTGTATCTCGTCTGGGGCACTGATCAACCACAGACTCGAGTGTGGCGTAGAATGTGTCCTTCACGGTAAGATCACTCGCCTCAGTCGGAGCATAAATAGAGACCAGGGAAATGACACCTAAGGAGTGACGAATCCTTAATCTCATAATACGCTCGTTGACCGGTGTTACCTCAATTATCATTGGGGTCAGCTTATTGGACACAGCTACAGCAACTCCTTGGGTATGGTAACCATCAGAGCGACCAGACCAATAGTAGGTGTAACCACCCACCATTATCTCGCCGCAATCCGGTCTCCGAACCTCAGAGAGAGCTGCAATCCCGATGTCCAAACGCTTGAGCTCAGATGATAACAGAGACAGGTGATCATCCTCTCTTAGGGATAGGACATTCCAGGCACCCACCCAAAGGGACCGCCTCAGGTTAACCCAAGGAGACCGCCGTCTGGTGGACGACACCTCAGCACCACTCCGACACACTCTCCCGCAATCTGACCCAGGGATGTTACCCCGTGGTTTCCCTCCTATCAAAGATTGGGGGTCCCGAAGGCTTTGCCCCAATCCCATCATCCGGTGAGCTGCCCTGCGAAGGGAAGCTGCACAGGAGGTACTCCCACGGAGTGGGTTTTCAGATTTTTTTGCGTTTTTGCGTTTTGCGGAATGAAGCGTTTTACGGTGGCTGGAGTGCAAATCCTGCCACCAACCTCCTTATAAGAAGTAACCCAACTGCAGGAGGACGTCCGCAGACACAGTTGGGCACTAGATATGGATGGCCGTTGGCTCACAAGGAGCTCCTCCGCCCTTTGACAGGTTTTGTTTTTAATCCTGCTGGGTGTCCATATCCAAACACCCTCCTCACCAGAAAACCTGGTGGGGGAGACGGTTTAGTCGCCGACAACCCGACCATGGAACAGGTTAGTACAGGTTTACATGGTACCTGTAGCAGGTCACAGATCGAACCTGACCTGACAACAACGAACCTGACCTGACGATGCCCACATGAGCAGGAATCCAGCACAATTCCACCACCAGACCCCTCCAGTTCATGATGTTATACAAATGCCAAGCTTCTAGGACCAAGTCATACCTGCAGCCACCCTGTAATGATTCCAGCACCTGTAATGCCGAAAGTGAGTCCGAGAGGATAACTGCACGAAGAGGATTGAACTCGATTATCCATTCCATAGCTAGGATGATTGCAAATAGTTCCGTCGAGAAAACTGAAAGATGATCGGTTAACCGAAAAGCCCTGACCACACGGACATCGGGGATACATATAGCCGCCGCTGTCCTTCCTCGAGAGGGTTCTTTGGACCCATCCGCATATATATATATATATATATATATATATATATATATATATATATATATATATATATATATATATATATATATATATATATATATATATAGATGCAAAGATTGACTCCAACTTGTATTTATAAACTCGATAGCCAGGTTGCACTTTACCACAGGATTAACTGAATCCATTTTTCCCCAGAGATCCATGCGGAGACTTAGGGGTTCGAGTGTCCAGGGGGCCAAATGGGGACTTTATGTTGGGGGCTGACTGGAAGGGAGTCCAGCTTCATTTCTTTGGCTAACTTGATACAGGCCAGGCCAAGAGGCAACGAAGCAGAGTTGTTGTCTAACTTCAAGTATTCCCAACAATTTTCAAATAAGGATTTTCCAGGATTGCTCTCCCCAGAAGAAATGGATCTAGCCCAATATTTCATTCTCAGCATCTCCCAGCGAAGGGACAAGGGCATCTCACCTATTTCCACCAGAAGGGCAGACACTGGAGTTCTGGGAAAAGCACCGAAACATACAAGAAGGGCTTTTGACTGGACAGTCTCAAGTTTTTTTCGGTTGCTCTTGGCCATATCACCGAAAGCCAGGCATCCGTAATCCAGGTGGGAACGAATTTTAGCTTTGTATATCATGAGAAGACTGTCACGATGTGCTCCCCACTCTGTTCCAGAGAGACAGCAGAATAAATTTATGCCTTTGGCATATTTACCTATCAGCTCCTTCACCTGCGGGGTCCAGGTGAGTCCCTTATCGAAGGTGACTCCTCAGAAGGACACCACTCGAGATGGATGGATGCAAGTACCATTAATTACCATTGCTATATCATCCGTTTTCTTCTTACGGGAAAATATGATAAACTTGGACTTATCAGCTGATAGTTTAAAACCCCAGTCTTCGGCCCATTTCTCCACGAGCCGGATATCGCCCTGGAGTTTTTTACTCGAAGTAGCAAGATTTTTACACCGAATCCACATAGCAATGTCGCCAGCAAACAGAAATAACTTGCTATGGAGCTTGTGGATGGAGGCAACATCATTTATCATAATACTAAAGAGTTTTGGGCTTAAGCAGCTTCCCTGGGGAATGCCCTTTTCAGAATGAAACGAAGAGGAGAGGCTCAGGCCAACGCTCACCTGAAATGTTCTATCAGATAAAAAGTCACCAATCCAATCGTACATTCTGCCATTGACCCCGAGATTACTCCGTTTATAAAGGAGGCCATTTTTCCAGACTGAATCGTATGCCTTTTGGATATCGAGGAACACTCCCAGAAGAGACTCCTGATTACCTCGGGATTTCATTGCATCATTTGACAGTGCGGAAATGTGATCCATAACGGACCGTCCCTTTCGAAAACCGGTCTGGCCTTTATACAATAGGTTGTTCTTTTCCAAGAAGAAGACCAATCCGGTTATTCACCATTTTCTCCATTAATTTGCAAACAACTGAGATAAGGGAATTGGCCGATATGAAGATGGGACAGTGCCATCTTTCCCCTCTTTCAGGATAGGAATTACAATAACGTGTTTCCAATCACAGGGAAGCTTCCCTAAAGCCCAAATCCTATTGAAGAAACTCAGGAACACTCTCAACACCCGATCATCCAAGTGTTTGAACATAAGGAACGATAACCGATCCAGGCCAGGGGCGCTATTCTTAACCGAACGAATCACCTGGTTCAGTTCCCAAATAGTGAAGTCAAGATTGAGTGAAGGGTTTGAAGGCAGAACTGTATTGGTGATCACCCTGGTTTGACTTACAACTTGGGGAAAACGAGCCTCTAAAACGTCATCCTTTATGATATTCTCACTGCTATGGCCCACGGCTTCTGCCTTGTCTGCATTAGAACACAGGGCTATGTTCTGGGAAATGATCACTGGAAAAGATCTCCCTCCCAACTTAACTCCCTGTACACTTTTGACTCTTCCCCATATAGTTTTGAGAGGGGTATCCGGTTTAACTGATGAACAAAATGATTTCCAAGAGGCAGATGTGGCCTGTTTTATAGTTCTTTGGGCTATCGCCCTTTTCCTCTTGTACTCTATAACGTCCTCCAACCTGAGGGTTTTTCCTAAGTCTCTTTTGAGCCGCCCATCTTCCCTGGAATGCCAATTTTCAATCCTCATTCCACCAGAGGACCTTAATTTTCCAACCCCTTGAAGGAATTGAGGTTGGGATTGTTTCCCAAGCAATGCTATTCATGATTTGAACAATATTCTTATTGATGCTATCTATGTTGTGAACACCAATCTCTTCCTTCATGTCCCTGACACATCGATCTGAAAACTGACCCCAATTCGCCTTAGAAAAGTTCCAAGAAGCCGGACCGAGTGATTCCACAGAACCCCTTTCACATAGGAGATTTGTGATCACAGGAAAGTGATCACTCCCTCGGTTGTCATCATGGACTTCCCAATCGCATCTCGCAGCTTCTATTGAAGAAATAAGAGTGAGATCCAGAGGGGACATCTTCCCTGTGGATGGATTTATACATGTTCCCTGTCCGTCATGTAATATCACCATATCGAATTCATCAATCAAATCCTCAATAATATCACTGTTCATATCAGTGTTTTTGGAGCCCCAGAGAATAGTATGGCTGTTGAAATCGCCACAGACAAGTCCCACCCCCTCACACCTTCTAAAAACCTCCTGAAGACTCTTGTGCATCAATGGTTGGCAAGGATTATAGAAGTTTATAATTGTAACCCTCCCCCTTGAGCCATGGACCTTGATAAGAATACACTCCAGCTCCGTAATGTCTTCCGTTTCCGTGAAGGGAAGACCAAATTTCACCATAATGCCACACCCACCTCCTTTACCTTGAGCTCTATCCCTACGAATAAGGGTATACCCCGGCATATGGAATCGATTATGCTCCTTGAGCCATGTTTCTTGAAAACAAATAATATCCGGTTTAGTTAACAACTCAGAGACGTATTTTTTTAAATTCGGACCCGTGCGCCACGAGACTTTTAGCATTCCATTGGATTATTAACATAAATTACATTGGGTCCTGAGACTGTTTGGCATCAGGACTGGTTTTCTCTCTCTTTTTATTGCCTGTCTTGTTAAATATCTTATTAATATCCTTGGTAGAAATACCATCCCAACCCAGATGTTTGCAGGCTGCTGAAGCAATAATGCAAATCTTCTCCGATCTCCTTTGTACAACAGCTGTGCAATTTACCACCTCAGTAATAAATCCAATGAACCCCAATTTAGAAATGTTCAAAACGACCATGGCACTTGAATCCTCAGTTTGGCAATCCTGATTTATTGTCTCCGTCTGGCAACCAACCGAAACTGTTTGTATCTTAACCGGAGCTGGAGTTTTAGTAATCTTATTCGTTTATTTGACTGGCAACACAACTTTGGGGACCTTGAGCACCACCTCCGCATACGATAACTTCCCAGTGGTTTTCACTTTCTGGATCTGGGCCGCTCTTTGAAATTCCAGACAGCCTCTGTAGGCTGCACTGTGCTCCCCACCGCAATTGGCACAGCACATCTTGATGCTTGTACAACCTTCATACTCATGATCCCCATTACACTTGCTGCAATGCCGTTTACCCCGACAGGATGTTGCAGTATGACCGAATCTTTGGCATTTGTAACATCTTAAAGGGGGAGGGATATACTCCCGAATAGGAAAGGCTTGGTAGCCCAGGAACACTTTAGGGGGAAGAACCGGGATGGAGAAGGACAACACCACACATGTGGTATCGACCTTCACACCATCCCTCACCGACGTAAGACGACGGGCTTCACCTACTCCCATATCAGCCAAATGCCTCTGGATAACCTCCATATCAATGTCCAGGTCAATCCCGTAAATTACTTCCCGGCATTCCCTTAAAGACCTGGGGATGTGAGCAGATATTCGAATATCCCCAAAAAGAGAGACTCTCAGAATCTTTTCCCGCTGGGCCACCGATTTGCACTGGATCAGAAGGTCACCTGATCGAAGTTTCCTTGCACAATGTACGTCACCAAATTCTTTTCCAATTACGGTAGCCAATTTTATAGGGTTATTGAAAATTAACGACTTGGACCCTTCCACAGTCGAAATTATAATTGGGAATTTATCCCCCGGTTCATCTTTATCCTTAATCCCTTCCCGCACCTCCGACTCTTCACTACTTCCATCACCGGGCCGACCCCTCTTCATGGCCGACACTCAAGAAGTTCTAACACTTCTTGACGAGGGCACCCAATCATCCTCACCCAGTACCCCCTCCATATACTCTCATCCCCTGGGGATCCCCAAGAGTGAAAATAAGGACCTTACCGATCAATACCAAAATACAAGTACTCAGAACCAGAGGTGATACCGAAATACCAGAAGTACTTGGAAGCACCCCCTTCCTCCTCAACCTCTCACCTAACCTCAGTCCTGATTCTGATCGTGTTTATTTGTTTTTTCTCCCCATTATCTTCAATTTCTATCCTTCCCACTTTCTTAACGTCCCCCATCCCAACATATCACTCGACTTCTTATCTTAAAAAAAAAGTCACCTTTCCCCGATTCTTCTTTTTCTTCTTCTTCTTCTTCTTCTTCTTCTTCTTCTTCTTCTTCTTCTTCTTCTTCTTCTTCTTCTTCTTCTTCTTCTTCTTCTTCTTCTTCTTCTTCTTCTTCTTCTTCTTCTTCTTCTTCTTCTTCTTCTTCTTCTTCTTCTTCTTCTTCTTCTTCTTCTTCTTCTTCTTCTTCTTCTTCTTCTTCTTCTTCTTCTTCTTCTTCTTCTTCTTCTTCTTCTTCTTCTTCTTCTTCTTCTTCTTCTTCTTCTTCTTCTTCTTCTTCTTCTTCTTCTTCTTCTTCTTCTTCTTCTTCTTCTTCTTCTTCCTCTTCTTCTTCTTCAAATTTTTTTTTCTTCAACACTTCCATCACCTAATCTGTTGAAAACTCTCTCAAACATTAATAATAATAACAAAAACGATCTCTTATAATGCTGCATCTTCCTCTTTCACACATGTGGTACTCTTTACTGTATCAGAATGCACTGCTCTTCTGCTATTTAAACAGACGGCTCTCAATTCGACCTCTCCTTCATACCTTGCCTAAAAAATCCAACTGTTACAACGTTTCTTCTCTCCATTCTCTGAATTCGCCTTTATTGCATCCCTCAAGAAATGTGTTTAATCGCATAACTGACCTAAAACTTTTTAAAACCCCAGTTTGCTATGAATGTTCGCTCTCCATCAACCATTCTTTTTTTCCAACTTCAGTGCCAACTCACTCCTCTCACCCCTCACTCTCAAAGCAACCATCCCACTCTTCTCCATCCAAGCCTCCCTCTCACCTCTCTCAAAAACTCCCCCCTCACCTTTCTCCCACCATTCATCCCCCTCACTCATCCTTCCCAAAGTTGCCTGAGACATTGATGCAAATGGGCAAATGAGAGTTTCCTCACTCATCCTTTCTCCTCCTCATTCGGCCCCCTCCCCTAGCAATTCTGCAATCCCCCACACTCTTTCAACAACACTCCTGACCTCCCCCCCTCGTCACTTGTCCTACCCTCCCCCTCCTTCCCCACCCCTGCACCCAAAGCCTCCTCCCCTACCTCTTCATTAAAAGTATGGACCTCAAATATCCAGGGCCTTCGCTCAAACCTTTCAGATCTTTCCATACAGGTTGTCACTGACAAACCAGACATAATCTGCCTAACAGAAACGTTCCTCCCCAAAGAGGTGTCTGACTCCCAAGTATCTCTCCCGGGTTACTCCCTCCTCCGGTTTGACAGACCTGAGCCTCGCCCTGGTGGAGGAGTTGCTCTCTTCATCAAAGACTATTCCTCACTCTCCATGCACTGCTCTCACTCCGCCACACCCCCAGGAATACCTCTGGCTACGGCTTCCCCTCCATTCCCACCTCATGTTTATATGTGTACTGCACCGTCCACCTAACAGTGATGACTCCATCTACAACTCACGATCTGAAAACATGGACCAACTTCTATCTTCTCATCCAAACTCTCTCTTCCTCATATGTGGTGACTTTAATTGTCATCACGCCAGTTGGCTAGGTGTGGGTACCTCTCTCACCTGCCATGGCACCTCAGCAAAAGCTTTCTGCGACTCATTAGGACTGAATCAATCGGTCAACTTCCCGACCCGGATCTCAACCAATGGTGCTTCATCTCTTCTGGATCTGATTTTGACAAATTTTCCTGACAATATCTGCTACTCTTCCTTCGCTCCAATAGTTTCTTCTGACCACGTCCTTGTCAAAGTGGACATCTCTCTGGCTGTTATCAGAGAACCACCTCACCGCCGTCGAGTCTGGCATTTCACTCAAGCCGACTGGCAGGGCCTCCGAGCAGCCATCAAACTTGTAGACTGGTCTCCTATCTCTACTTTCTCAAACATCAACTCATCCTGGGAATTCTTTCAAAGAAACTTGCTCTCCCTCATGCACAGATTTATCCCCTCTCGTGTTCAGTTGTCCTACCCTTCCTCCCGCCCTTGGTTTACTGAAGCTTGTGGTGAGGAAGTTGTCCTGAAACAACTTGCCTTTGCCTCATGGAAAGCAAACCCAACTGAGGGTAATCTCAGTTCCTTCCATAAAGCTCGGAACAAGTGTGTATCTACCCTCAGGGGAGCCAGGAAACAACATCTTTCTCATCTCAAGTCTGAAATCTCAAACCTCTCTCCCTCCTCAAAATCCTGGTGGCGTTTAATCAAATCTGTTTCTAGTGTATGTTCCCCCTCCATCCCCTCCCTTACCTCAAATGGCCGCACTGCTGATACCACACGTGATAAAGCTGAATGTCTAAACTCGGTGTTTGCAGCTAAATCTTGCGTCCTAAACCCATCACTTTCTCTACCCACCTTACCCAGTCGCAACCAACTGTCCCTGGACTCTGTGTCCTTTTCTCCGGACATGGTGGAGACATTGCTTTCAAACCTCGACTCAGATTCTGCAACCGGTCCAAACAGCATCAGCCCACGTGTCCTCAAAGCCTGCTCTTCTGCTCTTGCTCACCCTCTCTCTCTGTTCTATTCACCGTCTCATTTTCTCAAGGTCATCTGCCATCTGCTTGGAAATCTGCTAACATCACTGCCCTGCATAAAAAGGTGCAAAAACAGATCCCTGTAACTACAGACCAATCAGCCTTCTCCCAATCATCAGCAAGGTTATGGAATCCATCATCGCTTCAGACATGAAATCCTTCCTCTTCTCCAATGGCTTGATTTCCGATCATCAATTTGGTTTCAGACCAGGTCACTCTACCCTGGATATGCTGCTTCTGCTCTCCCATCAATGGATGGAGGTCCTCAATGCCAGACAGGAAATCCGAGCTGTATCCCTGGACATATCACGTGCCTTTGACACAGTCTGGCACCCTGCACTACTCACCAAACTCTCTTCCCATGGTATTCAAGGCCATCTCCACTCATGGCTCGCAGACTTCCTCTCCTGTCGCAGTCAACGTGTGGCCCTAAATGGAGTTCTTTCATCCCCTCTTCCTGTGCAGGCTGGAGTTCCTCAAGGTAGCGTTCTGGGCCCTGTTCTTTTTCTGGTTTTCATCAATGATCTCTCCAACTCTCTGGAAAATCCTCTTTATCTCTTTGCCGACAACTCCACCCTCTGCCGTACCATCGGTTATCCCTCAGACCGGCAAGCAGCAGCTTTTTCGCTCACTGCTGATCTGGATAAAATCACAAACTGGTCCAACACGTGGAACATGTCTTTCAATCCACACAAATCTCACACTCTCACTATGTCTCTTCGAAAGGACCGTTTAGAAAACCCCCATCCACTTTCTCAACAATCCTCTGGAAGAAGTCCTTTCTTTCAAGCTTCTGGGTCTCACTATCTGCCATGACCTTTCCTGGGAAAGCCACATTTCAAACCTCGCCTCCAAAGCCAGTCGCCGACTGGGAATCCTCCGTCGTGCAAAGTCCTTCCTCGGCCCTCTTGAGCTCCTGACCACTTACAAAGCTTTTGCCCGTAGCCTGATGGAGTACTGCTCTCCCCTCTGGGCTGGTGCTCCTGCCTCCCACCTTTCTCGGCTTCATGCTGTCGAAACCAGGGCATTTAAGATCATCGGCATCTCCCGCAATGAAGCTGAGTCTTTGGGCCTCTCACTCAATCACCGCAGGTTGGTCGGTGGTCTTTCTGTCTTCTACCGACTCCTCTCCAGCCTTGCCCCCCCTGCTCTCTCTGCGATTTGTCCCCACCACATTTCCACAGGGCGCTCAAGGTCCGCCAACAACCCCCTTCTGGTAAAACTACCAAAATCACGAATCAGTGCTCATCTTCACTCTTTCATTCCTCTTTTTTCCCGCCTTTGGAATAAACTTCCTCACTCTATTCTTTCCCATTCTTCCCTCCAGGCTTTCAAAACAGCTGTTCACCAGCTACCTCTTATCTTCCCCCATCCAAATCCTCGATATTTTCTACCCCCGATAATCCACCCAAGCCCACTTCCTTCAATTCCCCTGCTTTCCTTCCTGAAAGTCCCTGTAATGTCCATCTTCTCTTCGCCATGTTCCCCGTCCCATCCCCATCCCTCTCCCTTCCACAGTTCACCTAATGTGTCTGTTCCCCACTGTTTTGTCCCTTCCACTCCCTCTCCTCTTGTCTCATGCCCCCTTGCTGTGAGTTGTGTGTTCGCTCTCATACGAGCCTCGACAAGGTATACAAAAAAAAAAAATGTCACGTGATTTTGACACAGTCTGGCATCTTGCCCTGCTCACCAAACTCTCTTCGTATGGTATCCAAGGCCATCTCCACTCATGGCTCGCAGACTTCCTCTCCTGTCATAGTCAATGTGTGCCCCTAAATGGAGTTCTTTCATCCCCTCTTCCTGTCCAGGCTGGAGTTCCTCAAGGTAGCGTGCTGGGCCCTCTTTTTTTTCTGGTTTTCATCAATGATCTCTCCGACTCTCTGGAAAATCCTCTATATCTCTTTGCTGATGACTCCACCCTCTGCTGTACCATCGGTCATCCCTCAGACCGGCAAGCAGCAGCTTTCGCTCACTGCTGATCTGGATAAAATCACAAACTCGTCCAACACGTGGAACATGTCTTTCAATCTGGACAAATCTCACACTCTCACTATGTCTCTTCGAAAGGACCGTTTAGAAAACCCCCATCCACTTTCTCAACAATCCTCTGGAAGAAGTCCTTTCTTTCAAGCTTCTGGGTCTCACTATCTGCCATGACCTTTCCTGGGAAAGCCGCATTTCAAACCTCGCCTCCAAAGCCAGTCGCCGACTGGGAATCCTCCATCATGCAAGGTCCTTCCTCGGCCCACTTGAGCTCCAGATCACTTACATAGCTTTTGTCCGCAGCCTGATGGAGTACTGCTCTCACCTCTGGGCTGGTGCTCCTGCTTCCCACCTTTTTCAGCTTCACGCTGTCGATACTAAGGCATTTCGGATCATCGGCATCTCCCGCAATGAGGCTGAGTCTTTTGGCCTCTCACTCAATCACCGCAGGTTGGTCGGTGGTCTCTCTGTCTTCTACCGTCTCCTCTCCAGCCTTGCCCCCCCTTGCTCTCTCTGTGATTTGTCCCCACCACATTTCCGCAGGGCGCTCAAGGTCCGCCAACAAACCCCTTCTGGTAAAACTACCAAAATCACGAATCACTGCTCACCTTCACTCTTTCATTCCTCTTTTTTCCCGCCTTTGGAATAAACTCCCTCACTCTATTCATTCCCATTCCTCCCTCCAGGCGTTCAAAACAGCTGTTCACCACCACCTCTTATCACCCCCCATCCAAACCCTCGATCTTTTCTACCCCCGATAATCCACCCAAGCCCACCTCCTTCAAATTCCCTGCTTTCCTTCCAGAAAGTCCCTGTAATGTCCATCTTGTATCCCCCATGTTCCCCGTCCCATCCCTCACCCTTCCACAGATCTCCAAGTGTCTCTGTTCCCCACTATTTTGTCCTTCCCACTTCCTCCCCTCCTGTCTCATGCCCCCCCCCCCCTTGATGTGCGTTGTGTGTTAGCTCTCATACAAGCCTCGACAAGGTATACAAAAAACAATTAAAAAAAACAAAACACAGACCATGCAATATGTTGTGTATTCTCCATAATGAATCTCAAAAGAATAACTTTGAGGATGTACACAAACATGTCGTGGTAATGTATTCTTTCATCACTAATTTACATTATTTTCACACTGTACAAGTATATACAAGTGAAGAAAATATACGGATGAAACAATTGGACTGTTACTGTACTGTATCATATGTTATAGTTCAAAGGATCTTTGATAGGAATGACCACAGTCATGAGGAATAAAGCCATACATCCTCAATATGATAATATGCTTGTTCGTCCGTTCTTCCGTCTGTCCATGTGTAACAATCCTGAACACCCATTGGTTGGACAGCTTTACTGACTCCACCCACAATTGTAATCTGAACAAAAATCATACGGCCGCCATGTTGGTTCTATGCGAAGCCAAAGACATCTTCTGAGCTGTCATATTCACAATCACCATGCCCTCCCTATAAGTTTTCCCTTCTTTGTAAAATGACCAAAGCGACTGTTAAAAAGCTCATCAAATATCAAAAGGTTGGAGCTGTTAGATGGTCCTTGTGAAGGCCACAGGAAGGAAAGGCCTCATACTTCAGTCCTTATGCTTCAGGCCTCTGTGTCGGTCTATGGGCCAGTGCAATTGAAATATACCTGAGCTTTGCAACTATGATGTATTATATATGCACATTGACAGAGGGCATGTTTTTGCTCCAAACCGAGTTATTTTTTTTCTTTTCGGAGCAATCGAGGCAGCCAAATTAGATCTATGACTTTTTTTAGTCAGGTCAGGCCAGATTAGATCTGTGACTTGCTTCAGGTATCATGTAAACCTGTACGAAACTGCTCCACGGTATCTGCGGCGACTACTCCATGGTATTGTCGGCGACTAAACCGTCTCCCCCACCAGGTTTTCTGGTGAGGAGGGTGTTTGGATATGGACAGCCAGCAGGATTAAAAACAAAACCTGTTGAAGGACGGAGGAGCTCCTTGTGAGCCAAAAGCCATCCATATCTATTGCCCAACTGTGTCTGCGGACGTCCTCCTGCAGTTGGGTCACTTCTTATTAGGAGGTTGGTGGCAGGATTTGCACTCCGGCCACCGTAAAACCCTTCATTCCGCAAAACACAAAAACGCAAAGAAATCTGAAAACCCACTCCGTGGGAGTACCTCCTGTGCAGCTTCCCTTCACAGGGCAGCTCACCGGATGACGGGATTGGGGCAAAGCCTTCGGGACCCCCAATGTTTGATGAAAGGAGGGAAACCACGGGGTAACATCCCTGGGTCAGATTGCGGGAGAGTGTGTCAGAGTGGTGCTGAGGTGTCGTCGACCAGACGGTGGTGCCCTTGGGTTAACCTGAGGCGGTCCCTTCGGGTTGGTGCCTGGAATATCCTATCCCTAAGAGAGGATGATTACCTGTCTCCATCATCATATGAGCTCAAGCATTTGGACATCGGTATTGCAGCACTCTCTGAGGTTTGGAGATCGGATTGCGGCGAGATAATGGTGGGTGGTTACACCTACTATTGGTGTGGTCGCTCTGATGATTACCATACCCAAGGAGTTGCTGTAGCTGTGTCCAATCAGCTGACCCCAATGATAATTGAGGTAACACCGGACAACGAGCGTATTATGAGACTAAGGATTCGTCACTCCTTTGGTGTCATTTCCCTGGTCTCTGTCTATGCTCCGACTGAGGCGAGTGATCTCACCATGAAGGATGCATTCTACGCCACGCTCGAGTCTGTGGTTGATCAGTGCCCCAGACGAGATACACTTCTAGTCTTGGGGTTTTCAATGCATCGACTGGAACTGATAGGGATGGTTATGAGGTGTGTGTTGGTCCCCATGGGTCAGGAACTATGAACCAGAATAGCAATAAGTTCCTTGACTTTGCAAGAAGTCATGGACTTAGGGTGGCTGGTTCATGGTTTCAGCACCCACAAGCTCATCACTGGACTTGGTATTCCAACGCTGGTGGTTTGGCAAAGGAGATTGACTATGTCCTCGTGGATGGTCGCTGGATACAGAACTGCAGGGTCTACCGGAGTGCTCAGTTCCTCAATACTGACCACCGGCTTGTTGCAGCAACTCTAAAGTTGCACCTTAAATCCAGGAGAATGGTACCATCCCAGCCTAGGCTGGATGTTGGCAAGCTCAAGGATGAGGGGGTAGCTGAGGAGTTTGTGAACAAGCTGAGTAGAGATTGGGGGGTCTGGGTGCTTTGGGAGGTCCTGAAGAGTTGTGGAGTGCCTTCAAGACCACCATCCTTAATGTTGCCAGTGGATGTCTTGGAACTCACCATAGGGCAAAGAAGAATTTTGTCTCTCAATGGACACTGGATACCATTGACCAGAGTCGCAGGGCCAGGCTGAATGGCAGAGCTGAACTGTTCAGGGAGCTGAGGCATAAAACTGTTTGTGCGCTAAGGGTGGACAAGGAGGCCTATGTGCGAGGAATCTGTGAGAGGGTAGAGCATCACCTGTGGACAGGTGATTCTCGTCCCGCTTACAGGGGAATTTGCGCACTGCGTTCATCCAAGCCCATCCCTCGGAGCACTGCAGTTAGAGCAGTGAGTGGTAGGCTCTTGACAGAGGAGTCCGAAGTGAAAGCCCGCTGGGCCGGTTACTTTGAACGGTTGTACCAGGCTGATCCACCAGCTGTCGAGTTGGACGTCAAGGGTGTTACAATTCTTGTTGCTGACCCTCGAATCAACTGTGGTCCACCATCGCTTGTGGAAACACAGGCTGCGGGAACTGGTTGAAATGGGGGTAAAGCTCCAGGGATCTGTGGCATCCATGCCGAACTTCTCAAGGCTGGTGGAAATGCTGCACTCGTGTCGTTGCATGCAGTTTTGTGCTCTGCCTGGAACACAGGCATCATCCCAACTGATTGGATGAGGGGCCTTGTTGTCCCTCTCTGGAAAGGGAAGGGTGATCGCCAAGACTGCAACAACTACCGAGGGGTGACGCTGCTCTCATTGCCGGGCAAGGTCTTTGCTCGGATAATTCTTGATGGGATTCGCCATCATCTGCTTGAGCACCAGCGTCCAGAGCAGTCAGGCTTTACACCAAAGAGGTCAACGATTGACCGCATCCTTGCTCTTCGGGTCCTCACCAAACGCAGACGAGAGTTTCGGCAGGGGCTGCTTGCAGCCTATGTTGATCTCTGTAAAGCGTTTGATTCAGTGAATTGGGATGTCCTCTGGAGGATTCTTGGTCTTCGTGGGGTGCCAACAAAACTGATCGATCTGATGGCTGAACTCTACCCTGGTACTGAGAGTGCTGTGAAGTGTGGTGGTACCATCTCTTACTTATTTCCAGTTGTTACTGGAGTTCGTCAGGGGTGTGTACTGGCCCCCACACTTTTCAGCACTTGTATGGACTGGATTCTAGGGAGGATGTCGGAGAGATCAAGCTGCGGTGCATCGTTTGGGAATGTCAAGATCTCTAACCTTGATTTCACAGATGATGCAGTCATCTTTGCGGAGAGTTTAGATATCCTTTCGGGGACCCTCGAGGTGCTGAATGAGGAGTCAGAACCGCTGGGACTACGGGTTTCCTGGTTCAAAATTAAGATCCAGGCTTTCAATGACGTCTTGGATGCTGTTGTCCTGTCTGTGCCTGTTTGTGGTGAGCATGTTGAGGTCGTGGAGAGATTCACTTACCTTGGCAGTGATATTCATGTCTCTACTGGCTGTGAGTCAGAGGTCAATAGACGTCTGGGTCGGGCCTGGGGATTCATGGATTCACTTGGATAATGGGGTGTGGTGCTGCTGGTACCTGGGCGGGAGGCCAAAAGTCCGAGTCTTCAGTTCCTTGGTGCTTCCAGTCTTGCTCTATGGATGCGAGACTTGGACTCTGACCAAAGATCTGAGATGGAGACTTAATTCCTTTGGTACCAGGTCTCTTCGGAGAATCCTTGGCTATCGCTGGTCGGACTTTGTGTCCAACGAGCGGTTGCTGAGAGAGACTCGGATGAGATTTGTTACCCGCATAGTCCGTGAGCGTCAGCTGCGGCTGTATGGACATGTGGCTCGTTTTCCTGACGCTGATCCTGCTCACCAGATTCTCTCAGCGAGGGAGTCTCCTGAGCGGAGGAGGCCAGTGGGTCGACCACGTGCCTCATGGTTGCAGCAGGTTGATCGGCATCTCAAGAAGATGGGGATGGGCCTGGCATCTGCCTGGGGGATGGCCAGACGGAGCCCCCTGGAGTACCGGCGGAAAGTGGACGCAGTGACGCGCTGATCTGGCACATGCTCCCATACCTGACCTGACCTGTGGCAGCAGTTTGTTGCCTTATACACCTCCCAAATAACTATGTGGCATTCTCTCGAACAAGGTGTTTTACTGAGTTTCTGTGGGTCCCTGCTATTAATTGCGACTATTTTCTCTGAAACTACTCTACCAGGGATGATAAAATCCATGTAATTATAAAGGTCTTTGTCCGAGGAGTTCTGGGAATCTTGCAAGATTGTGAAAGGAAAAAAAGATTCCCCCCCTCACTGTGCGTTGCGTGTTCGCTCTCATACGAGCTTTGTCAATGTTTCCAAAAAAAAAAACATCCGTCATTATTGACTTCTAACGATGTGTATATATGCATCTGAAAGAAAGCAGGCAATTGGTTTGGGGGAGTTTATTGGCACAATGAGGCTGCTCATGGTCACTTGAGTGTTGCAATTCCATGAGGTTTTCACATATCCCGTGGAATTGTGAATTGGACAGGTGACCGTAATGTGCCATGAGATGTGGGAGCTATTCTGTTGTTATTTCAATTGCAGTTCCTGTGAAATCGGTGCTGGCAAGATAGAGTAGGGGGGGGGGGAGTTCAATATTCTACTATTTCGATGAGATAATGAAGAAATATATAATGATAGATATGGGTAATGCCAAGGGGGTATGGAGGGGTCAGGTTTGGGGTTCAGAAGGGGGCACAGCAAAGATGGGACAGAGTTGGGAGGGGATAGTTGAGGCTTTGTGGGTGGGGGGGGGTTGAGTAGTTGTGATGGTGTGGGGGGAGGGGTTTAAGACTTGGAGTGTGGTGGGCATTGAAGCCTTAGGGTTGGAAGGGGGAGGTGGAGCACTTGGGGTTTGGGCTGGGGGATTGAGGACTTGAAGTCAAATTTGACGTTGCGGTAATGTTCCACAGGTCTCTGCGAGTGGCATCATAATATATTTTGGTTGGCTAAGCACCAATGCTACAATTAGCATGAACAAGAGAAATAGGTGCTGCAAAACAATTACTTGCAAGGCAAATAAGTCGCTCGACTTTCACAACAAAATCCCTCCGAGAGCATTATGAAATGTCTTGCACACAAAGAATATGACATCGTTATCTCTTCCCAGGGCACAACCAGCCTAGTCATCAATCAGCTTTTCCAATTCTCGGATCTTGCACCAATGTGGACTAAATCATTCTCACATGAGACACAATTTGAAAGGCAGGTACACCCCGATTGAGCTACCCTGCCTCCATGTCTCTATACGAGTGCCCGCAAGATGGTCAGAAAGTCACCTGGCCACTTTGTAGGAATTGTTGTTGGGGAAACGGTATGGAAATTGTGGAACATCAGCACATGGGAGACAAGATGAGCTAAGACATTGTTACTTAGTCTTGCTAATTCAAGTTATACAAAGTAAATTTCACAATTGTCTCCATTTTCCTTGTACACGGTTTTCTTTGCGGCAGGTCAGCAGGAGAACTGCGAGACACGAACCATCCTGGAAAAACGGCAACAACAAACATGATTTACACATTGTTTTTGTTTTGTGGTCAACAGAAATCTCGGCTCGTGGAGGAGTTAAATGGGCTAGAGAGCAGCAGGTTCACAGACTGGCAAAGGGTCAAAGGAAAACAGGGAGACAAACAGAGTAAAAGTTTATAATTGGAAAAAAAGCTGGACTTACTGGTCAGTAAAGCTCACGCTTCAACGAGTATCCATTTGTCTTGGTCGCGGCAGATGTTGAAGTGAAAAAGAGATTGACAATTGAGAGAAAGCTTGAGAATCTCCACTTCACATCTGCCGGTGGTTGGATGAGTTGGTCTGGGGACCAATCCGAGCATCACTTGACTGTTGCAGAAGGCGTGGACGAGATGTTGTGGCCTTGCCCCATGTCCGTGACAAATGAAAGCACAAACTGCCCTTTTTGTTGAGAGATGGTGATTCAAATGGATTTCTTTACACCTCCAGTAAAACCACTTTTTTTTCTTTGTTGAAGATGACCACTTGATTGTTATTATTGAAGCCACACTGCGACCACGCCGCGACCACGCCGCGACCACGCTGCGACCACGCCGCGACCACGCCGCGACCACGCCGCGACCACGCCGCGACCACGTCGCGACCATGCCGCGACCACGCCGCGACCACGCCGCGACCACGCCGCGACCACGCCACGACCATGCTGCGACCACGCCGCGACCACGCCGAATCAAATAGTATCAAATCACCATCTCTCAACAAAAATGGCAGTTTGTGCTTTCATCTGTCACATACGTGGGACAAGGCTATAACATCTCTTCCACGCCGTCTGCAAGTCAAGTGGTGCCCGGATTGGTCCCCAGACCAACTCACCCTACAAGCGGCAGAGGTCACGTGGCAATTCTCAAGCATCTTCACTCCAACATCTGCTGTGACCAAGGCAAGTGGGATACTTGATGAAACTTTGGCTTTCCTGACTAGTAAGTTCAGCTTTTTGTCAACTATAAATTTTTACTGTTTTCATTCGACTTGATGAATAATGACAACCTGTATCGCTTTAGGGAGACAAAGACATTGCAATTATTTATCCAAGCAAATGCATTTATAAAGTAATAAAAACTTTTTTTTTCGAAAAAAAGTAAAAGGATGTCGGGATGGTCCTCGATGTTATTGCCTTTAAGAGAGGTAGCACAGAAATACACAGTCTGATGATGATGATGATGATGATGATGATGATGATGATGATGATGAATGAGAAGATTTGCCGGTTGTGAGCGATCTTGGTTTTTGGCTTTTGCCATGGTCTAGACTCTAGGGTACTGAAAAGTGATCCCTGCCTGGACAATCAGCTGAATAGACCAGGTAGGCTCCCATATGTAGCCCAAGCGACTTTTCAAGAGTCGATACTCCAACTTTAGTTTTGTAAATGGCGGGTGAGACTGTCATTATTTTTTCTGCACCATCACTTCATAGAGTGTGTTACCACCCTCACTCTCTGATAATACATATATCCGTGGGGCAATTACAAAGTTACATGCAAGAAGGTGAACTGCAAAGTGAGCCCGTCCAAAAAAATTGATATTTTAGACAACGACCTGATGGAAACTATTTAATCCCAAAAGTTTGGAGAGTAACAAGTGGTGCTTTATTTGTCAACGCCATTTTAGGTGAGCAGAAGGGAATCAGGACGATGGCGCGAGGCACCTTCAAGCAGAAACGATGAAGTACCTATTCTCTTCCCCCTCGAGGAGCTTTCTGTACGTGGCGATCTCTACGTCCAGCGCCAGCTTGATGTTCATGAGCTCCTGGTAGTCACGCACATGCCGAGCCATATCGTTCTTAGCCTTTGCCAACTCATCCTCCAACGTAGTAATGGCGGACTTCCCTTCCCGAACCGATGCCTGTCCACGCTCCTCTGCCTCCTGAATGGCACTTTCCATCTGTTTTCGCTGCCAACACAATGAGAACATCTTTTTAATACTCTTTCTTTCTGTTGGCACAATAAGACATAAACTGAAATGTCTGGGTTGGGTTTTTGTTGTTTTTAAATCATACAATCCTAAAACTTAACCCTGACATGATATGACCAAAACCTTTCTGCTCTGGCATCAGATGTGCTTCCATTACATCTCAAAAGGTGCATTTATATTGCTCCATTTGGCTAAGCAGAGGCAGAACAAGTGAGATGACGATCCCCGGAAGGCCAGTTTGGTTTACACTTATGCAGTGAGAGGTTATCCTTGTAAGTATTCGTCATTTTGCAGTTGCTGTCCAAATGTAAGAATAATGGGAAGTGCCCAAACGTGGTGAGGAAAGCACCCAAAGTCTCCTTGGCCTAGGTCTTGCAAATGACACAAGATTCCTGCCAAGTTTGCTGCTCGTAAGGGATTAAAATACATAAATGCTTGTAAGTGGCCCACCCAGAATTGGCTCTTCAAACCCAATCCTGCATCTAAACACATTTAAGAGGCTCGGTATAAGATCTTCATAGACCGAAGCTATAGATAAGTAGATTTGGGTTCTAATGTACCATACTCTGTTAGAGAGCGTCGGTGCTGCCGAAGCAGTTTCTTGGCAAAGGGTTATACTGGATGGTTTGCCATTGCCTTCCCAGCAGTACTTATGGCAGGAAGTTGGAATTTAACCATGGCGCAAGCGATATCTCACCTCCTCTTCGCAAAGAACACCGTGGGATCTGTAACGTCCGCCGAATAATGCCGGCAGATAGGACCCTCAGTTTAACGTCCATCCGAAGGACGGCACACACGTTGATGAATCACCCTGCCGGGATTCATAGCTGGGTTTATAGCTGGGACGGGATTCAAACCGAGACGAGACAGGTTTGAGACAAGTGTGAGATTAAAACAAAGAAAATGATTCCATTTACTTAACTCATTAACCAGCCTATTCCAGTCCACAGCAGTACAAAGGTTGCCCTCTACTTATGTTGAAGGGTGTTTCGCATGTTCATCAGCAGCAGCCCAATTTTATTCCCAAGCAGCCTTGGGAATAAAACCCACACCAGAAAGTGAGGAAAGAAACTCGCCCTTAAACACTCGACCAAACTGCAGGCTCGTATACAAAGCTCATAGACTGAGACAATGGATAACAAACTTTGAAGGTTAATTTTCAGTAGACATCCCTTTTTATGTTCCTCATTTTAATCAATCATATATTTTGAGTAATGATTTTAAAGTCTTCTGATGTAGTAATTACCTCCGCGACCAAAGGTGGACAGAGGTTTTGTATTCACTCCTGCTTGTCTGCCTGTGAGCAGGATATCTCAAAACGTCACGGACGGATTTGGACAAAACTTGGTGGACATGTTGGGTGTGTCACTGATAGAATTGATTTGTTTTTCGGTGAAGATCTGGATCCAGACACAAGAATTTTTTTTATTTAGTTTAGTGATTCTTCAGTATTGAGACATCGGCCCAAAAACTATATGTAGCACAATATCTCAAAACGTTATCGAGGGGATCGGACGAAACCTGGCGGATAGGTTGGGTGTGCGACAAGGAAGGATTGATTCAGTTTTGGTTCAGGTCCGAGTTCAGGTCCAGCCTATCAGTGGGATACAAGACGCAAACCGGACAACCTGGCGCAGGGAGGTATGTGCTGTACGGAGCGTTGTTCTAGTGAATTTGATGCGATTCTAAGCACATCGTCCCAACCTCGACGCTTTGCCTTGTTGGTCACCGGCTTGCTTACCTGCCTCTGCAGGGTGTCCATCTCACACCTAAAACGCTGTACGCGATGGCGAAGCTCCTCGATTTCACTCTTTGCATTGCGGAGTTCGCGGCAGTTTCGTTCAGTTGATTCATTCATGTCAGTGATCTAAATACAAAAAGACAATAGTTGATCATCTGTCATTATCCAATGTGGAATATTTTCAAAAAACATTAAAACCAGTTTTTCTACAGGATCTTAGGCTCATGGAAGAGCTGGAACACAAATTGCATACACAAACGAAAACAAATACATGAGACAACATCTGAGTTGACTTCAGACCAGTGCAGCAACTGAGCTTGGGGGAAGTGACATCTTTTCCCAGAGCATTCTGCACAGGTGGCGCCACCTTTTTTTTATAACATCTCTTTTTTCTGTACTCAGCTGGGAAACTAAGGAGGAATTTCCTCTTCCCCATGGATGCCAACCGATGGGGTTTGATAGTGCTCTATCCTTTTAAGTGCTGTGCATCAAGCAAGGAGCAACACATAACTTTTTAAAGTCTTTGGTATGACTCAGCCAGAGTCTAAATCGAACCACTGACCTCCCAGAAACTTAGCGGATGCTCTAAGCAAGAACTAAGCTCATGGTAGAGCAAGGTGACACAGGATAAATAAAGTAATGCACTGATATTGGGGCAGTGGAGCCACATTTGGACAAAACAAGCGAGGGAAAGAACAAACAAGACAAGAGGAAAGAGAGGAGGAGAGCAAACACAGTAGCCTGTAAGTCAGAGGGTTGGGTTAGGTAAGGTTAATGTGGGTAGAAAAGATTGTGAGTGGATATATTTATGAGATGGTAATGAACTGCCTATATGAAGTCCTGGAGGAAAGGGTGGAATTGAATGACCTCAGAAAGAGAGTTCTACAAATGGACAGACTGAAGAGAGCAGGCAAATTATAAACAAGAGCAGCAGCAGGCTTTCAGAGCATGGGTACTGATGCTATCTAGGCTTGCCACAGATGAAGAGTTCAGGCTGGACACAACTTATTATTTTTGTTTGTGAAGGACACCGAGACAAGAAGGCTGTGTTAAGTTAGGATGGAGCTGGATTGGTTGAGAACATGAGATTGGGAGGTAAACATTGAGTTGTGACATTCTGTTTTGTCACTCTTGAGCCTGATGTGAGGTTGTTTAAGGTGACAAATGGGATGGAGGGGTGGGGGTACATACACTAAAGATGGACGAGACTAGACATGGCACCAACAGAACTTTGAAGAAGGAGTCTGTCTGGAGAGTTCAGTCTTGAGAGGAGAAAGATGTTTTCTGGCTTGCTGAAGGATGGACACACAATGCGAGCCTTCAAGAGT
The DNA here is from genome assembly GCF_056783735.1 of Eptatretus burgeri. Taxonomy (NCBI): domain Eukaryota; kingdom Metazoa; phylum Chordata; class Myxini; order Myxiniformes; family Myxinidae; genus Eptatretus; species Eptatretus burgeri. The sequence goes on from NC_140962.1 coordinate 30,065,564, forward strand.
AACTTAAAGTCACCCTCAGCTGGGTTCACCTTCCAAGTTGAGTAAAGCTGCGTGACCACAACTGCCTCACTACAAGATTCAGTTTACCAGGGCCGAGAGGATGGATAGGATATCCACAGAAGGGATGGGATAATCTTGTGCATGAGTGATAGTTGGCATTTGTGGAAGTATTTCCAGTTGGAATAAATATCGGATGCTATGGAGATGGTAGCCCACTCTTTTTGAGAGTGCAGGTTGCAGTCCCAGCCTGTTAGCCTATGCAACCAGCAAGTCTCTGCAGTGTTTAGCTCATTCCATAACAAGAGCCAGTGAGATATTGGCTTTGACCCAAAAATGTGAGCACCAAGAGGGGTAGAAGAGGAAGAGGAGAGATTGCGTAGAAAGTTAATCATCACCAAGTCCTGGAGGGAGGTCGTAGCAGCTCCAGAAATTTGTGTTGGAAGTTTATAGATTGGGTCAGTCCTACAGTCGCATAAGGTCTTAGCTGCAATGCCATGGGTGGTTGTTGCCGAAGTGACTGACACCCAGTCAGCTGGAATGGAGGCAAGTCACCACAGATGAGGAACATGGTTGGGATACAGTAGATTGTTATGAGTTGATCCATATTTACAGAATTCGAGGTGTGTTTGAGAGTCATCATCATTGGGTGGATGGTACACCACGCAGACAAACATGAGCGAAAAGTGATGCAAGTCAAATGACCACTGAAGACATTTTAAAAGTATTTATTTTCCTTCTACTGTGTGTGAAACCAGAGTTGGTGTCAAAGCCACCCAATGCTCGCCTGTTTATACATTTATCGTTTTTAAAAGACTAGTCTACTAATATTTTTTTATAAAGCATTGCAGCGAAGTGTGATCCAAATAATTTTAAAGCAATATATTTATATTTGTATATTGTAATCAGCAAACTAGTACACATATTAAATGAATGGCAAGCGTCTCGTATAAACAGGCGAGCATTGGGTGGCTTTGAAACCATCTTAGGTTGAAATTTTAAATTTTTTTAAAAATCATTTGTTAATTTCAACTTCACTTCATCAATAATATACCCCAAAGGAAACTCCATGCCAAATATCAGCATCCTAGTCCACATATTAAAAGAATGGCAAGCTTCTAAATAACTTGCACCAAAAACTTTAACGTTGATGTGCTACAAAAAAAGTTAAGTTCAAAACAGGTCAAAAATTTAAAACATTTGAAATTATTTTTTCATGTCAACTTCACTACATCAACAATATACCCCAAAGGAACCTCCATGCCAAATATCAGCATCCTAGTCCACATATTAATGAATGGCAAGCTTCTAAATAACCTGCACCAAAAACTTTAACATTTTCACGCTCACGCCGGGGGTATCACTGTAGCTCTCTGTTCTTTGAACAGGCAAGCTAAAAAAATGGTTTCAAAGTTTTTTTCAATCTGATTTTGAGCTTAACAATTGAAACGTCCTTCAAAAACACCGAGTTTGTAAGTAAAGATGCAATGTATGGAAAAACAAAAACATGGAGGTAATCTGGGACCATCATCAGTTTGAGTACATTTTCTATGGGTTGTAATAAACAAGGGGGAGTGGCCAACAACATTGACACTCAAGGGCATAACTGGAAAGTAAACGATTTACAAGCAATGATGTTATGCATTCAAGCTTCAAGTCAGTATCGAATGATGGGTTTAATTTCACCAAAAGCAGTGATGAAAGTATCTGCACTGGGGGTAACGGGAAGAAGTGGAATGATGTTAATGAGATGGAAGAGTAGGGAAGTGAGAACTGTTGCTGCATCCACAATGTTTTCAGGTTGAAATACCGTTTAGTTTCTCGACTGCTGACATCATAAGCGGCCACCTACATGTTGCAAAGATTTAATATTTACATTTACAGGAGAAACTGCTGTGATGTTCAATTTTCCTAAGGAGCATGTGGACAACCCTCAACAGGATAAGGAATGGACAAGCCGATGTGGCTGCCAGATGCATAATTGGTGCCACAAAACCTTGCCAAGCTGCAACTACAGAAACCTTGGCCAAAGCATGGAGCACATCATAACATCCTGTTCCAGACACAAGTTTCAGGTGACATCTTGGAGGTAAACTCTCTCTCCAGCAGGGCATTGGATTGTCTAGTTGACTCTTAACTAAAACTGTGATGATAGCTTCTGCTCAGCCAAACGAGAAAAGAAGATATATGATGCATAACTACGTACATGTAGATGACAACTATATTTTGCCACTGTAAGTGGTAGGGTTCGAAGGAGGACGGAAGTCTAATTATACCTGTTGTTGGCTTAATGGTTAGGGTGGTGGGCTTGGGATCCTAGGGTCCTGACTTAACATCCCACTCAGCTGTTGAATTAATACCAGGTGAGGTTGACTCAGCCCCTCAATTTTCTGAGCTCGGAAAAATGAATACCAGCTTGCTGGGATGATTGAGCCATTTGAGCATCCTGCGTTGGAGTGGTGACCCTTCCAGGATTGTGTCAAATAGCCAAGGAGTCTGGTTAGGCAGCACTGATCATGCACTGTACAGAGTATGGTCCCCAATGGAATGGAATGGAGAGGTCTAATTGTCATGAACCTGTTTTGTTTGATTTGAAAACGAACAATTCAATATTCATTCAGAAATGCCAAAAGCATTTATCCAAAGCTTGTTCACTTCAAAATGAAATGCAACTTTCATTTTTAAACATTTATCAATTCTTTTTCGAAATGATGTTGAAACCCATAAACGCAGCATACATTTGGAACTTGTGCAATCAGGTATACTGATTGGCATTAGAAAGCTTGCATGTGCTGAAATGACTTTAACATGCACAAAGATAAGCATGTTCTGTAACCAAACTCACTTTACTTTTGTACCAGCATTCCACCTCCTGACGACTTCTCGACGCGATGAGTCCGTAATTTGCCCTCACTTCATCAACTAACGACTCCAAGTTAAAGTTGAAACCAGTATCTTCCAGCTCAAGCGTCACAGTCATGTCCTGCACACGTTGCTCCATCTCATGTCGCTCCTACATTAACGCACTCACACCGTCACTTGCCATTTTCCACATCATATGTGGAACAGTAAGTTATCGTAAAACTATGTACATGTGGTGAAACAAAACCCCTACTGCATTAAAGAGATGTCTCAGGAACTCCAACTGAGAATTGAGTTCGTTCAATCTGGTCTCCATCGCCACCTTGGATATGTGAGATTCGTCCACAGCCTGAAGACAATATATGTATACAGTATATGCACAAGAGTCAAGATATGAAAAGATATATTCACAAAACCATACTTTATTTTGAAGTAGATAATGAGTTTCAAGCAGGATATGATCATCCACAGCGTGAAATGGCTGTGTTTATGTCATCTAAAAGGAACTGGATAATGGCTTCAGACTATAAAATTGCTCCAATTGGTCAATTACTGATATTATAATTTTAAATACATGTTTGTGTTGTTTAAATGAGCACCGTGACCTCTTTATTCCAGAATTGAGTGTGAGTCGCAACAAATGCTTCTTCAGTGTGACTAAAATAATGCTAAAGGCTAACATAAACCTCCTGTGTTAAAGAGCAGGTTGCGGGTCACCAAACATGTTCTGAAAATTTATCAGTACGATTATATGTGCATTAAATAGTTCGATGCAAACTATTGTGGTTGCCTAACTATTGGGAAAATTAATGAAATTTCTCGAGGCTGTTGAAAAAAAACAGCCGCGTGCCCATATATGGATGGTGACGTCACGTTCTCCAAAACAAAGCGGACGCTCACTCGCTCATTGAAGAAGTGTCCAGTTCAGCGGGCCGTTCTTTCGCTTTTTTGAGCTTGCAACTGTCTATATTATCCTTTTTTATTTTGAATTATTGTAGAACAAAGTTATTTGGATATTTTTACATCATGCCTCATATGTGAGTCGTCATGTTTTGCGAAAATGGCTGGAAAAGCGGTAATTGCTCCCACCGAGTCCCGAAGGAATCAAACATTCTCCGGCAGTGGATAAGATTTGTACAAACAAAACGGGCGAATTTTCCCCCAAAGAAAACGGGTAAAGAGGACCCTTTGGATGGACTTGTCATTTGTGGTGACCATTTCACAGCCGAGGATTACGAAGGCATAAACACATCTGATCACCACTCTGTGAATATGAGTTGTTGGTTGACAAGTTCTCTAGATACTGCTCTGTCACAGAATCAATTGTTGAGTTTAAGTGAGAAAAACCTTGAAATGTATTCTTAAAGAGTACATGGAAAAACACAGAAATAAACTTTCTGAAAAACACAAGCATGAAAAAATTTCTCGACAAATCAACTTATTATTGATTAAATAACTTTTTTTTAACAGCATCAGCAAATTGGGCTATTTCATTTCAATTGTAAAAAATTGATCAATTTTCCACTTTTTTTTCTAAATTTGGTAGAATATTTCCCAATGAGGCTAAACATGTTTTGGTATTTATATGCCACAACAGTCTCTTGAAAGTTGGGGTTGTTCTAACTGTTCACTTTCGCTGGGGTCAAGCTCAGCTGTCAGAAAGACTTCAATGCCAAGGCTACGGTGGATAATATATTTGGGTCCATTATTGATTCATTCTATTTCTGACTCTTGAGTGACTCGAGGGTTAAAAATTATTATATCAAGTCACAGACGAATCAAACTTTACGTTATTTTATGCATCGAACAAGAAAATGAAAATCTACAAACCAATTTGTCTGGTGGAGTCTGTCAGTGTGAACTGCCGGGCAGTCAGTGCTGCCACTTGTACACGAAATAGGCCGTTTTCTGGCACTTGCTAGTGGCTCAAATTTATATGGCTCAGGGCCAGAAACTCCATAGTATAAATTCCCATCATCCTCCGACTCGTCCTCGGCAATATCGGAATGAAAACACTCAATTTCATCGCCGCTGAAATCGCTCTCTGATTCGCATCTCGCCATTGTTCACACGCTGTTTCCAAATGTTCACGAAGTTTTCGGAGAATGTGACGTCATAGCATCTTCGGTAAATTCCGGTCTGTTTTTCGATCACTCACAAAAGTTTTGACTTAAAAGTTTATTTTAGCATAGTTTGAGTTTCAAATGTAAGAAAATAATTGCCCAACGATTATTAATGTGATTACAACCTTCGAATCACGAGAAGTCATCAGCGACCCAAAACCTGCTCTTTAACAATAAATATCTCACGAAAGATTACCTTATGAGTGATGACATCACAGTGATTCAAATCGAAAACAGAACTGAACTAGAAAGCATCTCAAAATGCAAAGCCCATCCACCTCCGCTTTGTACTCAACTTAAACTTGTCAAAAACAGCAGCTAAAAAAAAAAATAATGTACATTTTGTTAAATAGTGTTCTCCATGTTCTTATAATAAAGGTTTCTTGAAAATTTGATGACAAAAGCTCAAATGGTTAAAGAGTTATGGGCTGGACAGATATACTGACACTCAAATAATGGTAAATAAGTAAAGAAACAAGGAAGTGATGGCAAAACACTTCCTTCTCCTTCCACCTCAATCAAAGTTAAGTTTTTGAACTGGATTTGTCGTGTTTTTCTGTTATATTTTCGGCCCTGTGCTGTTCATAATTTCATCGAAAAATTTTCTATCTATAATTCCAGCAATCTGTGTGTGTGTGTGTGTGTGTGTGTGTGTGTGTGTGTGTGTGTGTGTGTGTGTATGTGTGTCTGTGACCGCTGTTTCTCGACAACCTCTGGTCTGATCTACTTGAAACTTGCCAGGTATATTGCTGGGGTCCTGCAGATATGCCTTTTCAAGGTTTGATATTAATCGGACAAGCGGTTCCCAAGTTACGGCCATTTATTTGCCAACCAATGACAGAACACGGTGCTATGACTTCACGGATGACGTCACAATTCTTCTTCTTCTTCTTTTTTTGCACGATTGTCGTCACAACTCTTCTTCTTCGTTTGATATGACGTCACAATTACGTACGGCCACGCACGTACGGGCACGCACCTCCGGGCCCGCACTGGTGTGACAAGTTGTACCTTGTTGTCGATATTGTTGAATTCGTTTTATCGAGTAGCCTCGGCCTTCTCGGATAGCCAAGTGCTAATCGTCTCGGTTTTCAGGTTGTTTGTCCTTCCGTTTCTCTTTTTTGTTTCTTTCAAAAAAATTTTCCTTTCTGCTTTTTTTCAAAATTATCCTATTCCCCAAGGTTAAAAAAAACTGTAAAACCCTCAAAAATCTTTCACTCCAAAACACGACCGTATTCTGCCTCTCACATGCACTTCCGATAGACATCTTTATTTTTCTTCTAACATTTTCTCAATATCGTCAATGAAGGAAACGCTTCTTCCTTCTTCCTTTAAAGGCTTTTTGAAAACGTATTAAAATGATTCACTTTCCTTATTTCTCAACAATCCCCTTGAAGAAATCCTTTTATTCAAGGTTTTGGGCCTCACTATCTGCCATGATCTTTCCTGGGAAAGTCACATTTCCAAACTGGCCTCCAAAGGCAGTTGCTGACTGGGCATCCTCTGTCGTGCAAAGTCCTTCGTTGGCACACCTGAGCTCCTGACCACATACGAAGCTTTCATCCGCAGTTTGATTGAGAACTGCTCTCCCCTTTGGGCTGCTGCTCCTGCCTCACACCCTGCTTGGCTTCATGCTCTGGAAACCAAGGCATTTAGGATCATTGGTATCTCCCACGATGAGGTTGAGTCTTTGGGTCTCCCACTCTCCTACTGCAGGCAGGTCAGTGGTATTTTTGTCTTTTACCGCATCCACTCTGGCCTTGCCCCCTCCCTTTCTCTGTCTGTGCTCTGTCCCTCCTATATTTCCACAGGGTGCTCAAGGTCTGCCAGCAACCGCCTTCTGGTAAAACTACCAAAACCAAGAATCACTGCTCACCTTCACTCTTTCATTCCTCTTTTTTTCCTGCCTCTGGAACAAAATCCCACACTCTCCTCAATCCAATTCTTCCTTCCAGGTCTTCAAAACAGCTGCTCACCACCATCTCATATCTTCCATCATCCAAAATCTTGATCTTTTCCACCCCAAACCCACCTCCTTCAAATTATCTGTTTTCATTCCTGAAAGTCCCTGTCGTACCATCTTGTTTACCTTGTGTACTCCGCCCCATCCCTCTCCCTTCCACAGATCTCTTGTTTCTCTGTTCCCCACTATTTTGTGCTCCTCTCCCCCACCTCTCTTGTCTCCTGCCTTGTTAAACAGTATGTTCTGTGTGTTTGCTTTAACATGAGCCTCGACATGGTATATATATATATATATATATATATATATATATATATATATATATATATATATATATATATATATTTTTTTTTTTAACATTCAATTGTCACCATGCAACTTGGCTGGGTGTTGGTACCTCTCACCAGGCAGGCATGGCAGTTCAGCAAAGGACTTCTGTGACTGCATGGAACTGACTGAGTGAATTTTCCCACCCGGATTTCTCTCAATGGCTAATCCTCCCAAAATGATGTCTAACTTTCACGCAAATGTCTCCTGCTCTTACTCTGCTCCAATTGGTAAAAGTCAACATCTCTCTGGCTATTCTCAAAGAACTGCCTCAGCGCTGGCGAGTCTGGCAGTTCAGTCGTGCAGATTTGCAGGGATTGCAGGCAGCTCTTTCTCTTCAGGACTGGCCTCCCACATATCTACCGCCCCTGATATTAACTCAACCTGGGAATTCTTCCACAGAAACCTGATCTCTCTTATGCACAAATTCATCCCATCTTGTCTTCAGTTATCCTATTCTTGTTCCCTCCCAAGGTACACTGAATCCTGCGGTGAGGCAGTTGCTCTGAAACAACTTTCCTTCTCTTCCTGGAAGGCAAACCTGACCAAAGGCTATCTCAGTGCATTCCCAAAAAACCTGAAATAAGTGGGTGTGTACTCCCTGAAGAGCCCAGAAACATCTGTTCAACCTCAAGAATGAACTTTCAAACTTGTGGCCCTCCTTGCAAACCTGCCGGCACCTTGTCAAGTGTGTCTCTCGTGTATGCTTCCCTTCCATCCCTTCCCTCACTTCAAATGGCACCACAGCCGACTCCTCTCGTGAGAAGGCTGAATTCCTCAATTCTGTGTTTGCTTCCTAAACGTGTGTCCCCAACCCCTTGATCCCTGTACCTGCCCTTCCCAGTCATACCCAACTGCTCCTGGACTCTGTCTTTTGCACCTGAGAATGTGGAGAAGTTTCTGTCAACCCTCAAATCTGATTTTGCTACCGTACCAGACGGCATCAGTTCACATGTCCACAAACCTGCTTCACTGCACTTGCGCTTCCTCACTCTGTCTTTTTAGCCAACATCATTGCATTAAATAAAGAGGTGCAAAAACCGATCCCCTTAACAACAGACCTATCAGCTTGCTTCCAATCAGCAAGGTCATGGAATCCATCATCAGACTTGATATGAAATCCTTCATTTTCTCCAACAACCTCATCTCAGATCACCAGTTTTGATTCCGACCAGGTCACTTTACATTGGACATGTTGCGTTGACTCACCCAACAATGGATGGAGGTCTGCAATATCAGACATGAGATCAGGGTCATCTCTCTGGATAAATTGTATCTCGTGAATTTGCCAGTCTGGCATCCTGCCTTACTCTCCAAACTCTCTACTTATGGCACACAAGGCCAACTGTACACATAGCTTACTGACTGCTACTCTCGTGGCCAACATGTGGCATTTAATGGAGTCCTTTCATCTCCTCTCACTGTCAAGGCTGGAGTGTCCCAAGGCCATGTTCTGGGTCCAGCCCTATTCCTGATCTTCATCAATGATCTCTTTGACTCTGGAAAATCCCTTTTATCTATTTTCTGATGAATCTAATCTCTGCCATGACATCCCTGATCATTCAGACAGGCAGGCTGCAGTTTCTTTCCTCTCTTCACAACTTGACAAAATCACAAGATGGTCAAACACTTGGAATATGTCTTTCAATCGTGAAAAATCTCACACTCTGACTATCTCTCTCTCTCTCTCTCTCTCTCTCTCTCTCTCTCTCTCTCTCTCTCTCTCTCTCTCTCTCTCTCTCTCTCTCTCTCTCTCTGAAGGGACCATCTGGTAAACCCTCCCATCTACTTTCTTAATAAACATATTGAGGAAGTTCAGTCACTCAAACTCCTGAGTTTCATAATCAGCCATGATTTTTCTTGGGCAAACCACATTCCAATGTTGGCCTCCAAAGCCAGTCGGCAACTGGACAACTTTCGTTGTGCAAAGATCTTTCTTGGCACACTTGAACTCCAACCCACCAACAAGACCTTCATCTGTAAGTTGATTGAGTTCTGCTCTCCCTTCTGGGCTCGTGCCCTGGCATCACACTTGGCTCTGCTTGATGGCCTTTTTTTGTATACATAGTCAAGGCTCATCGAAGAGCTGGAACACAGAATGGATTCAGACTCAACATAACAAAAGGAACAGCAGTGGAAGGGAGAAATTCCAACAGCAGGGCTGAGGGAGAAAACATATCGAGATGGACAAACAAGGGATGCGGGTAACGACGAGGTGTAGGGGGGGGAAACACCAACAGCAGGTTTGAAGGACATAATTGAGGGCATCTTGGACAAATAATGGTGTGGAAAGAAATGAGGCATACTGGAGGATGCATGGGGTGGACAAGATGGCTACAGAAACTCCCAGGAAGGAAAAAAATAATAACTCATTTATTTGGAGGGGAGGTAGGAAGGGGGGGGGTATGGTTAGCAGGGATACAAAAGATTATGGTTTTGAATGGGAAATGATCTGAGATGGTGGTGAAGAGCTGTCATGAACATCTGGAGGGAAGAATGAGATTGAAGAGAATGTGGAAGTTGTTCCACAGGTGGGAAAAGAGAGGAACAAATTAGTTGTGAGCCTCGATTCTGGATTTTGGGAGTTTCACCAGAAGGGGTTTGGTGTTGGTGATGGACCGTGTGCACCCTGGAGCAACCTGCGAGGTGGGGAGTGGGGGTGTCGGGGGGGGTGGTGGTGGCAAAGCCTGGAAAGAGCAGAGGGTGCAAGACAAGAAATGAGCAGCGAGAAGACAGATAGCCCCATAGATTCAGCTTCATCACGGGGTATTCTAATGATCTTGAAGGCCTTGGTTTCCACGGCGTCAAGCTGAGCAAGGTGAAATCAGGCGCCAAACAAGAGGGGAAAGCAGTACTTCATAAAACTGTGGATGAAAGCCTTGCAGGTGGACAGGAGTTCAGTACTGCCAAGGAAGGACTTTGCATGATGGAGGATGCTCAGTTGGCGACTAGCTTTGGAGGCCATCTTAGACATGCGGTTTGCCCAAAAAAGATCATGGCTGATGGTGAGACCCAGGAGTTTGAGCGACGAAACTTCATCAAGAGGATTGTTAAGAAAGTACCTGGAGAGTTTTGTTCGGAGAGCGAGAGAGAGGGATAGTGAGAGTGTGAGATTTGTCAGGATTGAAATACATATTCCAAGTGTTTGAGCAGCTTGTGATTTTGTCAAGGTTTGAAGAGAGAGGGAAGAGGCTCCTGCTTGCTAATGTGAAGGATGAGGGATGTCACAGCAGAGGGTGTAGTCATCAGCATATATATATATATATATATATATATATATATATATATATATATATATATATATGGGATTTTTTGGAGAGTCAGAGAAATCATTCAATGGACTTCCTTTTGATCGACTTCTGGTTGCAAATGGTGATTACTCAGGTTACATTTCATGAAATAGCTCGTTATGCATGAAGAAATATAATTGCACTCAAAGCTGTTTAAGGTCAAAGCTGTTTAAGATGACCATGGTTCAAAACGTCAAACAAATTGCATGTTTGCCTATTATTAATTTGCCAGTAGGAGTTATGTACATATGTTGGGAAATACAAATGAAGGAGGAGAAGATTTTTTTAACCGCAATTGAAAAAGAAATGGATGAGGCCTATTATTCGGAATGGTAGGAGGAAAGTTAAAACTTGGGTGGGAGTTAGGGGAGTATTGGAAGATTGTGGTATGGAATGTATGAAAAGCAGATGAGGTCAAAGCGTACGTGAACTTGTGTCCATGTTAAGTAGATAGCCCATTTTACTTCGTGAATGGTCGTCATTTGAAACCATAACAACCCAAGTTCTCTTTTTTACCCTCGCCACACGAGAGGGTATTGCTTTTGAGTCAGTTTGTTTGTTTCTTTGTTTGTCCACACAGAATGTGATTGTGTGTATGAATTGTATTCGACCGTTAAGAACCTGAGACCCATAAAGACCCCGAAAATTCTTTTAACCCTTTACAACCCCAAGACCTTTAAGACCCAGAGGACCCAGAAGACTCAAAAGACCCTGAGAACCCAATAGACCCTGACGACCCAATACACCCTGAGAACTCTTAAGACCTATTTAGATCACTAAGACCCTAGAGACCCTGTTAAACCCTTTCGAACTACTAGATCTATAAGACTTTGCAGACCTCTAAGACCCATAGACCGATTTAGACCCAACCCCACCCTCTCAACCGAAGACCATCGACCTCAAACGGCCCTCAAAGACCATTAAGAACCTAAGACCATAGACCTCTAAGACCCTAAGACCTATTCAGACAACAAAGACTCCATAGACCATGTTACACCCTTTAGAACCCTGAGAACTCTAAGACCCTTAGATCCTCTTCAAGACCCTTTACAACCCCAAAGGCCCTTCCATTCCTTTCTACCCTTTAGAGCTTTAGTCCATTTGCCAGAGAAGTAACCTTGTTGTCCTCGAAAGTGTATGGTTTTATGGTGGTTTCTTGTTCACAGGCATGCATAGACAAAATTAAGCTTGGTTGCCCGGATGGCAACCATGGGGAAATGTGATATTTTTGCGCAAATACAAGATGGCCGTCATCGACCGGGCTGAAAATATAACTTTTTAGGTAATGAACTTGAAATTACACATGAGACATCTTTTCCATATAATTTTGTCACGAGGAATCGATATTTAACCTTATTTTTGTGATTAGAAGTAAATTTGAGGTCAATGTTCGAGTTCCTGGCAATTGTTTGCCGTGTGAGATACATTTTGAATGACAACAAGGTCACTATTCTGACAACTGGACGCTCACATACGACATTAATGCGAGTTGCTAATTCATTGTTTTGTTTGTTACTAACTAATTCAACTTCTTTGTTGCTGGTCACCATCACTATTCCCGTTAGATCACCCATCACCTTCTGGAGATGCGCTATCTGCTGCCACCAGATGCCAAGTCAGAACTCATATCAGGTGCTTTTGTGTGTCGTCACCAGGAAGGCATTTGGAATGGTGTGAGCTCTGATCAGTTCGGTGAACAAACGGCTATTAGAATTGGCAAGGGTGGCCTCAAGGGTATGACTCTTTCTCCAGAGATGGTAGCAGAGTGGATCGATTCCTTTCCTGTCACTGCCTACATCTCAGATACAATGGAGCACATCTACCCTGACTCCTCAAACAAGGACAATGAAGACCAAGTGAGAGAAAAGGACACAAGAATCGGACCACGTCACAAGGAGGAGGGGAAGAAGAGGAGAGAACTTGATGCAGATGATAGGTGCCGGATTTTACTTGAATTGTCGAATGTGTCTCATCCTCTTGAGAATCACTCACCACATCTGTACAAGATTCCCAATGGTCGAATTGCTCCCAGAGAAGCTGAAGTGAATGTTGAGGATTCCGTGGTTATAGGTCAGAAAATGGTTGCAGAGTTCCATGCATCCCTTCCAGGTAGATTCCTGCAACCATCTCGTGCCCCATCAAGACAATGAAGCACTTACAAAAAGGAGTGAAAATTGGGGACAAGACGATCTTTGATCTAGAAACCATCTTCCTCAGACTGCTGACTATTGGACAGCAAAGACAAATGGAGCTAGGACCTATCTTCCAGTTTGAGCTCTGCGCAGTACCCCCTCACTGATTGATGAATATGGGTGCTTAAGGAAAGGCAACAAAGCACCACTGGCACACAAACTCTGTGTTCAGGCACAACAGCTTCTGCAAACAGATGTTACTATTGTTGATGGGAGCCAACTTCTCTATCATATTGTCTGGCCTTTCAGGGGAACTGTGTCGGTCTTAGTTGAGTCCATCAAGACAAGGCTGTCTACCATTGCTGGTCAGAAGATCTTGGTCTTTGACAAATATTATGATGTTTCTGCAAAGGACCATGAATGAGTGAGGCATGCTGGCATTGGTTCCATCAACTATGACCTCACAATAAACACACCACTGCCTAGTCGAGACGCCATCCTGAAAAACAAGCAGAACAAGTTGCAGCTGTCCAAGGTTTTGAGTACCTATAACTTTAGTGAAGGAGTTACTGTGGAGAGCCGTAGCCATTGTGCGTTCAACCATGATGAAGCAGACATTACAATGATCTCACACCTGCTCATGGCTGCTGAATGTAATGCAAGAGTGATACGTATCCTCTCTGATGACACTGATGTTTTTGTATTGATGGTTTACTGGGTTTACCAGCGCAACATCTAGGCCACAGTGCAGATGGAAAGGTGGGATGGAGCAATTTGGGATATCAACACCACCTGTGACCAGCTTGGCCCCAAGTGTCTGCAGCTTTTGGGAATGCACTACATCACTGGCTCAGATACCACGTCATACCCATACAGCAAGGGCAAAGTGTCAGCCCTGAAGACACTGAGAGCTGGCAACTTCCCTGGTTTGTACTCTGCACTTGGCGAGCTGAACGCAAGCCATGAACAGCTCATGGAAGCAGGGCGGACATTCTTCTGTGCCCTGTATGGTCAGCCAGGTACCACGATGAATGAGATGAGGTACTATATGTACACAAGGAAGTCTGGAAAGCCCCTCAAGCTCATGGCATTACTCCAACTGAGATCAATCTCTTCCTACATATTTTGCGTGCATATCTACAGAGAGTACTTGCAAAATCAGCTGATCAGCAGGCCCCACCTGAACTTGACATTACAAAATATGGATGGGACATCAGAGATGGAATCCCAGTGCCAGCAACTCTGCTACTCCTCCAGCCCCTTTGGACCTCATGGATGTTGTGCGGTGTGGATGCAAAGCAGAGGGGAAGGCCTGCAGTACTGCAAGTTGCATTTGGCACCATGCAAAGATCTCCTGCACGCTATACTGCACTTGTGGTTGCAGTAACAAGTGCTTCAACCCACACAGGACTGTGGAGGACAGTGAAAGTGAAGTGGAAGAAGGGAGTGTTGAAGCAGAACTGGAAAGCGATGAGAATACGGAAGGGGACGAGTACAATGAATGGGAATGAACAATATGCAAGTTGTCTACTTGGCTCTATGTCCTCTGTTCCTAAGATGTCCAATATGATGACATGACAATGTGTATGCTTTCTGATTATCAACATACTGTTGTGAACCACTCATGACTTCACTTTTGCATTGGCGTTGCATAATTTTCAGCAGAAAATAGTCATGGACATTTCATGTGAACCTGTATTTATTCCTGAACGTAAAAAATAACCCCAAAATTGAATTCCTCATGTCAAAATCATATGGAAAAGAGGTATTACACAGGATTATATGTTGACCGATTAAAAACTTAGCCCCATCGTCTGACCTGTAGCGGCCATCTTGAATTTATGCAAATTACAGGAGTTCCCCAAGGTAGCCACCCTGGCAACCAACCTGAATTTTATTAATGGACCCATGTTAATCCAAAACAATCATAAAACCATACACTTTCCACATCAACAAGGTTGACAATGGAACACATAATAACGGCAAATGGACTATTTACATTTCAGACATTTTAATACTCTGTAGACAAGTTTGACCTTTAGACCCCATTTAGACATTTTAGGACCCTTTAGACCCCCTTCAGATAATTCCAATGCTTTGGACTTAAATTACACTCTTTAGACCCCCTTCAACCTTTTAAGACCCTTTTGACCATTTGGACCATTTTTTTTTTCAGTTCGACAACTTTTCAGACCTTTGGCATTTACACATTTACAACAAAAAAAGAGCAATCAGAGATTGCAGACCCATGCCAGGACTTGTTTTGTGACGTGTGGGTATGTTGTGTGGTATTTGTGCAGTTTTGTGTCACATTTCTGTACTGGTGTGTTATGTAATTAATAAGAGACATATTAGAACTGCCACTTTATAACTGCTGGCAGTGATGAATGGTTACCAAGACGTCCCGCTTTGATGCAACCCTGCTTTAATCGGACACCTAACCCTGACCCATGACGTTTTTTATGATTATTCAATTGAATTTAGAATGGGATTAAAATTAATTCAATTCAGATCAAATGGAAGACCAAATAGGTACAGTTCTGCTTTGGAGGAATCAAAAGGAACCCAAAACAAGCAGAAAGAAAAGATGAAGTCATCAGGAGGAACCTGGATTGGATTTACATTTCAGCTGCTACTCCTCTCCCCTCAAGCCCATCCAGGCACAGCCAAGTGAGCCTCATTAAAAAAAAACCCACATCAAAATATGAAAAAAATTATGGCTGCCAGACCATGCGTCCAATCAAGTTGAAATTTAAAACATGTATTTCTCCATCACTACTGGACCACAATTGTGAAGTTTCATGTTGATTGATTAAATGGTTCCAGAGAAAGCATTATAAAATATTTTCCTTAAATCCTATATGGCTGCCAAACCATGTGACATCAATTATGCCTGAACAACCTTGTACACACTTGCCTTGGGAATATTTATGTGAAGTTTCCCCTCAATCTGCCCAGCTGTTCTGTAGAAGATTTTTTTATATGTTTTAGGCTAAATTCAACATGGCTGCCAAACCAAGTGACCTATGAGATCATATGTGTAAACCTTTTGTTCTTCATGGATCGGTGGTCATACGTGTAAAGTTTTGCCTCAATCTGTTCAGCCATTTCAGAGAAGATTTTTGATGGTTTGAAAAAAACAAAAACATGGCTGCCGAATCACGTGACCGATGACATCATCAAAAAAATTTTGTGGACCATTTTTTCCCTGGATGACCATCAAAAATTTTCATACTGATCGGATGCAGCGTTTTACATTTGCAATTATGATGTCATAAATATCACACTCATTCCCCATGAGGTTAACTCAGCCTGTCATCCTTCCGAGGTCAGCAAAATGAGTGCCAGCATGCTGGTATACTGTCGGAGTGGCGACCCATCCAGGATTGTGCCCAATAGACAAGGAGACTGCTTAGGCAGCACCAACGCTCTGCACAGAGTATGGTCCTCATCTCCTTCTCCTCCCATGAGGAGTACTTGCTATGAGGAGTTCGCATCAATTTTTTCCTTGGTGTGGTTTCAGAGCTACAGAGGTCCAAACTTTTTTCTGTTTTTCCAACATGGCTGCCACAACACGTGACCTATGATGTCATAATTATCATTAAAACATTTTACATGAGTAGTCGCACCAATGGTGAAAACTTCGTCTCAATCCGACAAGCAATTGCGGAGAAAAATATGAAAGTTCTGTGCAGACAAAGAAACAGACAGACAGACAGACAAACAAGCCGGTAGGCAGCGATGGGTCACCGAGCATGGAAACTATAAGATATAGAGAAAAATGGATGTCATATAGCGGATAGGGAATCACCTTAAGATTATGCATATCTAAATCTCATCCAGTTCCATCCACTGATAACTACTCGGGATCCATTTGATTGAAAAGTACCGAAAATGCGGTTTGAAATCGGAAATCCCCAAAGTTCGAGGGGGTGCTGTGCATGAACAAAGATCTAAATCGAAAATCCGGCTTGATTGTTTGTGCACAATGTATTCCAGACGATTAGTGTGAATTTTCATGACCATCCGACCATAACCCTAGGAGGAGTAGCATTTGGCGCGAAGGCACTGCCAGCTCTCGCATATTATCGATTTTTGTACTAATTGACATTTGACCCCTGACCTAAGCGAAATCGGTCAATATGTCGTGAGGCAAAGTTGTAGTACTCATTGAGTACCATGAACCTGCAAAGTTTCATTCGTATCGATGCACTCACCTGGTCGCTAGGGGGCCTTCAATTTTCGCCAATTTTCACGCATACCCTAATTGTAGGGGGCACTGCCGGTAAAGTATTCCATATATCACAAAAAACGGAACATATTTGATAGAGCAACACCTGCAGATCATTCATGCCAAATTTCATAACCCTACGTGGCATAATGGCTTTCGGAATTGATTTCGCGTGAACGGTAATGATTTTGAAGGTTTTTCGGTTGTTGCAAGGGAACTAAAGCGTCCCGAGCAACCATCACAATTTCCAAAGCACTAGGTCATAAGATGTACCTACCACCCGAGTTTGGTAAAAATCGGCCCACGTTTACTACCAATTATGCTGATGACAAACGAACAAACATCCAAACAAACAGACAATTACTGACAATAAGGGTCACCTATTTCGGCGACCCAACAAATGGACCCAAATGCAATACCCTCTCCTTCGGCAAGGGGAACAAACAAACAAACGGGCCCAAATGATGTCATCGGTCACGAGTACCCTTTCCTTCGGGGAGGGGAGCAAACAAACAGACAGATAGACAAACAAACAAATGAAAAATCACTCATGGAGTAACAACTTGGTAAAACAGCATAAAGTAGAATGGCACTCGGTCGAGCGCACACCTCTGCCAGGTGGAACAGTTCATGTTTTGTATCCCACTGATGGAATGGATCTGAACCAAAATCCCATCCGCTTTTCTTGTCATCTATTCAACTCATCTACCTTGTTTTGTCATAACTCGTCCACATCTTTTTTGAGATACAGTGATATATTTAGTTATTGACTCTCTCTATCAAGTTTAGAAATCAGGTCTGTGTTGACCTTTTGACCTTAAAAATTAATTGGTCATTGAATTCAGCAACCTGACATGAAAATGCTCCTCAAATTTCAAGTCAATCGGATGAAAATTGAGGATTTTAGAAAATTTGGCCCAAATTGGTCTTTTGGCCTATTTTTTTTTACCTTTTGGCTTATGTTTACTTCAAAATTAATAGGTGGTTGAATAGTGACCTGATATGCAAATTCTCTTCAAATTTCAAGTTAATTGGATTAAAATTGAGGATTTTAAAAATTTGGTCTATGTTGACCTCTTGTGTCTATGTTGACCATTTCGCTTATGGTAACCACAAAAATAATAGGTCGTTGACTTCAATGATCTGATATGTATATTATTTTCAAATTTCAACTCAATCGGATGAAAATTGAGGATTTAGAAAATTTGGCCCAAATTGGTCTTTTTGCCTATTTTGACCTTTTGGCTGATGTTTACCTCAAAATTAATAGGTGTTTTAATTCAGCAACCTGACATGAAAATTATTTTCATATTTCAACTCAATCGGATGAAATTGAGGATTTTAGAAAATTTTGCCCAAATTGGCCTATGTCGACCTTTTGGCCTACGTTTACCTCAAAACGAGTAGGTGATTAAATCGGTGACCTGATATGCAAATGTTCTTCAAATTTCATGTTAATTGGATTAAAATTGAGGAGTTTAGAAAATTGGCCTATGTTGACTTTTTGGTCTTTGTTAACCTTTTTGCATATGTTTACTTCAAAATTAATAGGTGGTTGAATCTGTTAACCTGATCTGCAAATGCTCTTCAAATATCAAATCAATCAGATGAAAATTGAGGATTTTAGAAATTTGGCCTATGTTGACCTTTTGGTCCATGTTGACCTCAAAATTAATAGGTGGTTGAATAGAGTGACCTGATATGCAAATTCTCTTCAAATTTCAAGTTCATTGGATTAAAATTGAGGATATTAGAAATTTGGTCTATGTTGACCTTTTGGTCTATGTTGACCTCAAAATTAATAGGTGGTTGAATAGAGTGACCTGATATGCAAATGCTCTTCAAATTTCAAGTTAATTGGATTAAAATTGAGGATTTTAGAAATTTGGTCTATGTTGACCTTTTGTGTCTATGTTGACCATTTCACCTATGGTAACCACAAAAATAATCGGTCGTTGAATTCATTGATCTGATATGTATATTATTTTCAAATTTCAACTCAATCGGATGAAAATTGAGGATTTAGAAAATTTGGCTCAAATTGGTCTTTTCGTCTATTTTGACCTTTTGGCCTATGTTTACATCAGAATTAATAGGTGTTTTAATTCAGCGACCTGACATGAAAATTATATTCAAATTTCAACTCAATCGGATAAAAATTGAGGATTTTAGAAAATTTGGTCCAAATTGGCCTTTGTCGACCTTTTGGCCTAAGTTTACCTCAAAACGAGTAGGTGATTAATTTGGTGACCTGAAATGCAAATGCTCTTCAAATTTCATGTTAATTGGATTAAAATTGAGGATTTTAGAAAATTGGCCTATGTTGACCTTTTGATCTATGTTGACCTTTTAGCCTATGTTTACTTCAAAACTAATAGGTGGTTGAATTTGATAACCTGATCTGCAAATGCTCTTCAAATTTCAAGTCAATCAGATGAAAATTGAGGAGTTTAGAAATTTGGCCTATGTTGACGTTTTGGTCGATGTTGACCTGAAAACTAATAGGTGGTTGAGTTCAGCGACCTCCTACGCAAATGGTCTTCAAATTTCAAGTTAATCGGATGAAAATTGACAATTTTATAAATAATTAAAAAATACGGCATATTTTGGGTTGATCTTATGACCTATATTGACCTTTTGATTTAAGATAACCTCAAAAGTAATGGGTGGATGAATTCAATGACCTTATGTGCAAATCATGTTCAAATTTCAAGTCAATCGGATGAAATTTAAGGATTTTAGAAAAGCTGGCTGAAACTGGCCTATTGGCCATGTAGACCTTTTTGGTCGACCGAATTTTATGAATCTTCAATGCGGGACCGTCGCAGGGTCAGTGACTTTAATCTCTGAAAATTTCAGAACGATCGGTTGAGCAGTTTGGGCTGGAGGTGAGTGCACAGGCAGACAAACAGACACATACGCACGCACGCACGCACGCACGCACACACACACACACACACACACACACACACACACACACACACACACACACACACACACACACACACACACACACACACACACACACGGAGGAGATCAAAATACTTGTCCAAAAATTTTTTTTGGGGCCAAAAAAGAAACGGACCCAAATGCAATTCCCTCTCCGGTGAGGGTAACTCGACCATTTAGACCTTTCATTTGCAATCAACAACCTTTCATTTAGTACATCCTTCCATTTAATACATCCTTCCATTTAGTACACCCTTCCATTTAATACATCCTTCCATTTAGTACATCCTTTCATTTAGTACATCCTTCCATTTAGTACACCCTTCCATTTAATACATCCTTCCATTTAGTACATCAGGTCAGGTAAGGTATGGGAGCATGTGCCAGAACAGCGCGTCGCTGCGTCCACTTTCCGCCGGTACTCCAGGGGCCTCCGTCTGGCCATCCCCCAGGCAGATGCCAGGCCCATCCCCATCTCCTTGAGATGATGGTCAACCTGCTGAAACCATGAGGCACGTGGTCGGCCCACTGGCCTCCTCCACTCATGAGACTCCCTCGCTGAGAGAATCTGGTGAGCAGGATCAGCGTCAGGAAAACGAGCCACATGTCCATACAGCCGCAGCTGACGCTCACGGACTATGCAGGTAACAAATCTCATCCGAGTCTCTCTCAGCAACCGCTCGTTGGACACAAAATCCGACCAGCGATAGCCAAGGATTCTCCGAAGAGACCTGGTACCAAAGGAATTAAGTCTCCGTCTCAGATCCTTGGTCAAAGTCCAAGTCTCGCACCCATAGAGCAAGACTGGAAGTACCAAGGACCTGAAGACTCGGACTTTCGTCCTCCCGCACAGGTACCGGCAGCGCCACACCCCATGATCCAGTGAATCCATGACTCCCCAGGCCCGACCCAGACGTCTATTGACCTCCGGCTCACAACCTGCGGAGACATGAATATCACTGCCAAGGTAAGTGAATCTATTCACGACCTCAACATCCTCACCACAAACAGACACAGACAGGACAGCAGCATCCAAGATGTCACCGAAAGCCTGGATCTTTGTTTTGACCCAAGAAATCCGTAATCCCAACGGCTCCGACTCCTCATTCAGCACCTCGAGGGCCCCCAAGAGGATGTCTAAAGTCTCCGCAAAGATGACTGCATCATCTGCAAAATCAAGGTCCGAGATCTTGACATTCCCAAACGATGCACCGCAACTTGATCTCTCCGACATCCTCCCAAAAATCCAGTCCATACAAGTGCTGAAAAGTGTGGGGGCAAGTACACATCCCTGACGAACTCCAGTAACAACTGGAAATAAGTCAGAGGCGGTACCACCACACTTCACAGCACTCTCAGTACCAGAGTAGAGTTCAGACATCAGATCGATCAGTTTCGGTGGCACCCCACGAAGACCAAGAATCCTCCAGAGGACATCCCGATTCACTGAATCGAACGCTTTACAGAGATCAACATAGGCTGCAAGCAGCCCCTGCCGAAACTCTCGTCTGCGTTCGGTGAGGACACAAAGTGCAAGGATACGGTCAATCGTTGACCTCTTTGGTGTAAAGCCTGACTGCTCTGGACGCTGGTGCTCAAGCAGATGGTGGCGAACCCTATCGAGAATTATCCGAGCAAAGACCTTGCCCGGCACTGAGAGCAGCGTCACCCCTCGGTAGTTGTTGCAGTCTTGGCGATCACCCTTCCAAATCCAGAGAGGGACAACAAGGCCCCTCTTCCAGTCAGTTGGGATGATGCCTGTGTTCCAGGCAGAGCACAAAACAGCATGCAATGACACGAGTGCAGCATTTCCACCAGCCTTGAGAAGTTCGGCATGGATGCCACAGATCCCTGGAGCTTTGCCCCGTTTCAACTGGTTCACCGCAGCCCGTGTTTCCACAAGCGATGGTGGACCACAGTTGATTCGAGGGTCAGCAACAGGGATTGTAACACCCTTGACGTCCAACTCGACAGCTGGGGGATCAGCCTGGTACAACCGCTCGAAGTAACCGGCCCAGCGGGCCTTCACTTCAGACTCCTCTGTCAAGAGCCTACCACTCTCTGCTCGAACTGCAGTGCTCCGAGGGATGGGCTTGGATGAACGTAATGCGCGAATTCCCCTGTAAGCGGGACGAGAATCACCTGTCCACAGGTGATGCTCTACCCCCTCACAGATTCCTCGCACATAGGCCTCCTTGTCCACCCTCAGTGCACGTACAGTTTTACGCCTCAGCTCCCTGAACAGCTCAGCTCTGCCATTCAGCCTGGCCCTGCGACTCTAGTCAATGGTATCCAGTGTCCCTCGAGAGACAAAATTCTTCTTTGCTCTGCGGTGAACTCCAAGGCATCCACCGGCAACATCAAGGACGGTGGTCTTGAAGGTGTTCCACAACTCTTCAGGACCCCCCAAGGCACCCAGACCCCCCAAGTGTCCACTCAGCTTGTTCGCAAACTCCTCAGCTACTCTCTCATCCCTGAGCTTGGAAACATCTAGCCTAGGCTGGGATGGTACCATTCTCCAGGATTTAAGGTGCAGCTTTAGAGTTGCTACAACGAGCCGGTGGTCAGTATTGAGGAACTGAGCACTCCGGTAGACCCTGCAGTTCTGGATCATCCTCCAACGACCGTCAATGAGGACATGGTCAATCTCCTTTGCCACACCGCCAGCGTTGGAATACCAAGTCCAGCGATGAGCTTGCGGGCGCTGAAACCATGAACCAGCCATCCTAAGTCCATGACTTCTTGCAAAGTCAAGGAACTTAGTGCTATTCTGGTTCATAGTTCCTGACCCATGGGGACCAACACACACCTCATAACCATCCCTATCAGTTCCAGTCGATGCATTGAAATCCACCAAGACTAGAAGTGTATCTCGTCTGGGGCACTGATCAACCACAGACTCGAGTGTGGCGTAGAATGTGTCCTTCACGGTGAGATCACTCGCCTCAGTCGGAGCATAAATAGAGACCAGGGAAATGACACCTAAGGAGTGACGAATCCTTAATCTCATAATACGCTCGTTGACCGGTGTTACCTCAATTATCATTGGGGTCAGCTTATTGGACACAGCTACAGCAACTCCTTGGGTATGGTAACCATCAGAGCGACCAGACCAATAGTAGGTGTAACCACCCACCATTATCTCGCCGCAATCCGGTCTCCGAACCTCAGAGAGAGCTGCAATCCCGATGTCCAAACGCTTGAGCTCAGATGATAACAGAGACAGGTGATCATCCTCTCTTAGGGATAGGACATTCCAGGCACCCACCCGAAGGGACCGCCTCAGGTTAACCCAAGGAGACCGCCGTCTGGTGGACGACACCTCAGCACCACTCCGACACACTCTCCCGCAATCTGACCCAGGGATGTTACCCCGTGGTTTCCCTCCTATCAAAGATTGGGGGTCCCGAAGGCTTTGCCCCAATCCCATCATCCGGTGAGCTGCCCTGCGAAGGGAAGCTGCACAGGAGGTACTCCCACGGAGTGGGTTTTCAGATTTTTTTGCGTTTTTGCGTTTTGCGGAATGAAGCGTTTTACGGTGGCTGGAGTGCAAATCCTGCCACCAACCTCCTAATAAGAAGCAACCCAACTGCAGGAGGATGTCCGCAGACACAGTTGGGCACTAGATATGGATGGCCGTTGGCTCACAAGGAGCTCCTCCGCCCTTTGACAGGTTTTGTTTTTAATCCTGCTGGGTGTCCATATCCAAACACCCTCCTCACCAGAAAACCTGGTGGGGGAGACGGTTTAGTCGCCGACAACCCGACCATGGAACAGGTTATTACAGGTTTACATGGTACCTGTAGCAGGTCACAGATCGAACCTGACCTGACGAACAGTACATCCTTCCATTTAATACATCCTTCCATTTAGTACACCCTTCCATTTAATACATCCTTCCATTTAGTACACCCTTCCATTTAATACATCCTTCCATTTAGTATACCCTTCCATTTAATACATCTTTCCATTTAGTATACCCTTCCATTTAATACATCCTTCCATTTAGTACACCCTTCCATTTAGTACATCCTTCCATTTAGTACACCC
This sequence comes from Eptatretus burgeri, assembly GCF_056783735.1. NCBI lineage: Eukaryota > Metazoa > Chordata > Myxini > Myxiniformes > Myxinidae > Eptatretus > Eptatretus burgeri. The sequence continues at coordinate 30,089,485 of NC_140962.1, forward strand.
TTCCATTTAATACATCCTTCCATTTAGTATACCCTTCCATTTAGTACATCTTTCCATTTAGTACACCCTTCCATTTAGTACACCCTTCCATTTAGTATACCCTTCCATTTAATACATCCTTCCATTTAGTACACCCTTCCATTTAGTACATCCTTCCATTTAGTACACCCTTCCATTTAGTACATCCTTCCATTTAATACATCCTTCCATTTACTACACCCTTCCATTTAATACATCCTTCCATTTAGTACACCCTTCCATTTAATACATCCTTCCATTTACTACACCCTTCCATTTAATACATCCTTCCATTTAGTCACCCTTCCATTTAGTACATCCTTCCATTTAATACATCCTTCCATTTACTACACCCTTCCATTTAATACATCCTTCCATTTAGTACACCCTTCCATTTAATACATCCTTCCATTTAGTACACCCTTCTATTTAGTACACCCTTCCATTTAGTACATCCTTCCATTTAGTACACCCTTCCATTTCGTACATCCTTCCATTTAGTACACCCTTCCATTTAATACATCCTTCCATTGAGTACACCCTTCCATTTAGTACATCCTTCCATTTAGTACACCCTTCCATTTAGTACATCCTTCCATTGAGTACACCCTTCCATTTAGTACATCCTTCCATTTAATACATCCTTCCATTGAGTACACCCTTCCATTTAGTACATCCTTCCATTTAGTACACCCTTCCATTTAGTACACCCTTCCATTTAGTACATCCTTCCATTGAGTACACCCTTCCATTTAGTACATCCTTCCATTTAATACATCCTTCCATTGAGTACACCCTTCCATTTAGTACATCCTTCCATTTAGTACACCCTTCCATTTAGTACACCCTTCCATTTAGTACATCCTTCCATTTAGTACACCCTTCCATTTATTTGCCACACAAAGTACACCACACAAAACAAGTTCTGGTGAGGGTCCGCAATCTGATTGTTCTTTTTGTTGTTTTCCAATGCCCCGGCGTGAATGTGCTTTTGAACAGGTACTCACCGATTTTGTGCGCATGTATTCGTTTTCCAAGTCGATACGAAGATCGTTCTCCTTTTGATACCTAGAAGACATTGTTTGAACTATTGGAAAGAGATCCGAAGATGAATGAGGCGAAGAAAAAATATTTCCTTATGAATTATACAGTAAATAATGATATTATACAGTATAATTATACAGTAAATTTCACAAGTATCTTGCTCACACGTCTTTCTTGTTTGTTTGTTTGTTTGTGTGCAGGATATCTCAAAAAGATATGGACGGATTCGGATAAAATTTGGTGCGCAGGTTGAGTGTGTGACAAAGACAAATTGATTAGATTTTTGGTGAAGATCCGGTTACGGATCCAGATACCAGAATTTTAAAAGTGATTCTTCACCATAAATAGATCGGGCCAAAAATTATATGTAGCATGATATTACAAAAAGTTAAAGCCGGATTTGGATGAAACTTGGTTGAACACGTTGAGTGTGTGAGAAGGACAAAGAAATTAATTTTGGTGAAAATCCGAATCCGGATCTGGATATAATAATAATATATTTATTGAATTGTACAAGTGATTCTTCACCATTGAGAGACGGGGCCGAAAACGATTTACAGTGTAGCGTGATATTTCAAAAAGTTGTGGACGAGTTATGACAAACTTTGCAGATGAGTTGGTTAGCTGAGAACAAGCCAATTTGGTTTTGGTTCAGGTCCGGATCCAGATCAGGCCTATCAGTGGGATACAAAACGTAAACTGTTCGGCCTGGCGTATGTGCTCTCCTGAGTGCCATTTCAGTTGAAGCATTTTTTCGCAATAATAAAGAAAAACTTAACCAATACTGTGAATTATCAGAGAAAAACATACAAAATCGACCAATCATAATTTTTTTTGTAGTTAAATCAAAAGTTGCACGTCATTTTGAACCAGCTTGTATACCCACATAAATACCCACATAAATACCAACATAATTGCCAGCCTTTCTTAGAGGGCATTCGTGATTTATGCCCCCCTCTGCACATTGAAGAAATGACCCACTTGCTCTTTAACTCATCAACCAGAGTGACTGTCTGACTGAGCTCGCTCTGCAGCCGCGGCCGCTCTGCCAGGATTCCCTCTTGTTCCTGTTTCAACTTGCTCGTGTAGGCTCCAAGTATGCAGTCTGCGTCTGCCGTGACGTTTCTTCTCTGCAAGCACTGCCACTGGGTCTCCAGCACCCTGTTCTGGTGCTCCAGGTAACGCACCTGTGCAATACCATCCCAACGTGATATCTTAATAATGCAACACCAAAATGATCAATATTAAGGACAATGTCACTTTATTACATACGCAATCAAATTTGGCGAATTTTTTTGTAGCTGCTCTCCTCCCTCCCATCCTAATTATTCCTTTCCTCAAACCCCTGTAAACTCTTTAGCCTCACACATATCCCACACCCCCAATATCTTCGTTTTTTTCAATCTTAATTTTCTCAATTAAGCATTAATCCCAGAGAGATAGATATGTATATATATATATATATATATATATATATATATATATATATATATATATATATATATATATATATATACATATATTATACATATATATGTATATATAATTATATATAATGTTTTATAAATAATATATAATTATATATAATGTTATTTATATATATATATATATATATATATATATATATACACATATATATGTATATATAATTATATATAATGTTTTATAAATAATATATAATTATATATAATGTTTTATAAATAATATATAATTATATATAATGTTTTATAAATAATATATAATTATATATAATGTTATATATATATATATATATATATACACATATATATATATATATATATATATATATATATATATATATATATATATATATATATATATATATATATATATATATATATATATATACATACTGTATATAGTAAGATCTAGTTTGAGCCTGACTGCTAAATTATAATGCTAACAATAAAACGAATGCAGTATATGCATGTATATATATACACACATATGTGGGTATAGCATATCCTTGTATAGCCTTTGGAGGACCTTGTCGATGAAACTGGCGAAGCGGTCATTCAGACATTTGAGAGCGTCCTTCTCCTGAGATCGAGAAAATTCTCCACTACGATCGAGCCTGATTCCAGGGGCTGGGTGGATGGGATCCACCTCCAGCTTAGGGATGCATATAGGAGCTGGATTGGTGGGATCAATCTGGATCCTCCGATGACACACGTGCGGCGTGGACCGAGGGCTCATCATCGCGTCGTCACTATGTCCATTGCACGCGCACTTGGGACAACAACACATTCTGCACGTGCAACGCCGGCTGGTGGGCGAGCAAGGTCCTGAGCTGCAGGATTTCACGGGGCTACACGGGGAGCAGTCACTGAGAACTGGGACGTTATAGTCGCCTATGGGAGCAGGATAGTAGGGCTTTGGGCAGAGGGTTCCAGAGGGCGAGCTGGAGGATGTAGGTCGCTGCATGCTCGGCGGGGAAGAGCTATATGTCTGGCTGTTCTTTCCTCGAGAACATGCAAACGTCGGACACGGACAGCCATCGGACACATTCAGATAACCTCTCAACGACATTTTGTCTCAAATTCAGGACAATAATACAGTGTTAAAAAGACAACAAACATACACACAGTATAACTTTCGTGTTAATCCAGGAGAAAATCCGGTATTTATACTCCAAGTATAATTATGTTTAATTGGCTTTGAAATTGGAAAGTAATCGTTCAAATAACGGCAACGCATGTAATTAGGTTAATATTCATATCTCGGTTTGTTTGTGGGATTCATGAGAACATTCCGCCTTGGAGGCAGTACCATGTTCACAGGTGTGCCATCCCTTCATACAAGTACACACGTCTCGCCATTTGATTTGATGTACAGTACCATACTCTTTTGCAGAGCGTTGATGCTGCAGAAGCAGTTCCTTGGCAAGGGTTATTCTGGCGTGTTTGCCATTGCCTTCCCACCGTTGCTTGTGTGTGTTCTGTCCTTTTAAATGCTGAATGTCAAGCAAGGAAGCAGCACGTAGCATTGGTATGACTTGGCCGGGGTTTGAACCACCGACCTCCCAGACCCAGGACACAGACACACTAACCATTATGCCAACGAGCAAAGTTTTACATGGGCACATACATACATACATACATACAAATATATATATATATATATATATATATATATATATATATATATATATATATATATATATATATATATATATATATATATATATACACACACACACACACACACACACCGTATATATATAAATATATATATATATATATATACATTATGTATATATATAATTGACTCCTCCACACACGCCTTTAGCCGAAGAAGCTGCATAAAGAAACCCAAGAAGACCTACACAAGGTAAGCGCTATGCTGCTTTGAACCCTTCCCAGAGTTCCTCAACAACTATAAAGACGTTCACACATAGTACACACATGAGAATCCCCATGCTACACACCCTCTCAGCAACTGGACCATGATGTGGTGATTTCTTACTTCATAACTGAAAATATTTTTTCTTATTGTACTCATATAATTTATTTTGTCTTCCCTCCCTCCAGTGCAGAAACGTGGTATCTCAATTGAAACTTGAAGACTGTGCGCCAAGTGGCTTCACCACGCAATGCACAAAACATTTGTTGTAACTTTTAAAAGTGAAACGTTTCATTTTTATTATTTATCTATGCCTAAGTGACGGATCCGGTAATGGAAGAACAAAAAGGGGAAACGTCATGGAAAATAAAATTTCTCATTTTCAGCGAGCCAGCCACCACCTGTTTCACCGCAGAACAACACGTGGCCAACAACGCACGCGAGTGCCCCTGAATGTTGTTCGAGTCAATCGACATACAGTATTCAGTGGCAGTGCGAATATTGTAGAGCACTTGCCATGTGGCTTAAGCACTCCAACAAAATGGTTGATAAAAAACGGCTCGCTTGGCACGTGATGAGCAATCGCCGAACCGTCATATTAAACGTCCACCTCTTGGACTCGGGAGATGCCCGAAATGTCAAATATGTCCAAATTGTACAAATGAACACTTTTTTTTTAGGAATCAGAACTGCTTGTAAGTTCGATTCTGGAGATTAAATTTTGTAATTCTTCTCAGTTTAAGAGATTCTCGAGGTTATCGCATGTGCAAAAATGAAATAAAGCCACGGACGCTGCCGTCTCCGGGCGTTTATAAGCATTGCAAAGTACCCAGCGATTTGTAGCTCTGATAAAAACACACATTCGATAATATGAGTGAGGAAAGTGAAAAAAAAACTTTATTGTTAAGAAATCGTTCTGCCCTGTTCCAAGCCAAAGCATGGTTGAGCAGGCCAAAAACATGGCGGCTTCAGACCCCAGCGGGGTTACCGAGGATACGCCTTCAGGCCCCATAGGGAGTGGTGACTGATGATGCGCCTGATAAAATGTATAATTAAATAAGGCCGTTAATTATCTTCAAAAGGGGTGTTTTAATTAACGCAAACACCAAACTTTCAGTCATTCACTTCGTTGGAGTTTTCTTAGTATGTATGCAAAGTTTCACGCTACTTGGTTTCATGATTTTGGAGTTATGGAGAGGACACACTGATACACTGACAAATTGACACACACTGATATTTATTAGTACACACACACACACATATACATATATATATATATATATATATATATATATATATATATATATATATGTATATGTATATATATGTATATATATATATATATATATATATATATATATATATATATATATATATATATATATATATATATATATATATATATATATATATATATATATATATATATATATATATATATATATATATATACAGTGGGGAGAACAAGTATTTGATACACTGCCGATTTTGCAGGTTTTCCCACTTTCAAAGAACGCAGAGGTCTGTAATTTTTATCATAGGTACACTTCAACTGTGAAAGACGGAATCTAAAACAAAAATCCTGAAAATAAATTGTATGATTTTTAAATAATTAATTTGCATTTTATTGCATGAAATAAGTATTTGATACATCAGAAAAACAGAACTTAATATTTGGTACAGAAACCTTTGTTTGCAATTACAGAGATCAGACGTTTCCTGTAGTTCTTAACCAGGTTTGCACAGACTGCAGCAGGGATTTTGGCCCACTCCTCCATACAGATCTTCTCCAGATCCTTCAGGTTTCGGGGCTGTCGCTGGGCAACACAGACTTTCAGCTCCCTCCAAAGATTTTCTATTGGGTTCAGGTCTGGAGACTGGCAAGGCCACTCCAGGACCTTGAGATGCTTCTTACGGAGCCACTCCTTAGTTGCCCTGGCTGTGTGTTTCGGGTCGTTGTCATGCTGGAAGACCCAGCCACGCCCCATCTTCAATGCTTTTGTTGAGGGAAGGAGGTTGTTGGCCAAGATCTCGCGATACATGGCCCCATCCATCCTCCCCTCAATACGGTGCAGTCGTCCTGTCCCCTTTGCAGAAAAGCATCCCCAAAAAATGATGTTTCCACCTCCATGCTTCACGGTTGGGATGGTGTTCTTGGGGTTGTACTCATCCTTCTTCTTCCTCCAAACATGGTGAGTGGAGTTTAAACCAAAAAGCTCTATTTTGGTCTCATCAGACCACATGACCTTATCCCATTCCTCCTCTGGATCATCCAGATGGTCATTGGCAAACTTCAGACGGGCCTGGACATGCGCTGGCTTGAGCAAAGGGACCTTCCGTGCGCTGCAGGATTTTAATCCATGACGGCGTAGTGTGTTACTTATGGTTTTCTTTGATACTGTGGTCCCAGCTCTCTTCAGGTCATTGACCAGGTCCTGCCGTGTAGTTCTGGACTGTTCCCTCACCTTTCTCATGATCGTTGAGGCTCCACGAGGTGAGATCTTGCATGGAGCCCCAGACCGAGGGAGATTGACTGTTATCTTGAACTTCTTCCATTTTCTAATAATTGCGCCAACAGTTGTTGCCTTCTCACCAAGCTGCTTGCCTATTGTCCTGTAGCCCATCCCAGCCTTGTGCAAGTCGACAATTTTGTCCCTAATGTCCTTAGACAGCTCTCTGGTCTTGCCCATTGTGGAGAGGTTGGAGTCTGGTTGATTGAGTGTGGACAGCTGTCTTTTATGCTGATAATGAGTTCAAACAGGTGCAGTTAATACAGGTAATGAGTGGAGAATGGGAGGGCTTCTTTAAGACAAAACTAACAGGTCTGTGAGAGCCGGAATTCTTACTGGTTGGTAGGTGATCAAATACTTATTTCATGCAATAAAATGCAAATTAATTATTTAAAAATCATACAATGTGATTTTCAGGATTTTTGTTTTAGATTCCATCTTTCACAGTTGAAGTGTACCGATGATAAAAAATTACAGACCTCTACGTGCTTTGTAAATGGGAAAACCTGCAAAATTGGCAGTGTATCAAATACTTGTTCTCCGCACTATATATATATATATATATATATATATATATATATATATATATATATATATATATATATATATATATATATATATATATATATATATATGTATGTATATATATATGTATGTATATATATATATATATATATATATATATATATGTATGTATATATATATATATATGTATGTATATATATATATATATATATATATATATATATATATATATGTATGTATATATATATGTATATATATATATATATATATATATATATATATATATATATATATATATATATATATATATATATATATATATATATATATATATAGTTGCGGTTCTTGGAACCGCATGCATTCAACAGATAGTGGTCCCAAGACAGTTATTCCATTATTATACGTGTAGATAGTCTCTTCCTTTTGTCTTGCGGGACAACAAGGGCATGCGTTGCGATGATCTCATAGCGAGGTTTGCTTACATCATTTTTTCTTCATTTCGTCCCTACTCTTCTTTTTGTCTGATTATTCCTGATTTGAATCTGAGCCACGTGCGCCTTCACTGTGACGTGGGCCCTCATGGAGGCTAGCACGTGCGGCGCTGCTGCCGATGACGCGTGAGCATTGGCAGCGCAGAGCCCTCGTTCCCGGGCGAGCCCTAAACCCAATGTGTGCAGCGAGTCATATAGTGCACTTAGCAGTGTGGGATTATCGACTCGAGCTTCCGATGATCTGGGGAAGATTGCCGGTTGCATTAAAAGGCATACGAATGAATATATCTTAAGAGGCTGCACGAATAGTGTTTTTCACAACACAGGAAACACAGCCAGCACGACCCTCACGCTGCACGGAATACGTACAGAGGCCAATAAAGGCGACTCGATGCCATGTTGGGCGGGATATGAGTGTGCGGAGTAAAAGTGGCATGTTCCTTTTCAACATCAATATCCGACACATATTGGTGTTCGTCCCACGCACACGCTTGCGGAGTCATACGAGCACGGGCGCTCGGTGATGCGGGCTTAAAGTGATGCGGTGAAGCCGTGAGCCAGTCCAGGAAGCGACTATATGCCGATTAATCACGTCCTGTTTGAATGTTAATTCCCCAAAACCCTTAAGACCCCTAAAGACGCAATAGACCATGAGGCCCAAAAAGACCCAGAGGACCCAGATAACCCAAAAGTCCCTGAGGACCCAAAAGATCCCAAGGACCCAGAAGTCCCAAAGGACCCTGAAAACCCAAAACACCCCAAAGACCCAAAGAGACCCTAAAGACCCAAAATACCCAAAAGGACCCTGAGGACCCAAAAGACCTTGAAGTCCCAAAAGGCACCGAAGATGCCAAAACACCCCGAAGACCCTGAAGACCCAAAAGTCACTAAATACCCCAAAAGACCCTGAAGACACCAAAGACCCTGAAGACCTCGAAGACCCAAAAGTCCCCAAAGATTCCGAAGACCTAAAAGACCCCCTAAGACCCTTTAGACCCCTTTGACCTCAACACCATTTTAGACCCCTTATACCCTTCAGACAGATGAAACAGCTTAGACCCTTGGATCTTCTTATATCACGAATAATTTTCAAAGAAGTAGTGGTACATTCAAAGTACACTGCCCCCATGCCAAATAAATAAATAACAAATCCTCGGGGGGCGCCTGAGGTGCCAGGCATTGTCACGTTGCAGCACACGGAGTCAGAATTTGGAGGGAGCGGTGTACAATAATGGATTGATTAATTGCGTAATTAAAATAAGTAAATAATAATCATAAAATAATTAATTTCTCAATACAATTGCTGAATAGCACACCAAAACCACCACTGTTTCATCTGAATCTGAAACTTTGAAAATGAAGTGTTGAATCGAAAAATGAATAATTAATCGATTAATTGATTAATCAATAAATCAAAAATACCCTTTATAGCCAAATTACTTGGTCACTGTCATGTCCCAATGTCAGCTTCCTTGCTCAAAAGGTGCCTGAGATATTGCCAAGATGAGAAATAAAATAAATAAGTAATTAATAATTCGATAAAATTAAATAATTAATCAATTATTTGATTCATCAAAAAACTACAAAATCCATTTTTTGCCAAAGTACATCTTCACTTTTGTCCCCAAATTTCAGCTTCTTTGCTCAAAGAATGGCTGAGATATCGTCCGGAAAGCAAGAGAGAAAAGAATTAATCGATTAATTGATTAATCAAGAATACAAAAATGCTCTTTCTAGCCAGATCACTCGGTCACTGTCATGTCCCAATGTCAGCTTCCTCCATCAAAATGTGCCTGATATATTGACAGGATGTGAAATAAAATAAGTAAATAGTAAATAAATCGATAATAATTAAACAATCAATCAATTAATGGATTAATTCGAAAATATAAAACACCGTTTTTCCAAAGCACATCTTCACTTTCGCCCCCAAATTTCAGCTTCCTCGCTCAAAGGTTGGCTGCGATATCGCCCGGACAAACAAACAAACAAGCAGTCATAGACTAGTACTTACGAAATCGTCAACTTGACCTCTGACCTTGTCTCATAAAAGCTGTCTCTCGAGAAGGTAGCGACGCAAACCAGAAGTTTCTACGATGATTCTGTACCAAACCATCAAAAATCGAATGTTTGACCTCACTGTGACCTTGACCTTTGACCGATTTTGACCAAAATCTAATAAGCGCGAGCCATCACCGTCCTGATCACGTGATGTAATTTGACATTGGTAACTTCTTCCGTTCTCGAGTTATCGTGCCTACAAACAAACAAACAAACAAACACACAAACAAACAAACAAACAAACAAACAAACAGAAACGGAACTGATCAATATACTTACGAAATCTTTAGATTTCTTTAGATCTTTAGATTTCGTAAGTAACAAATGAAATTGTTCGTTGAGCAAGGAATTGCCGGAATAACTTTGTCATATCTCCATGATCTCTGAAAAAAACAAAAACCTGGAAATCAATTTGGTTCTTGTAAGTCGATAGTGCTACTGTTTAATGAGTTATAGCACTTACTTTGGTCACGATCATAACTTGGAAGTCAATCGGACTTGAAATGGCGTTTTTATCGCAATTTGTAATTTTTGACCTGACCCCCCCTGACATTCGACCCCTGACCGCTAATAAGGGTGTTGTTGTGACACCCCAATGAGACATATGGTTGGATGCAGTATTAGAAGATGCACATTTTTGATTTGGTTTGAAGTCGATACGACCATTTTAGCGGACGTCATTGCGAAAATAAGAATTTCAGTTTTTCGGTGACCTTGACTTTGACCTTTGACCTGGATTCACCAAAAATGACAAGTGTCTAAGTTGGACCATGGCCGACGTCTGTACCCAGTTTGGTCAGGATCGCTGAAACGGTGTGGCTGCCACAGGGTAAACAAACACACAAACAGACAGACAGACAGACACCCAGACAGAGAATGACACACATACAACCGACCAACATAATTGGCGAAATCCGAAGGATTCCGGCAATTAACAAACGGAGTGATAAACGAGGACTGCCTTCTTTCAGCACCCGGCGATGACGTCATGCATCGCCTGGATATGGGATTTGGAAGTGGCGGTGTGCAATATATTTATACCAGAACTCACATCTCCCACTCCAACCCCTCCCCCCTTCCACCCCAACATGATTAATCGTAAATATCATCATTTTAAACTAACCCTGTACATTCAAAAGCCACACGATGTACTTTCCACTGGTGTTCAGAAGGATCTAATCCAGATAACCTGTCCATTCGCCAGGAGCAATCCGTCGGGGGCTTCTCCAAGTGTTTCATTGTGCAGAGGCATAGCCATTTATCTCAGGTACTTTTCCAGTATTTACTGCTCAATGTGCAGGCTGTCGGTGCATGCTCAGATATATAAAATACCCCATCGGCTGGAGAGAAAAATAAGCCGGCTGTCCCAGTTACTTCAACCCAAGTGTTCGTAATGTGCGTTTTAAATATACAAAACAAGTGTTAGGCCGTTGGCCTAATTAGTTAGGCTTATTCCCAAGGACAAAATGAGATGCAAGACTCTCCAGGCTGCTCTCTCTCACTCTCACTCTCACTCTCACTCTCACTGTGATGTCACAATGCTCATTTTAATTATGCTCTTGTGGCGAGAGATTCTCCTCGCTTTCACACGACTCGGTGCATTCCTTCGACGTGACATTTTGCATAATGTTCAAATGGCCCTTCCAAAAGCCTCGATACCTGTATTTATAAGTAAAATTTGTGCAGGCAAGTGGGTGTAAGGTTGTAAGGTTATGCGGCGTGGTTGTAAGGTTATACGGCATGGTTGTAAGGTTATACGGCGTGGTTGTAAGGTTATACAGCATGGTTGTAAGGTTATACAGCGTGGTTTTAAGGTTATACGGCATGGTTGTAAGGTTATACGGCATGGTTGTAAGGTTATACGGCGTGGTTGTAATGTTATACGGCGTGGTTTAAAGGTTATACGGCGTGGTTGTAAGGTTATACGGCATGGTTGTAAGGTTATACGACGTGGTTTTAAGGTTATACGGCGTGGTTGTAAGGTTATACGGCGTGGTTGTAAGGTTATACGGCATGGTTGTAAGGTTATACGGCGTGGTTGTAATGTTATACGGCGTGGTTTAAAGGTTATACGGCGTGGTTGTAAGGTTATACGGCATGGTTGTAAGGTTATACGACGTGGTTTTAAGGTTATACGGCGTGGTTGTAAGGTTATACGGCGTGGTTGTAAGGTTATACGGCGTGGTTGTAAGGTTATACGACGTGGTTGTAAGGTTATACGGCGTGGTTTTAAGGTTATACGGCATGGTTGTAAGGTTATACGGCGTGGTTGTAAGGTTATACGGCGTGGTTGTAAGGTTATACGGCGTGGTTGTAAGGTTATACGGCGTGATTGTAAGGTTATACGGCATGGTTTTAAGGTTATGCGGCGTGGTTGTAAGGTTATACGGCGTGGTTGTAAGGTTATGCGGAGTGGTTGTAAGGTTATGTGGCGTGGTTGTAAGGTTATACGGCGTGGTTGTGAGGTTATACGGCGTGGTTGTGAGGTTATGCGGTGTGGTTGTAAGGTTATACGGCGTGGTTGTAAGGTTATACGGCGTGGTTGTAAGGTTATGCGGCGTGGTTGTAAGGTTATGCGGCATGGTTGTAAGGTTATACGGCATGGTTGTAAGGTTATACGGCATGGTTGTAAGGTTATACAGCATGGTTGTAAGGTTATACAGCGTGGTTTTAAGGTTATACGGCATGGTTGTAAGGTTATACGGCATGGTTGTAAGGTTATACGGCGTGGTTGTAATGTTATACGGCGTGGTTTAAAGGTTATACGGCGTGGTTGTAAGGTTATACGGCATGGTTGTAAGGTTATACGACGTGGTTTTAAGGTTATACGGCGTGGTTGTAAGGTTATACGGCGTGGTTGTAAGGTTATACGGCATGGTTGTAAGGTTATACGGCGTGGTTGTAATGTTATACGGCGTGGTTTAAAGGTTATACGGCGTGGTTGTAAGGTTATACGGCGTGGTTGTAAGGTTATACGACGTGGTTTTAAGGTTATACGGCGTGGTTGTAAGGTTATACGGCGTGGTTGTAAGGTTATACGGAGTGGTTGTAAGGTTATACGACGTGGTTGTAAGGTTATACGGCGTGGTTTTAAGGTTATACGGCATGGTTGTAAGGTTATACGGCGTGGTTGTAAGGTTATGCGGAGTGGTTGTAAGGTTATACGGCGTGATTGTAAGGTTATACGGCGTGATTGTAAGGTTATACGGCATGGTTTTAAGGTTATGCGGCGTGGTTGTAAGGTTATACGGCGTGGTTGTAAGGTTATGCGGAGTGGTTGTAAGGTTATGTGGCGTGGTTGTAAGGTTATACGGCGTGGTTTTGAGGTTATACGGCGTGGTTGTAAGGTTATGCGGCATGGTTGTAAGGTTATGCGGCGTGGTTGTAAGGTTATACGGCGTGGTTGTAAGGTTATGCGGCGTGGTTGTAAGGTTATGCGGAATGGTTGTAAGGTTATGCGGCGTGGTTGTAACGTTATGCGGTGTGGTTGTAAGGTTATGCGGCGTGGTTGTAAGGTTATACGACGTGGTTGTAAGGTTATACGGCATGGTTGTAAGGTTATTCGGCGTGGTTGTAAGGTTATACGGCATGGTTGTAAGGTTATACGGCATGGTTGTAAGGTTAAACGGCATGGTTGTAAGGTTATATGGCGTGGTTGTAAGGTTATGCGGCATGGTTGTAAGGTTATATGGCGTGGTTGTAAGGTTATACGGCGTGGTTTTAAGGTTATGCGGCGTGGTTGTAAGGTTATACTGCGTGGTTGTAAGGTTATACGGCATGGTTGTAAGGTTATACGGCATGGTTGTAAGGTTAAACGGCATGGTTGTAAGGTTATACGGCGTGGTTGTAAGGTTATGCGGCGTGGTTGTAAGGTTATATGGCGTGGTTGTAAGGTTATGCGGCGTGGTTGTAAGGTTATATGGCGTGGTTGTAAGGTTATACGGCGTGGTTTTAAGGTTATGCGGCGTGGTTGTAAGGTTATACTGCGTGGTTGTAAGGTTATACGGCATGGTTGTAAGGTTATGCGGCGTGGTTGTAAGGTTATATGGCGTGGTTGTAAGGTTATACGGCGTGGTTTTAAGGTTATGCGGCGTGGTTGTAAGGTTATACTGCGTGGTTGTAAGGTTATACGGCATGGTTGTAAGGTTAAACGGCGTGGTTGTAAGGTTATGCGGCGTGGTTGTAAGGTTATACGGCGTGGTTGTAAGGTTATACGGCGTGGTTGTAAGGTTATGCGGCGTGGTTGTAAGGTTATGCGGCATGGTTGTAAGGTTATACGGCGTGGTTGTAACGTTATGCGGTGTGGTTGTAAGGTTATGCGGCATGGTTGTAAGGTCATACGGAGTGGTTGTAAGGTTATGCGACGTGGTTGTAAGGTTATGCGGCATGGTTGTAAGGTTATGCGGCGTGGTTGTAACGTTATGCGGTGTGGTTGTAAGGTTATGCGGCGTGGTTGTAAGGTTATACGGCGTGGTTGTAAGGTTATACCGCGTGGTTGTAAGGTTATTCGGCGTGGTTGTAAGGTTATACGGCATGGTTGTAAGGTTATACGGCATGGTTGTAAGGTTAAACGGCATGGTTGTAAGGTTATACGGCGTGGTTGTAAGGTTATGCGGCGTGGTTGTAAGGTTATATGGCATGGTTGTAAGGTTATACGGCGTGGTTTTAAGGTTATGCGGCGTGGTTGTAAGGTTATACTGCGTGGTTGTAAGGTTATACGGCATGGTTGGAAGGTTAAACGGCGTGGTTGTAAGGTTATACGGCGTGGTTGTAACGTTATGCGGTGTGGTTGTAAGGTTATGCGGCGTGGTTGTAAGGTTATACGGCATGGTTGTAAGGTTATGCGGCGTGGTTGTAAGGTTATGCGGCATGGTTGTAAGGTTATACGGCATGGTTGTAAGGTTATACGGCGTGGTTGTAAGGTTATGCGGCGTGGTTGTAAGGTTATGCGGCATGGTTGTAAGGTTATACGGCGTGGTTGTAACGTTATGCGGTGTGGTTGTAAGGTTATGCGGCGTGGTTGTAAGGTCATACGGCATGGTTGTAAGGTTATACGGCGTGGTTGTAAGGTTATACGGCGTGGTTGTAAGGTTATACGGCGTGGTTGGCCGGTTTATGTTCGTTTAACGTTCATCTAGACGTGGGTCATTTATAGCTGGTGGGTCACATGCTCATTTCAAGGACAACCAGACAAATGATCTGAAGCAACGCCTTGTAATTTGGTGATACACAAAGTGTTTATAAGCACTCCAGACGATGAGTCAGTAATACACGCCCTAAAGATGTAATTCGTACCGTTTATGATGAACAGTTAATGTTGACCTTTGTCCTGTATAAACAACACTTTCAGATTATGTTGGTCGGTTGTGTGTGTGTGTGTCATTCTGTGTGTGTTTGTCTGTCTGTTTGTTTGTGTGTTTGTTTACCCTGTAGCAGCCACACCGTTTCAGCGATCATGACCAAACTGGGTACAGACGTCGGTCACGGTCCAACTTACACACTTGTTTTTTAGTTTACGAGTTCGTTAAATAATGTTCCAGCGTTCCTGCTTTTCCACAATGTTGGTGTTGCTTTGTATGCACCCTGTGGCTGCTGGTTGCATCATTTTCTGCAAACGCAGCTGTGCCACTGATGCAGTGCCCCTGTTACGAATAAGCTGGTACTCATTTTGTTAACCCACGAAGGATGACAGACTGAGTGAACCCATCTGGCATTACTTCAACTGGACTCAAACTCAAGAACACTAAGAATTTAAACCGGCCACATGAACCGTTAAGCCAACACCAGGCTTACAAACAATCATAGAATAGCTGTCCAACTTTCTTTTGAGCAATATATGATGTCAACTCTGGATTCTATTATTGGCCCGAATATTCATCGTCATGTCTGCCTCGTGTCTGCAGAGTATTAAAGTAATAAAATAGGGGCAATGCCCCTGGGCTCACTCGGTCGAACCAAGGAACCTATGGATTCCCACAAAATGACCAACAAAATATGTAAATGGATGACCATTTGACCAATGGATGACCTCCTACTCCAAATGTACGTCTTCTTAGTTGTGGGAAAGACCACAAAATATGTGTGGATGACCCACAAAATATATGTAAATTCACCGATGGTTTGTACAAACTTGTGAAAGCATCATGCGGAGATGATTCCGACAAAGTCACATCTAAATCGGGTGAATACTTTTGGAGGAGTTAAAGTTGTGATCCCGGAATCGTAATGACCTTTGACCTTTAAATTGACCTTCTTCATATGCAATTTTTTTCATGTGATTTGCGAGGCATCAGGAGGTCTTGGTCCTCAGGAGTTCTATGAAGTTTGGTGAAAATAGAATTATTAGTTTTAGCATCATGGGTGATGAAGGTTGTGGTCAAGTTTCATTGAAATCATGAGTGTAATTTCAGAGAAGAAAGTAAATACAAATTTTGGGAGGGGGGGGGGGGTCAAACCTGGACCAACTTTGCCGCCCAGTAGACCATTGGTAGACCTCCTTAGACCCTGATTTTAGACTTCCTTAGTTGTCCCACACAATATGTATTCGGTTTCTTCTCCGAAACTCCACACACAATTTCGACGAAATTTGACCACAGCCTTCATCACCTGTGATGTACCAAAACTTGCTCAGTGCATAAAAAACAATCCATAGGTATTTACTTTCTTTTCCATTACATATTTTGTGGGTCATCCACACCTACTAGTGGTTCCCTGGTTTTCTTATCCAAACCACTACCAGGTGAATGGCCAGTGGTATTGCCCCTATTTTTTTTAATGCACTGAACAAACTTTAGTATATCACGGGTAATGGAGGTTGTGGTCAAGTTTTATCAAAATCAGGTGTGTAGATTCGAAAAAAAACTCCGAGTGTTGACATACAGACGGAATGACAGACGGTCAGACACTGCACAATGCCAATACCTCACCTGAACTATGTTCCATGTAAACTAAAAATGTATAATACAATTTATAAAAAAAAACAACAAACGTGCACAATGCATAGCTTTAGAATTAATCCGACAAAAAAAAAATCCTTCATTTATACTCCAGGTGTAATTATGTTGAAGGCTTTTACCTCCATGGCCATTTCAACATCACAAAGTGGGTGACACTCGCCATCATGTGT
Organism: Eptatretus burgeri; assembly: GCF_056783735.1. Taxonomy (NCBI): domain Eukaryota; kingdom Metazoa; phylum Chordata; class Myxini; order Myxiniformes; family Myxinidae; genus Eptatretus; species Eptatretus burgeri. The sequence goes on from NC_140962.1 coordinate 30,106,623, forward strand.
CATCACAACACAAACATCCGTCAGAATATGTGCAGAATGATGACTCCATATCTTTTAATTTTTTTTAAAGTATCAGTGCCATTTGAATGTCATTGCAGGACAGGAATTTCTTCCATTGCCATGGCACTTTGTGATCCTCAGCAGACTGTATATCTTCGTGAGCTGGCTTCCAGCAACTGCTCTTGGCCCCCTCTCCCCACTCTTTACGCTGAGCTGCCGAAATGTATCCACGAGGAAATGCACAACGTTACTGACAACACTTTTCTCCATGTCCAGCAGCTGCTTGAGCAGGTAATCAGCAAGCAATCCAAACATGGCAGGGATCTTCTTTTGTCGTAGTTCCTGAAGGATTGCCATTCCATCGATGATCCAAATGCTTCCACGAGGAATGGCTTCCATTCGCTTTCGCTTTTGATTTGGATGACTTGTTCATCGATATGAATGTTTTCGTCTTCTGTTTATTGAGGACTGCAAACATATCTTCTTCACCTTGCAAACGATTCTTACAATAGGACACAACAGCTGCATCTCCCTTCTCAGAAGCCTCCAAGTAGTCCCTTGTTAGCTCAGACGAGGCTATGATGCCAGATGCAATGTGCAGGAGGTGATTGTTACACTCTTCAAAAGGGTTGACCATTGATTTGACAGTTTATGTCACTGCACACACATCCTTCTCATCCTTCATCATGCGAAGTGTGTTTCGAAGTTTCTTCATCGGGTTCTGTCATATTTTACAGCCATGTTGTCACACTCTTTGCTGATAGCACTCCTTTCATGTTGTGACAAGATCCACCGAAAAACATGTCCTTTATTTGTCATGAAGCCAATCATGCCACCCTTTGTCTTGGTATCCCTGTTGCAAGTTTTCTCAATGGTCTGGTCGCACACGACTTGGGACAGTCCATGGTCAATAATGTTGAACTACAAACTCTCTTTGGACAAAGGCTCGGCGAACAGAAGCATGCTGAGTTGACAGTTGTCCATTTCCAGCGGATGTGCATGAAGATATCTGGTATAAGTGGTATGATTGTATACAAAGAACCTATGCAAGAAGCTTCAAGTTGCAGACAGGTGCCATTTCCAATTACCCTCTCGAGTTGCACGCAAGAAGAGAAGTGGAAACTCGAACATCTCGAGATAAGTTTACCACATTGCAAACTTCAGTTATTTTGCTGTTTGATCAAAGATGAACATCTTGTATGAGTCAGCTATGCCAAGGAACTGGTCAGATTTCAATATGCTGGTTGTGGGAAAGACTTATGGGGTTTGAGTGGGATTTCTCATGCCTGTTCCTGTTCTTCATCAAATGGGGTGCTCAGGCAGGATGACCATCGCAAATGCTCCATTGCCTCCATTACACACTTGTGCGCTCTGATGCTGTGGTTGTAGTCGTGGCCACTCATGACACCATTTATTGAACATTGAGATGCAATGCTTGACTCCAACATGATGTTTGCCAATCTAGCATCTCTAAATCTATCCCCAATGGATGCCAACCTCGCAAGGGTGACATGAAATTCCCCAAGACAAACAATAATTTGTTTGACAAATGCTTCATTTTCCCATGAAATCTGTTGTGTTTTGGAGTATTTGTTGTGTACACACACACACACACACACACACACACACACACACACACACACACACACACACACACACACACACACACACACACACACACACACACACAGGGCCACACACACACACACACACACACACACACACACACACACACACACACACACACACACACACACACACACACACACACACACACACACACACACACACACACACACGTGAAACTAGTAGGTCTCTGTTCCATCTCCTGAAACCCACCCATGTGTGGAGATTTAGGAGATAGCAGCCAACAGCAGCAACTTACACGCTCACATACGCACATATACACACACATATACACATGCACACACACAAATATATACACACACACACGAAGGTGGATACTTTGAGACCCAGGAGGGCTCCATTCCAGCTTCTGAAACCCACATATGGAGATAACTAACAATGACGCATACACATACGTTTCAACTTTTACCAATAGATGCAAAAATCAAGAATTATAATTAATCTTGTAGCCAAACAAACAATATATTTATTACAGCCATCAAAGCTCCTGGAATGCTCCCACACCCATCTCCCCCCCCCCCCCACCGCATGATTAATAGTAATTCAGAAGAACCTAATGTAAAAACACAGTCCATTCACTGGAAGCGATCTGTAGGCGGCTTTGTGTAACACGCGTCCCTCCACTCAGGCTTTACACCGATCCACATGGTCGGGAGTTTGTACTAGGAGCAGCTGATTGTTCGGTGAACTGAGAAATTTCTCCAAGTCCTTTGCTGTGCAGAGGCACATCCCTTTCTCTTAGGTACTTTTACAAATATCTTTCAGAAGTTTGGTGAGCCATTTCAAGTAACACTCCTTATCCGGAATACATTACACATTTTATTTTGCCCCAATCTCTTCAACTCCCTGGGGTTTCTGTTCATGTGCACCAAACATTTTGGGGTCGATTACGTCATTTTGAAAGTGCCATATTGTAGATTTGGTGGCACTTTCTTGTTCAGCACGACATTGAAGCCAGTCCATCCTGGCAGAAGTTCATTTGAAACTCATGGATTTCATGAGCATGTATGACAGATCAAGGTTGTGTGGATACACTTGAGCATCTCTACGTTGCTCAACATCAAGAGAGATCCCTTCCCAAAATGGTTCAGGTCCTTTCCTCCTACTCCAAAATGTACTTCTTGATGTCAGTTGGTGGAGTCTCAAATAACCTCTCATAAGTTTTGGGGAGAGTGACAGATGGAGCAACACATACTTCATCAATTGGAATTGTTTTTTGGATATTGATGCCATTTGTGTTGTGTGTTATGCCCTTTCTTGAGATTGTCATTGGTAGATTGCATTATGTCAAGGCAGTTATCGCCTTCCACACACCCCTGTAACACTCTCTAACGTTTGGACAAACACTTCCTCACCCCTCCCCCAAAGCATTGCGTAATTTTGAAGAGTCCCTGGTGTCGAGCCTGGCTTTATCTATCTCCTGATGGTTTTAATTATGTATGTATTTTCAACCATGCTGAAGTCAAACAAATAAATTCAGTGTAATTCTCAACCAAAATGTAAAGTAACAGCTACATTCATCTGCTTGTAATTTTTACCTTCCAACTCCTTCAGTATGTTCATCGAGTTGTTCCCAAACAGTGTTGAACTCGAAATTGACTGCATTAGCAGAGATTTTACTCTCAAATTTGGCACAAAAATTCACAACCCTCCAAAGGACGCGGTACACTCTCCAAGTTTCCTGAAATTTCTCTCTCTAAATGGAATAACTCTACCATGGGTGGCAATAACATCCATACAGCAAAACCTGCAAATTTCCCATCTGAATAATCAGCAAATACACTGGTGTCAGATGACATGCATAAGGAGATAAAAAAACAATGACCACACACACACACACACACACACACACACACACACACACACACACACACACACACACACACACACACACACACACACACACACACACACACACACACACACACACACACACACACACACACGCACACACACACACACACACACACACACACACACAATTCAAATTTACCAATAGATGCAAAAATCAAGGATA
>NC_140962.1:30115286-30242786 GCF_056783735.1 Eptatretus burgeri
TCGCCTTAGTCTAGCGACCACCCATGTTGCCTACCGGCTTGTTTAATTGTCCATCTGTCCAATGATCTATTTATCTATTTAAATTCAATTATGTAGAGACTGGCAAAGGTTTCATCATGAAGCCTTTGGTGTGGGCCCTAACTAACCTATGCCTTAATCCAGCCCTGCTCACAGCAATGGATTTCATGAACACAGTCCTGCAAGCCAGAGATGTGATGTTGGATGTACAGGTTGAGAATTTAAAAAGCCTAATTGAGAACCGCAAACATTTGAGAGTTGAGATTCAGTTTTGGCTGAGAGTAAGCTTTTGCTGAGAGCCTTGGTATGGCAACCTGAATGATGTTGCCAGAAAAAAGGAGGAGAGGGAGGAACAGGTTTGCCGATGAGACATCGAGCGATGAGGCGATAGATTCCCATCTGGAAGATTGTTACGAGTGTAAAGTTTTCTTTGCTTTTCTGGACTGCGTCTTGGGAAACATGGACAGGCATTATGAGACAGCCATGGAGCTAGAAGTGACATTTGGTGTCATGTGGAAATATCCAAACTTGAAATAAGAAGTGCTCGAGTACGTTGTGTCTGACAAGCTAGATTACTTTGTGAGAGCTACAGTGTTGACGTGTCTGAGGATCGAGTGAAACAAATATTACACTTTCAAAAGGCAATCCATGCAGATAATCTGGGACAAACATCTCTATCACCAGTTCAACTGTTAAACAGTCTCCACGAGTTGAAACGTCACAACTTGTTCCTGAATATCTCCGTTGACTTAGAATCTTCTGCACCCTACTGGTCACCATCACAGTGGCGGAACGCTCATTCAGTACACCGGCAAGAGTAAAAGATGTCCTGAGATCAACTATGTGTCAAGATCGATGGACAAGTTTGAGAACACTGGCAGTGGAGTCACTTCCAGGAAGGAAAATTGATTTTGATGCCATTTGTGAACTGTTGGCTGGCCATAAAGCTCGCAAAGTACCTTTGGGCTATAGCTTTATTTAATCATAAAAAGCATAGTTTTTAGTGTTTTATTGAATAGGTAAGCTAAAAATAGTTCAGTAAAAATAGCGAATAGTAAGTTTAAAAAACAACAACATATAAACTCATTTGTAATGGCCAAAAAATAAATACATCTGGAACTCCTTGGACATGAAGACCTTTATAATGATACTAGGTGGGGTATGCTTACACATTGTAAGCAATAACAAACTGTGCTTCCTCATTGTCTTTGGTCACTCACCGACATTTGATTTTTTTCATTTTTTTTTCCTTTATTTATATTTTCATTCACGGTTGCTTTCTAATGGTTCTGTGATTTTTCCTGGCATATCAGCTTTGATGTTCATGGGCACACAAAATTTCCGTGCTTCTCCATTTTCTCAGGTTTCTCACCAGCATTTTTTCATTAATTTTTGCATTATTTTATTTTCATTATTTATATTTTAATTTGCGGATGCTTTCCAACAGTTCTATTATTTTCCCCAGTGCATTGGCTTCGATGTCTGTTTGTCGACGAAATTTCAGCTTTCTACATCACCCAGAAGGTACCGAACTTTAATATCAGTCAGTCAGTGAGTGAGTGACTGGTTAGAATGAGCTTCATGTTGTTATGTTTGTGAGCCAGATGGAGGAGTTTCATTAGAAAGATAGGACTGTATAGAGTAACTTGGTCCATGGACATGTAGGAGACATCTCGATATAAATTAAGTGGGGAAACTGTGAGCTAAAGTGTTACGTGTCACCACACAAGGGGTGGTGCTGTGTTAATGAGATAGGGATTAAGGATAATTTTCTTCAGAATGTGATTGCCCCCTTTGACCTTTTCCTATGTTTTTGCATTTCAAGACCGGTGATAAAAAAAGGATCACGTCCTTAACACAATGACAACCGAGCTGCATGTTCAAGCAGGCATAATCCCTGCCTGTAGGGGTGACAGCTAGCAAAGCCATGCCCCTGGAGCGGATGATTAATGGGCGTGACGTCAGAGAGTAGAGGAGGGGGTGAGGATCGTGGTCAGATAGTCTCACGTTGGGCGACAAGAAGGCAGGGAGTTAGGTTGGGAGCGGGACACAAAGGAGGATGGGACAGAAGGAGGACGGCACCAATTTGCAGAGCAGCGCATCGGCAAGTGTGATCGATGAAAGAAGTTACATGGTGGTTTCTGATTCCTGGCATTGAATACCACCTCACGAATTATCACACGTATGTTTCCCGCCCAGAGAGCGGCTCATCACCATTTTGGATGCATTTTCCCGTGTAGTGACGAAGCGGTTTGGTGACCTTCAAGCCACCAAAACTCATCCCTGGGCACACACATAAGTGCGGGATAAAGGAGGGATTTTTCTTTGTTTTATCTGTCCCCTTGTTTATATCAAAGTCTGTGTGGAGGTGTTTCGAAATTAGATTTAGTTTTATCTCACGTTCCGTTTCATTTCTATTACCCTTTGAATCATTACCATTGTAAATATTTGATTTATTTTCATTAAACCCCCGTATTTATTGAAGTTGCTTGTGTCTGTCTATTTGTCGTGGGTTCGAGATGAACCTCCTTGTGCTGTGCTTCCGTTTGCTCCATCAATTACGTGCATTTGCTGCCCTTTCTTTCCTGTGTGCACCATAATGGCTGAGAATCTCGGCTGTCAGCCTCCAAGGGAAATTATTTGGCTCTCCGTCCAGGTAGGGGCTAACCCACTGGACACGACAATATATTAGACAAGTCGGAAGGCGACATGGGTGGTTGCTACATAATTGCATACTGGTCATACAGTTTTTGATGGATCGGGCTGAAAATCTTTGACAAAGAGGTTGATTATAGTGCGCATAAAAGTGCAGAAGCCGATTTTTGATTTTCGAAAAAATATATTTTTTAGGATTTTTCAAAATTTCAAAGTCCCGTTGCTAGGCAACGGTGGGGTCCATAGCAACGGTGGTCAAAAGCATAGAACTAGATCCTGGTATGAACCTACCTGTCAAGTTTCATCAAAATCGGTTGACTCCTCTGGCCTCCAGAGCTGTCCATGACACAAAAACATACAAACAAGCCGGAAGGCGACATGGGTGGTCGCTACATAATTGCATACTAGTCATACAGTTTTCGACGGATCGGGCTGAAATTTTTTGACAAAGAGGTTGATTATAGTGCGCATAAAAGCCTGGAAGCCGATTTTTGATTTTCGAAAAAATATATTTTTTAGGATTTTTCAAAAGTTTCAAAGTCCCGTTGCTAGGCAGCGGTGGTGTCCATAGCAACGATGGTCAAAAGCATAGAACTAGATCCTGGTATGAACCTACCTGTCAAGTTTCATCAAAATCGGTTGACTCCTCAGGCCTCCAGAGCTGTCCATTACATACATACAAACAAACATACAAACATACATACAGACAGACGGAAAAAGTGAAAATAAAGGTACTCTCGCGACCACCCATCATACAAACATACAGACAGACGGAAAAACTGAGAATAAGGGTAGTCTAGCAGCGACCACCCAATATAATGGGTGTTCTGGTCCCTGGTCAAGTAGTTCAAAGACAGACAGAATAAGGCTGATGTTACATGAGAAGATTACCTTAAACCCCCCACTAGCGATAACACTTTCCACATTTCTACTGAAATGATTTTGTCAAATGATGCCCTTTGATCACATTTCCGTTCAATTCCGAATGTTATTAATCAACAGAAAAACGTCAAAAAGTATAACGGCAAATAACGTATTTTAATTTTTAACGCCAAATCTGAATTTTTACCAACGGCTGATTTATTATGAATCGAGGATTACAAACAATCTTCACCAGGCACATAAGTTGTGGGCATTTCTTGTAATAGCACAACATTTTTTGGTTTGATAAACCATCGATGACTTACAGCTATCATGTAAGGCAAGATGAAGAGAACAGGATGAGAGATGGGTTTAGGAATACAATAACTACAAGTGTATGCATCACGGTGTAGTGCAGCGGAAATGCATTCACTTCATAACAGAGAAGACCATGGTTTGAAACGTTGTGTTAATTAGTTGATGTGTCGTCTTGTATGTGATATTGTTACGAATTTGTAAGCCTTGTGCACACAGACAGACAGCAGTCCCTAAGCTTAGTTATTTCGATAAGTATGTGTTTATAGTTAGGGCCGCTCCTTCTGTCTAATGGGAATTTAGTGTGTGCGCTATTAGTTATTTTTTAGTTAGGTTTTTTACAACAACAACAACAACAACTACTACTATTACAACTACAACTACAACAACAACAACAACAACACCATCCCTCACTCGACCCAGTCGCCATTGCCCATGTATTCTTGGCTGAGGGCGTGGGCGGAGCCTCCGTCGCTTCGGATCGAGGCTCCGCTCCAAGGAAGGGCATGAACCATTTCCTCCAGCCAATGAGTGAAGGACGAGCACCACACGCGTACCCCAGCCAATCGGGAGGCTGACCACGAGTCGTCCGCCAACCCCTCGTCCAATCAGGAGGCGAGTGGCGAGGAAAGAAACCCCTCCCACCTCAAGAGAAAAAAAAGAGACGAGAGGACGGCAGACAGGAGTGTTTGTGGCGATTGCTGCGCGGTCTGTGGCCATTGTTGAGTGGTCTGCAGTCTTGATGCTGACAATGCCAAGGTCGTGGGTTCGAGTCCCACCTTGGTGGTTCGGGGTTGGTGTGACCGCACGAGGCGGGACAGGTACCTCGGCCCGGCTCTACCGAATAGACCCACGGGGTCCAGTTTCGTGTGTGTGTGTGTGTGTGTGTGTGTGTGTGTGTGTGTGTGTGTGTGTGTGTGTGTGTGTGTGTGTGTGTGTCCGTGGGCCCCATCTGTAAGTAGAATTGTATAAGTGTTTTCCTTTCCTTGTAAATTACATTTCTTTATTCTTGATAACTCTGCTCTGTGTCTCCCTCCTGATTAATGTAAAATAAAACCCCTGTTAAATGTACCAGCTCGTTTTCTGTGCTTTCTCTCATTGGCCTAGCAAGGTGTGTATTGAGTAATAGTAAAGCCGTTAATGCCGTAAATTGTTCATTTGGTCCGGCGCGGCTTTGGTAACTTCCGCTCCATTACGCCGGATCCGAGTCGGTGATAGCGACTCGATTCGGACAAAGTCGGCCGAGGGTGTGGTTTCCCCGGTAGTTGGATGGCGTGAGTACTTAAGTAAATTGGAATTAGACAAGCGGACCCTACCTCACGCAATCGAAACATTGGCGACCATGGTCCTCTAAGTGACCCGTGAAATTTCGGAGTTGTCCAAGAGTCACGACCTAAATTCTGGGTGTTCGGTGGGAGACGACTCCACTGCTCCACCTAGTAGTCGTTCATCGCCACCGAACCCCGGCCCACAACAATATTTCTGTTCGATTATATGAGATTTAGAGAATGGTTGGACAATATCAAATGCATAGTGATGTGCAGCACAAGGCTGATGGCTTGGCTGTGCCGGTTTTTCACCGGTCCAGTTTGCTTTGTAGCGATCCTTATACCTTGTCTCCATTAGCAGGTTCGAGTCAGTTGGCAAGCTCCATTCGATCAATGCCCCCTGCTGGTTAATTTGGAATTTGGTCATGGTGGCAGTGGAAGCTCGCCTCGTCTTCGCAAAGGACACCATGACATCTTTAATGCCTACCAGCTAATGCCAGCAGAAGGGACGCCCGTTAAACGTCCATCCAGGGGATGGCACACACATTATTGAATCACCCTGCTTGTGAAACACCGGGGTGACAGTTTATAGCTGGGTCGGGATTCAAATCAAGGCTACACAGCTTAGAGGGGAGTGCGTGTTCCTCGAGGTCGTCATCAGTGGCACAGTCACACGTTCAGCCAATGATGCTCCATGCAGTATAAGCATGAAGAATAAGCATTGTCAGCTTTCTCCCATCGATTTTAGTCGTATCAAGTGAGCTGGGCACCCACAGATCTTTCCATTTGAGGAGTGATTGGTACCTGATCTCAAAAGGTGACAAATGTGGTCAAATTAATGAGCAGCTTTTTTTGGTTGTGTTATTATTATTATTACTATTATTATTATTTTTACAATAATAGCATTTACACCTGGAGAATCTTCCTTAATCCATTTGAATAATCACAACGGGTAAAACAAAACCCACATTACAAATTATTCGATGATAAAACAGATATGTTTTTTTTAATTGAATGGCAAAAGCAATAACATTTAAGAAGAGGGTTGCTGATATATTTCAGCTCATTCTCAATTAATGGAGGAAAAGAGAAAAGGAACATGTGTTTTAAAACCATTAAACAAACAGCACAGAGAGAAAAGACAGCAACCCTTCGAAAAAGATAGGGTATGCATGCGTCTTACTCCCTTAGATAAACAAAGAAACAAACTTTTACCTTTACATGGAGCTGGGATTCAAGCATATCATAAATGACAGTGACCGTCACACCTGATTTATAAAAGGCAAAAATCTAACCAACCATCACTATTGTTAGCTGTTTATCACAGCGAAGCACTGTGGAAATTGATCCTGCTCTTCCCAAGTGCAAGGTGTGTCATGACGGGGGGTAGGGGGCGGTACACCGTGTTTGCCCCATCAGCAGTACCCTGATGGGAGTGGGGTCATTGCCGCATCTCTCGCACACCTGTCAAAAAACAGGTTCCCATGTGGATAGGGTCATGCAAATCAGTGTTATTACACAAGCGACGAGTGTGGGATTCAGAGAGGAAGATGTGTAGGATAGAGAGGATCCGAGTGGCCGACCCCTAACTGTTGTGATTAAAGCGCAGAGAAGACGAAGAAGGAGGTATGTGATGGAAAGTGAGTAATTTATAGGTAAAGGGAAGCTGGTTTTGTCACCGGTCCAGGTCGCTTTATAGTGAGCCTTATACCTTGTCCCCATTAGCAGGTTCTCGTCAGTTGGCAAGCCCCATACGATCTATCTAATAATAAGATTTTGCTTCGTGAAGTCCAGAAAGCTTCTGAGGTTGAGCATCAATGGTGACGTCAGTGCTTCAACCTTGTGCCACAAACGAACCATTGCCATCACGCTGTACGTTCAACAGTCATCATTAATGAACCATGACTTTTGAATTGATATCATTAATCAACAAAAACTATAACAGAAGACATCCCACGTTGACCACTATTGTCTATTAGCACATGGTGTATCACACAGCGCATCCCTAATTGTGATAAAAGCTTTCAGCAGAACCTGTAAGTGAAAACGTAGAATTATTTACCTACTACTTTTGTTTCGAACCGAGAGGGAGATGAATGATAAGCAGGCCAGTTAATAACCAGACCATACAACTGTTCCACCATTGTAGCAACGACGGGAGGTTTGACCCCAATGGTCGCAGCAACACTCCCCGTGTACTTGTGCACATGGACACACCGATCCAGTGCAATTCCCATTATTCTCACCTCTCAGTTTGCTCAAGATCTCATTGGCCCTTCCAAAAATTCCATTTGGCTCCATGACTCTTTCCTCCCCGCTTTCATCCACAATAGTGTCAAAAGTTGCTTCGGATAAGTTGCTCACCGTGATTCCCTTGACTCTTGGGCTAGCGGAAACTTTAGCAGTTAAGTCAACTTTATTTAACATTGGTTCTTTGCAAGAGTTTAAGAAACCACCGGTTTTGGTGGTGCGTGAGTATATGTAAGAAGGAGGACCGTTAGCATTTGATGACGTTGTGTAACTACTAGCCTTGATGCTGTTGCTGTTGGAGGACCAATCCAACGCTCCAGTTTTGCTCGTGCTGGTGCGTGTGAAACCTAACGCGATGGTCTTCTTGCTCTGAGTGGAACCACACTCTGTAGGACTGTGGGGATGGTTTCCCCCAGTGGAAGTGGTGCGACTGCTGGAAGGACATTTGTGTACGGGTGACCGGAGTCTTTCGTTCGGACTGCCTTTAGTCGTGCATCGTCCCATAGAAGGAGTGGATATTCTGGAGGAAGTATGGTGGACCATGACGCCATCTCCACATCCACTCGTCTTTGCATTGCACACGGTCTCACTTCCGACCCGGCAGATCCCCTGAGCTTTTCTTAACCTGCAACGGTATTTGACAATGTTGGATGTTCATTGTTATTGAACTAGAGTTTAAATACGTTTTTTTTTAAATGTGCAATCAATTCATTTGAGAGTTTGTTTTCAGTTGTGAAGACCATAAGTGATCATCAAGATATTATGTAAGCTAAGGGGGACAATAGGAGAAAAAGAGAATTGTGAAATGAAGGGAAGAATTGAGGAAATACAAGTTTAACTAAAACGGTACTTGGTGGAGCGCATACCTCTGCCAGGCTCAACATTTTATGTTTGTATCCCACTAATAGGCCGGATCTGCATCCTGACCTTGACCAAAATCTAATCTGCTCGTTCTTGTCACCTACGCAAATTAATCCATCAAGTTCTGGTATAATCTGTCCAAAACTTTGTGAGATATCGTGCCAGATATCGTTTTTTGGCTCGATCTCTCAACGGTGAAGAATCACTTAAAAGATTCTAATTTCTAGATCTTCACCACAATCTAATCACTTTGTTTTTGTCATACATACAACCTGTCCCCCAAGTTTCGTCTGAATCTGTCTATAACTTTTTGAGATATCCTGTTCACAGACAAACAAAAAATATTTTAAAATTCTCATATCTGGATCCAGATCCAGATCATCACCAAATTCTAATCAATTCATCCTTGGCAGATACCCAACATGTCTACTAACTTTTGTCAGAATTGGTCTATCACTCTTTGAGAGATCCTGCTCACAGACAGACAGACGACAGATAAGGACACAAACAAACAAGAACGGCACTCGGTGGAGTACATACCTCCGCCAGACCTAAACAGTTTACGTCTTGTATCTCATTGATTGACCGGATGTTATTCCAGACTTGAACCAAAATCTTGTCACCTTCCCAACTCATCCACCTCGTTCTTGTCAGAAATCGTCCAGAACTTTTTGAGATATATATATATATATATATATATATATATATATATATATATATATATATATATATATATATATATATATATATATATATACATATGTAGTCTTTGGCCCTATCTCTCAATGGTAAAGAATCACTTGAAAAATTATAGTATCTGGATCCGGTACCAGATCTTCACCAAAATCGAATCACTTTGTCTTTGTCACACACCCAACCTGTCTACCAAATTTCGGCAAAATCTGTCAAGAACTTTTTGAGATATTTTGTTCACAGACAGACAGATAAAGAGGTAAACAAACAGACAGGGTTGAAAACATAACCTCCATCCACCTTCTGTGGTGGAGGTAAAAATTTATGAGTCTCGTATTCGGATCCGGATCCAGATTTCATCAAAATCAAACGGATACGTTCTTGGTACACACCCAACCTGTCTACCAAGTTCTGTCTGAATTCATGTGGTGGTGAAGTGGAGATTAGTGTGTGAAATTCTGCATTTTGTGTACTTAATGTGCAGATTGCCCATCTATAATAATAAGTGTGTGTGCATGTGTGTGTTTGAGAAAGAGTCTGTGTGTGTGTGTGTGTGTGTGTGCCTCCAACATAACTCCAAAACCATGGAACCTATCACCCCAAAACCTTTCATGCATACGAAGGGAACTCCAAGGGAGTGCATGAATGAATATTGGCTATTTGAGTAAATTTAAACACACCTTTTGAAGATAATTAACGGGGTGCAAATCATGAAAAAACAACAAAGGCTCACCAAGATGGCAGCACACCATCTTTGTCAGGCCACTTCACCTCGTGGGGTCTTAAGCCGCCATTTTGTTTCGGCCTGCTCAAAATATGCCTGCACTTGGATCAGGCCACAACGGTTTCTGTGCAATAAAGTGCTCAAAATTTATTTTTTGACTTTCCTCACTCATATCATCTAATGCATGATCTTCATACCTACAAATTGCTGTGAACATCGTTTTTGTCGGTGCTATAGCTTTCATAATTAGGAGCTTGGAGCGATGTTATCTTCTATAATATGGAATAGGCAAAGCCTATAAGGGAATGTAGAATTCTTCTTGCATTCGATGCTGCAATTTCCGGTTACTTCGGCCTGGATTCGGGATCAGCGATCAAATAATGTAAATCACGATTAAAAATTATTTTTTGATGATGCGGGAGATATCTTTATTAAAATTAACTTTGGGAAAAAATAATTGAATAAATAAATAAATAAACAATTACTTCTGGTCAAGAATAAAAGAAATTAAAAGTTCCAGAAAGAGTTTCAAAATCACTCCCGGTAATGTTAAATACAAAATAGACACTTCCTGTCATGAAAAAATCACTTTCAGAAGAATAAAATTAACTTTGGGAAAGAAATAATTGAATAAATAAACACTTCCGGTCATGATCTCCTGGCATGCATCATTCCCCATGACAAAAACCGGAAGCAAAAGGGTCATAGCCGACGACACGGATTCCAAATTGCCAGGGTATTGTGTTGTTGTTGTTTCCTATTCTCTCATGTGCACGCGTTGAGTATGAAGCTCACTACGTTCGCTATAAAAATTATTTTTTGATGATGCGGGAGATATCTTTATTATATAATTAGGTCGACTTAAAACTGCTGGAGTATTTACTCTCTAGTTTTGTTGTTAATTTTTTAGTCATTAAGGTGTGATTGGGTATACTATAAATCAAATTAATTATTTGTGCATTTCTATAACTGTGATAACACTGCTGCATATTACCTCAACATTACCTTCACAACAACAACTACACCGCCTAGAACAGGATCTCATCTGAAAAAATAAATATGACGTCACATTACCTTCACAACAACAACTACACTGCCTAAAACAGGATCTCATCTAAAAAAATTAATATTACCTCAACATTACCTTCACAACAACAACTACACCGCCTAAAACAGGATCTCATCGAAAAAAATAAATATTACCTCAACATTACCTTCACAACGACAACTACACCGCCAAGAACAGGATCTCATCTGAAAGAATAAATATTACCTCAACATTACCTTCACAACGACAACTACACCGCCAAGAACAGGATCTCATCTGAAAGAATTAATACCAGAAGCGAGCGTAGTATTCTTCTTACATTCACTTCTGACTTTACCGATAACTTATTCACAACTGTATATGCAAATTCCGGTTACTTCGGCCTGGATTCGGGATCAGCGATCAAATAACGTAAATCACGATTAAAAATTATTTTTTGATGATGCGGGAGAAATCTTTATTAAAATTAACTTTGGAAAAAAAAATAATTGAATAAATAAATAAATAAACAATCACTTGTGGTCAAGAATAAAAGAAATTAAAAGTTCCGGAAAGAGTTTCAAAATCACTCCCGGTAATGTTAAATACAAAATAAACACTTCCTGTCGTGAAAAAAATCACTTTCGGAAGAATAAAATTAACTTTGGGGAAAAATAATTGAATAAATAAATAAATAAACACTTCCGGTCATGATCTCCCGCCATGCATCATTCCCCATGACAAAAACCGGAAGAAAAAGGGTCATAGCCGAGACACGGATTCCAAATTGCCAGGGTATTGTGTTGTTGTTGTTTCCTATTATCTCATGTGCACGCATTAAGTATGAAGCTCACTACGTTCGCTATAAAAGCAAATGAAATGTTGTTTGTTTGTTTGTGAAGCTACTCCTCTGAGCTCCCAAGGTTAATCACGACAAAACTTTATAGGATTACATTTTTATACCCGTCAAACTTGGCAGAACTAGAGTAATTTTCACATGAAGAATGGGCAAAGATTTCACCATCTCACTGTGTAAAGCTAGTAGAGGCCTACTGTACCCAAAAACACTCATAGCAGTCATTGCTGTAAAAGGTGCTTCCACCAAGTACTGACCTAAGGGGCTGAATACCTTTACAACCAGTGAATTTTGATTTGTACATATTTTTTGAAGGTAATCTTGACATGTAACCTCTTTACACTATAACAGTGTTTAGTTTGATCTCTTCCGTTATGAATAAAAAAGTTAATTTGGAAAAATTGTTTAACTACATCATTTGTAATTCATCTGAACGTGGAATTATTGCTTGGGGGTGAGTACTTTTTCAGGCCACTGTATACAATGCTTTATAAAAAGGTCAAATGTTTTCGGATTTCTACCCGAATACCAATATAATTGGTGAGTTGGTGAGATGCGATGATCAAATGTGGTATCGTATCGCATGAGAAAAATAACTGTAATTAAGATGTCATGATGATCAGAATGATTGGTGAAGAAGGAGTCATGTGACCTCTCAAATGAGCGAATCGCTAATTATTCAAAAAACGGAAATAGTACAAACATAACGGAAACATCAATTTAAAGGTAATTTTCACTACTCATGTAACGACATAACCCTCAAGGGTAAAAGAGGAGTTTGTAGAAAAAAAAAAGGTTATCATCTTAGCTAACATCTCCAGATATACACCCTGTGAAAATTCATTTGTGGGAGGGAAGGGAAGTGGTTTGGGTGGGAGTTCAGAGGGGAGGAGGGAGGGGAAGACATAGAAGGAGGGTAGGGTGGCATGGTGGTCTGAAGGGAAGGGGTGGGGAGGGAGTCCTGAGGAAGGGGGTGGGAGGAGGGAGGAGGAGGGACACAACATGGCACGGCAAAGCCAGGTACCTTTGTTGGTATTCAACAAACTCCATAATCTATCACCTATTCTCCTCTCCCTCGAGGAGTTTCCTGTACGTGGCAATCTCTACGTCCAGTGCCAGTTTGACGTTCATGAGCTCCTGATGTTCCTGGACTTGCAAAGCCATCTCTTGCTTGCTCGCCTTGATCTCTTCCTCCAACGTGGCACAATGAGACCTTGCAGCTGCGACGTCATTCTCACCGTTTTCTTCAGCCTGGATTACTGCAGCTTCCAGCTCCACTCGCTGTAGTATTATGTGGACAAATAAATGGATACTTTAGCCAACGACAGAACCGTTACATCGTTCATTATGTAGCTTTTTCAAAAATCAGTTGAATCAACTTTATTAAACTGTTTATTAATTTCAGTAAACTTTATTGGTTCAAAACAAAAGCACTTTATCAAATCTCAATTCCACAGGTTATATTGTAGCGAAGTTTGTCATGTCCCTCTCATGCTCACCTCATTTTTCAATGCCTCGGTTGTTGCTGTGACAAATTCCAGTTGCTTGTTCAGGTTGTCTATTTCACCTTGAGTGTTTTCTAATTCACTGCTGATATTTCTTGCCATGGTGGCTGCATCATCAAGCTGAAGAAATGAACAATCTACTGTGACTGGGATTCAAGAACTGTTTGGTTGACAAAGACAAATCAACGGTACAGCTTAGAATTGATGGAATGTGCCTGACTGAGGATGAAAAGTCCTGTGGTCCTGCAGTCACTGTTGTATTTATTGATTTTTAACCTCCTGAATACATGTTGCACTGGGATTCAAATACGAATTTGACTCACTAGTTGCATCATCACTGAGGTGAGACTGTGCTGCTGATGCAGTGCCCCTGCACATCAGGGCAGGAATTTGTAATTTGTCCAGGGTGCTGGCACATAATCGCCAACTCTTTGCGAATGATACCCTGAGATCTTTAACATCCACCATCCACATGCTTAGTAGAGTTTGACACCCTCTGAAAGAGTTCAACACCCTGCCTGTGAAGCACCAGGGTGACATTTTATAATTACATAGAGAACTGAACCCAAGAAAAAAGAAACTTCAAGGTGAGTGGTCGTTACAGCTATGTTGTCAGCAAGTGTTCAACTGCAGGAGCAGTTTCTTTGGAGCTTTTGAGAGTGATTTAAGACTAATGCAAAGTTTTACAGATGGTACATGCAGAACAGGAACGTCAGGAAGCATCATTGTGCTCTGCATTAATTACAAGGATATTAATAGACAATGCACAAAGCAACATAGTAAGCTATATGGGATTTGAATCTGAAATCCCAGCATCATGAGAAGGAAAATATATATATATTTCAAAAACACAGGATGAGGTCATTTGGCCCATCATGCCTGCACTACAAAAACACTATATTGATTCAATCTCTCACTTTATCCACTCTTTGAGGGGATGGGGAATAGAAGTGGGGGAGGAGAGAATGCAATGTGGCCATTTACTTTATGGCCATTCAAGCAAACAGGTTAAAAATTATGCATTAGGTCTTTATCGCACAATAATAATGCATTTCTTTGGCTGGCAAAGAAAATGCAAATATAAGACTTCTTACATACCATGTGCTGCATATCTAGGGCAGTCAAAATAAATCAGAGAGCTGGAGAGTCAAAGAATAGAGTAGGTATCACTGTCAAATAATTTTATCGTCAGGTGTTGAACGGTTCCCATCAACCAGTGCTCTAATCTTTAAAGGAAACTAAACAAAATCAAAAATTGAGAATTACTAGATCTGATCATTATCACATTGCTCACTTTACATCTTTGAATGAACAAGGAGTAAAAGACATAAAATGTCATCGTCCCAATGGTTTTAATAATTTTGCTGTATGGAGTTAAAAGGGCGAGCCCATATTTATTTACAACTAAAATTGCCACCAGTCTACTCGTGGGACATCTTTGATCAGATCGTAAAATAAAGTGAGATGCATGTGTACTGTGTATGCCATCATGTACGTGCTTGTGCCAACTTTGAACAAAATCGGACCATGCATGTCTGAGAAATGGTTGGGAACACGTTTAAGTAACAAAATGGCCGCCTGACCTTGGATCTGACCTCCAATGAAATGACGTGCATATGTAAGCCATTATTCATCATCCGTATGCCAAGTTTGAACAAGATCGGTTAATGCATGTCCGATAAATGGTTGAGGACGTTTTCAACATCGGGTATTTTACAACTAAAATGGCCACCAGTTGGCCATCTTTGATTGAATCGTGAAACAAAATGATGCGCATACGTGTACACCAAACAAAATGATGTGTAGACTATCATTTGTCTCTTTGCCAAGTATGAACAAAATTGGTCCATACATGTCCGACATATGGCTGTGGACAGACAGACAGATGGATGAGACCCAATCCATTAGCCCAGTTTCGGACTAAGTCCAATGGGCGAAAAGTACACCATAGCACAATGTGGCTTCATTGGATTTTACAGTAATTTCTTTGAAGGCAGCCATGTTTTGTCTTGTTGGTCCATGATTGGCTTTGAAATGCATGTTTAAGTCACATGCTTTTGATAGCCAATCAGGGAACCATAAAGGCAAGCTGTGGCTGCCTCCGCAGAAAGGAATAGGAAATTCGCTCATTTGCACTTGTTGCTTCATGGAACTTTTCACGTTTAAGGGTGTGAAGTGAACAAATTGAAAGTCCAAGATAGAAATAAAGTGTTTATATCAATACACAGTTTCAGATTTACAGAAACCTGCTCACCAATCTCAGTGACATAACAAGTATGCATGAAATCTATGAAAATGATCTTACTTTTTTTGTCTTTTACTTGCAGTAATAAAATCAACACATAATATAATCTAAGATATACATATATATGTATATGAGAGTTTATGTCTGTCCATTTATATATAGTATGCTTCAAAAACTAAAAAAAGCTACTGAACCAAATCCAACCAAATTTTGCATGTTGCCTTAGGCTACTCAAGTATGGTGTCTGTTTGGGGCAGCATATCTTGGGGAGGGGGTTCAAAGGTGGGGGGAAGACCCCAATTCTCTCTATTTAAATGTGTGTTGTATAGCACCATCTGGTGGTATCCAGTATCACAAATGATCATCTTCTTCTTATATAAAGAAAGTTTAAAGAACTTGATAATATGCATTATGGTAATGTTGAAATCTAAAATGAGAATAATTCGAAATTTTCAAAATGTTTCATTTCACTCATATTAAGTGGAGGTTCAAACCTAAGCCATCCAATATTGACCATCACAACGAAGTAGAAGTGATTTTTGCTCATACCATATATAAGCAGCAAGGATGGTTGATGAAGGTGATGTTCGCTGACTTCCAAGCAGATGCAAGATGACCTCATGCAAATTATAGAGTGAATAGAGCAGAATGTTTGAAAAGTGCAACATGGTGTCTTTTGACTAAATCCATCAGCAAAAGTGACAGGTACTTTTGATAGTATAATATACTGTAATAGTATAATTTACTGTAACACTGTATAGTATACTTTGCCTGGAATGCTCAAGTCCCTCAGTCGGCACACTCCTTTACTTTCTTACCTTCTTTGTTTGCTCTTCCTTCTCATCCTTTTCTGAATGAATGAATGATACTGCATAAAATAACAAAATGATTACCTTGTTTTTATAATAAATTTCAGCTTCCTGTTGCATCTTCATCAAATTTGCCTCGTATTGTTCGCGTACATCATCGATGATGTTGCTGAGATCAAGACTTCGGCTGGTGTCCACTTCCACCGTCACGCTTTTGGACTTTGCTTGCAATTGTGCTTCTTCCTGTATGATTGGTATGTTCAATTTAGAACTTCTCACATTGAACACCGCATTGAAATAATCACCCACAATGCACTACTAAGTTGGTTAATCTTTTTTTTTTTTTAATGCTTACCTCACAGAATATCTGACTCATGAACTGTATGTCAGTGCTTGTAAGCTCAATGTTTGCTTCAACGTCAGCCTTACTTACAAAAGCGCTGTCAGTTTCCTGTAATATAGTGGAAATTATGAACATTGAATCTCTGCATGATGTCTACCACTTCTTGCTGTTATCATAGTGATTTTCATGAAATAGTGCCTTACCCTTTTAATATCTTGAAGTCTGTTTTCCACTTCAATTCTGGAATTTCTTTGACTTTCAAACCTGGAATACATCGAAACGAATGCATCAAATAACTTTTAAGATAAAAGTCATAACGACCAACAGTCATTTTAAGCTGCTCTGTTTGTCCTTATTTATTACATCTGTTAAATTGTTAATCACTTTTAAAATAATGGCTCAGCCAAACGTTTGTCTATTAAACTTCATTTTCTTTGTAACAGACCTTATTAGAAAAAAACAATGTGAATATTTGGCTTCGAATCAGTAAGTTGTTTCACTTGAGTAAATCAAATGTTTAATGCTTTCGTCATGCTTTTTATCCCGCCCCCGGAGGGAGGGAGCGGGATATTGTAATCATCCGGTTTGTTTGTCTGTCTGTCTGTCTGTCTGTCTGTCTGTTAGCAACTTTAAGGCAAAACGGCTTTAGCAAGCACTATCAAATTTAATCCACAGGTGGGCAATGAATCTTGGACGATCCCATTAACTTTTGGGTCCAATTGGATCAAAGGTCAAGGTCAAGGTCACGAAAAGATAAAAATCGTTTCTCGCTCATAACTTCGTCAAAAATGTTCTGATTTATTTTAAACTAAGCTTAACTAAGACTAAAATATCCTTATTATATTCCTTATAATCAACATTCAGGTTAACGATGTATCAAATTTAAATTTGATCCCCAAAATAACTTTATGCCTTAAATGGGCGGGATTTGTTGTGCCTGGCACCACTTGTTTGTATTTTTGTTTGTAGAAAGTTATTTTTCTGTTATGTACAAACTACAACATCTCTTACACTGAAGTGTGTGTGTGTGTTTACATGGAAAAATGAACAATATATACATATATTATATACGAGCGAGGTATGCTTACACTATGAACTGCGCTTCCGCATTGTCTCGGGTCGCTCACCTGCATTTGGTTTTTCATTTATATTAATTTATGGATGTTGGCAGACAATTCTGTGATTTTTTTTCCGATGTACCCGCTTCGATGTCCATCAGCACACGAAAGTACAGCTTTCTACATCACCCGGAAGGCACCGATCTTTAATATCAGTCAGTGAGTGGGTCAGACAATAGTTTGAAAGAGCTTTCTATATCAGATATCACATGAGGGCATGTTGAAAAGTAATACCTCCTATTCTTTTTCTCCAAAACAGGTAAAGATATTTGAATGAAGCAAAGCGCAGTTTGGACATTAGTACTTCCCGCCACGTGGTACGAAGTTTTGTGATTCTGACACTGGATATCTCCATGCAGCACGACGTTGTCAGTGGTGTGAAACATGAAGCATTGGAGATGAGATGAATTGAGATGAGATTTGGGTGCACCATTATGATGCTGAGAGTAAAAGATGGTCAATGGAGTACTGCCACAAAGGATCATCAGCCCCCAACCTGGCTTTGTCAGATTTTCATCTCTTCCCCAAACTTAAGAAACAACTCCGTGGAGTACATTTTCCTTCCAACAATGATGTCAAAGCCACTGTGAATCTCGAGTTAAGTCAGCAGGATGCATACACATTGTTCTATTGTGACGACATCACAAAACGACTTGAATTTTAGCATAAATGTGTGCACTGCTGTGGTGATTATCTTGAAAAATAAATCAGCACCATGGTAGAATATAGATTAATGTTTGTATCGTCTTTGTTTCTTTCGAATATCTTTACCCATTTTGGAGAAAAAGAATAGGAGGCAAAGCTTTTCAACATGCCCTCGTATTTATACATCTATTTTTGTTCAAAAAGTTCTACAAATGAGATACAATAGTCCAAGACATAGCAACGTATTTATTTTTAATTATACAAGAAGTTGGGCCACCCCATTAAGATTGGGTTATTTAGTCTTTAGTAATACATCAAGAAGATTGTTGTTTATAGCGGTAGAAAAAAAGAATATCTCAGGGATGCAACACGGCGAAAATGGACCAAATTATCTCATTTTCATATTGAAGGGTGCACAAGATCGTACAACCACTCGTTACACTGAGTGTCGTCCAGAGACCGTGGACCCTTTGTATGTTAATTGCCATGCTGCATATGGAAAACAAGTACTCAAATGCAAAAGGTTTGATTCCAAACAGAGCATGGATTTTGGAACTCATGCAAGCGCAGTCAATGAAGCTTCTATAACCCCACTAAGGGGAGCACCTGGAACATGTCACTCGATCTCGGAAAGCATTATTATTCAGTGTTTTTACATATATTTGATTTATAATTGGAAGTTTTCATTATGTCATTGTCCTTGAAACTGTGAAAATAATGCGGTACAGCAAATTTTGGGGAATTGGCCCAGGAGTTAGGAAATGTGTAAAGAACAAAGGAACAAGCAAAGAAACAAACCTCACTTTTATATTTAGATATACAGTAAAACTTCACCATTCACAGAGGTTATGTTCCTGGTAAGTGCTGCGGATGATGAATCTGTGGATGGTGAGGCAAAGGGCCAATGGGAAAAATTGGGATGGTTCCTGGCTGATAAGCTAACCCCCAGAATTTATTCTATAACTTACTCTACACTAAACAAAGGCTGAAAAAAATCTGTGATAAATTATGTCAGCAAAGGTTCTTTTCTGACAATAATAATAAGAATAAACATACATGCTGTATAACAAGTGCAATAAACATGCTCGATTTAAATAATAAATAAAGATTAAAAAAACTGGGTTATTATTTATTTTACACCTGCTTATCATGATGATGAGGATGATGGTGATGTTGGGTGGTGTTTAGAGATTAGCGATCAGATTAGGGTGGCTTGGAACTTGATGGTAGCCGAGTTGGTGCCTTCACCACCAGAGGTTTAGACCACGCGCTCATAATTACGCATAGCGTTTGTACATATCACAGGTCCATTGAGAGGCACTTTTTTCTGGTTCTGATCATTGATCCATACACTTGGTGCTTTCTCCATTTTTTTCCATTTGTGAATCAGGGATATATATATATATATATATATATATATATATATATATATATATATATATATATATATATATATATATATATATATATATATATATATATATATATATATATATATATATATATATATATATATATATATGTATTTTACATATATATATATATATATTATATATATATATTTTTATATACATATATATGATATATATATATATATATATATATATATATATATATATATATATATATATATATATATATATATATATATATATTGAATATAAAAAATATATATTCTCCTTTATGTCTGTTTGTCTGTGTACACGATATCTCAAAAAGTTGTGGAGGGATAGGGATGAAATTTTGTGGACAGGTTTGGTGTGTGACAAGGATGAACTGAATCAATTTTGGTGAAGATCCGGATCCGGATCTGATGTTTTTTTTAAAAAGTGATTCTTCACCCTTGAAAGATCAGACAAAAAAAAATGATATGTGTGTATATATATATATATATATATATATATATATATATATATATATATATATATATATATATATATATATATAGCACGATATCTAAAAAAGTTGTGGACGGATTCGGACGAAACTTCCTGGACAGGTTGGGTGTGTCACAAGGCAGAATTCATTCAATTTTGGTGAAGATCCGAATCCGGATCTGGATATGAGAATTATTTAATTGTTAAGGTGATTCTTCACCATTGAGAGATCGGGCAAAAAACGAGTGCTGCATAGCATGATATTTCAAAAATGTATTGGGCCCGATATGTTCTCGTGGATCAAGCATTACATGGCGGAGGTGTGCGATCTACCGAGTGTCCTTCTAGTTATACTTGTTATCAACTGAAACTTTGTCTTAACAGAATAAATGAAAGGTCAATACATTTCAGAGAGATAAAAATTATTAACTACAAAGAATCCGGAGAATTCCCATGTTTTCAACGCATGCTATGTTAAGGGTATAGAGCAGCTTAATAGGTCCTTCCACAGCATGGCATTCTCATTACAAAATAAATAACAAAAATAATGATAACATTGTAACAAAGCATATATTAATTAATACTAATAATATTAACAACAATAATAGTTGTATCATTTGGCAAAAATGATAACAAACGTATAATCCCCACGTTGATCCCAAGCACATCTGGGCTTGGTGAAAGGTAAGCTAATGCTCAAGCAGTATGGCAGGCAGGTATGCTACAAGGCCATGAAGAGCAATGAAAATTTGGTCTAATGGATCAATGAGCTCACAAGTATTGTAAATGGAGCTGTGTCTGTCTGTCTGTTTGTTGTGCTATAACTTGAGAACGGATTCACGGATTTCAATAAAACCATCGATGGTGGATTCAGGGAACTTCGAGGAATTCAGGGAACTTCAGGGAACTTGCAACGCTGGTAAACCCTGAACGGAGGATGGGATCTCCCAGGAATCCTTTTTTTCTTAACTTGAGAATGGATATCAATGAAACCAATGCCGGTGGATTCAGTGAACTCCCAAGAAGGTTTGTGATGCAAAAAACGAATAAATAATAAAAGATGCTTTGTGCATGGGTACATGGGCACATAGGGTGAAACTGTAAATGCCAACTTGTAACACTGATTATCCCCACATAGAGGGCAAGATCCCTCAGCAATCCTATTTCGTTCTTTCCCCATAGATTAGCCATCGTAGCAAGGATTGGTATTCCCATCAGCAAAGCGACGGACGGATCTTATATGCTAGTGATCCATAAATTAAACGGATTAATGCCAAACGGAGTTGAGGCACTTTTCAAAGCGAAAGTGGTTCACACTGTTTATTGAAATTATATAAAGAAAGATTTAATTTTTTTTTTCTTAAAATAAGTGTTATTATATTGTGAGGAGTTTATGGAAATCCTTATAAAGTGCGTTTGGTTTCATCTTATAACAAAAGAAGTTATCACATCTAATGTTGTACCCCACGCACGCGAAGCGAAAAGCGGGTTTAAGCAATTGGTCCATGTCAGTCCGTCTATCTGCCTCCAAACGTCAGTTTATGATCGAGGAACAACTTTTTTTATATTTAATATTTATAGAACACAGATGGGAATAAGAATAAGAAGACAAACCTGCCTTTTCACAGTACTGTACTTTGGCTCTGAATTAATCTTGAACACACATGCGCAGAGAGGAGTGACATCATATTTGTACTCTGTCTGCCTGGCAGTCAATGGAAATTGAAAATCGTTTCAAACAGGAAATTACTGTTTTTAGGGATGTTATAAAGGACACATACAACAGGCGCGAATAACTAATGTAATGTGTTACACAGGGTGGAGTCACAGAAACTGAGTAAACAGCAGTAAATTCCGGAATTAATTTATTTATCCGACTTTTACTATCTTTATTTTATTGAAATTTAATTACGTACTTGAACACTGTAGACCACAAATCGCATTTTTGTCACTTCCAAGAACCTCCAGTGTTGCAGTACACGTTAAATACGGTGGTGAAAAGACTGCTTCAATCGCGCTAAACTTCTGGATTTTTTTAAGACAAACTTTTAAAACATTATTTTATTTAAGTTGAAGTATATTTCAACACTGCGTAGGAGGGGAGGTGTCATTATATTATGAACTCTTTAGTTATCAGTGTAATCATCCATAAAATATTGATGTCTTATGTGTTGCTCTGGAAACGTAAAAAAAAAAAAAAAACATGAAACAAGAAAAGAGCTTGGTTTGCATCCAGGCTTTACTTGTTCCTGAGATTTTCCACAAGACCTTGGACTTCCTCATTTTCCTGCTGCATCCGCTCGTTTTCCTTGGTCACTTGGTCATTGTTCTTCCTCAGGTCTTCTGAGTAGCATTCCAAGAGCTTATAGAATCTGGAACCTTGGGACTCCTGATGCTGCAATGCCTGGAGTTGGGCTTCGAGAACCTTGTTCTGTTGCTCAAGATGGCGGACCTGCAATATATTCGTAACGATTGCATCCGTAGTAATACGTGTTTCAACAATACTTTGACAGAGGAAAAATATCTAAATACATATCCTGGATTTGATAGCTACCTTGTCGATGAAGCCCGCAAACTGATTATTGAGGGATTTAAGAGATGCTTGCTCCTGGAGACGCACTTCCTGAGCACGGCGGCCTTTCTCCTGAACTCCACCAGCATCCAGAGTGATGCCCTCAAGGAATCCCGCGTCGAGCGGCAACAGCAAGCCGAGCGCGGGTCCCGTGCTGGCCATGGCCCTGCAGCGAATCCCACAGCATTGGTGGTGACATCTCGGCTCCGCATGCACACAAGTGAGCTTTATAACGTTGTTATGGTGCAGACGACCACAACTCATTAATTGTAGAATTATAAAACTTGTCACTTTCCAGAACATTGAAGTTGCTAAATAATACTGAGCAATTATTGTGTTTTCCTTTATAATCGAGGTCACCATACAGGATTGCATCCTGCAGATGCCCTTAAGGTGTTTACAACTGCATTTCTGATGTTTTAATGTTCTCAGCGCGTCTGTTTGTTGGGCGCTCCCTGTCATTACAAAAGGCGGCGACGTTCTCTCACTTTCCTTAAGAGTGGATATTTGTGTTTAATAAAAGCAGTAACTGCTTTCAGGGCGTGGGATGACCCTCATTCAGTTGGGAAGAACAAAACGCCTTTTAGGAAATTAAAAAACCCATTATTTCAAAGCACGAAAACCAATATATAAGAGACGTTGTTCTTAAGGAAAGAGTTCTTTGGAACGAGTATCTCAGCATAATGACGTCATGCACATACGGTTCAAGTCCCAAAGGTTCACGCACCTGCAATGCCATCGGCTCGTGCTCCATCTCCGATGGCCGGCACAGCGTGAGCAGCCTGAGGCTGACCGAGTCGAGCACATGGTCCTCATGGGGCCAAAAAGAAGGTCCGCTTCAGACGACTCCGAACTCCCGGTTTGTCTCTGAGAGCTTTTCGGGCTCGGTGTCTGTTGGAAAGCGCATCTCACATGGAAACGAGAAGGAGCATTTACGCCAGCTCAATGACCGTCTTGCTGGCTATATGGATAAGGTGAAGCTTCTCGAGCAGACCAACCAGAACCTTGAAAACCAGATCAAGGAAATCTTCGGTAAAGTTAATCAGACCCCAGACCTCTCAAGCTTCTATAAGCAAGTGGAAGAATTAAAAGGCAACGTAAGTATTCATAATTACTTCTAGATCATATGTGCTGCATACTCTTTAAAATTGAAAAGCAATCATCGTTTTGAAAGATCTTCTCTTCCTTTAACAGCTCTGCCTATTCCCAACTTCTTGTAGGATTCCCAGGGAAGGTTTCAGGCTGAGTCTTTCAAGTACTAACTGACTAGACCAGACGAGCGACTGAAGGTGACTTGGCCAGAAATTTGTAATTAGTTCAGGTTGTCGGTGATAACTCAAATACTCTTCATTAAAGACACAATGGATCTTCACCAACGTTCATCAACGACCAATCCAATTGAACATCCACCCGAGGGACAGCACACACATTGGTGCATCACCCTGGATGTAAAACATCAAGACGGCAGTTTATTGCTGGCTCGAGATTCAAACCCAGGCAAGACAGCTCAAAGGCGAAGTGTGCATACTTCGAAGAGGTTAGGATATCCTGCGACCCTACATTTTTTTGAGAAATACAGATCTAACCATATACAATCCTCTTCCACCTAACCTGTTCTTCTTTGTAGGCAGAGGTTGAAATATCTTCTTCGAAGTCCTTGGAATATTTCACGACATCGCTTTGGAAGTCTTCAATGTAAATTGTTCCTATTTATAATTTTGAAAACCGAGCTGGAAAACATTTCTCTACTATTTTTATGTTACCTATATGAAGGAATTTAATGTTGCATATCAGATCACATGACGATCCAGGTGTTGGCTTAGTGGTTAAGGTGGTGGCTTGGGGTCCTAGGGTCCTGAGTTCGAGCCCTGTTGGCCACTGAATTAAAAGGGTCCTGAGTTCAAGCCCTGTTGGCCACTGAATTGAAATACACCAGGGGGTTGATTCAGCCTGTCATCCTTCCGAGGTCCGCAAAATGAGTACCAGTGTACTGGTAAGGGGGGCACTGCATCAGCGGCATTGCCACGTCCCAACCAATGATGCAAACAGCAGCCACAGGCTGCACTCGATGGAGAGAGAGAGAGAGATCACGTGACATTTTTTTTTCTTTATAAGATCGAAACTTATGAAAAAGCAAGTTCAACTAGCTCGGAACTGTCAGCAGGGCAGCGGGGCAACTCTTGGGAAAAAAATAAGCAAGATAATTAACGAACTGGAAAAGAAGAGAGGAGGGGAGGAAACCGAGTCACTTGCAAGTAAAAGGGATGGGTTTTGGGAGAGTTAATTAGGGTATAAAAGATCGAAGGTATGGATGGAGGATGACCTGAGATGGTGGTGTCCTCCTCCCACACTCCCCATGCCCTCTTTCTCTGTCCTATCGTCCATCCTTCTCTTCCTTTTCACAAAATGAATTTTATCATTTCAACAAACCCGCTTCCCCACACGTACCACATAAAAATAGATGACTCTGAAAGAAAACTTTTCTACAATGTGAGAACGCAACAGACGAAGTTACTTGCAGATGGAGACTGTTCTCAGGAGATCCAGAAAACAATATCTGTCCAACCTCAAGAATGTGCTTTCCAACTTGTCTCCCTTCTCTAAAACTTTGTGGTGCCTTGTTAAGTCCGTCTCTGGAGTTTGCTCCCCTTCCATCCCCTCCCTCTTCAAATGTCACCAGAGTCGACTCCGCTCGTGAGAAGGCTGAATGCCTCAATTCTGTTTTTGCTTCCAAATCTTGCGTCCCCAACCCCTCGCTCTCGGTACCCATCCTTTCCTGTCGTACCCTCCGACCCCTGGACTCTGTCCTTTTTGAACCTGAGAAGGTGGAGAATGTTCTTTCAACCCTCGACTCTGACTCCGCAACTGGACTAGAAGATATCACAATCGGGCATCCTGCTGTACTCTCCAAACTCTCTGCCTATGGCATCCAAAGCCAACTCCACACATGGCTTACTGACTTTTTCTACTCTTCGAGAGAATGTGTGGCTCTCAACAGAACCCTTTATTCCATCCATCCATCCATCTATCCATCGGGACCATACCTTGTGCAGAGCGTTGGTGCTGCCGAAGCAGTCTCCTTGACTATTGGGCACAATCCTGGACGGGTCGCCACTCCGGCACAGGATACCAGCAAGCTGCCACTTATTTTGCTGACCTCGGATCACAGGCAGAGCTAACCTCACCTGATATGCATTCAATAGCCAAGGGGGATTTGAACTCAGGATCCTAGGATCCCAATCCCACCACCCGAACCATTAAGCCAACACCAGGCATAACCCTTTAGTCTCATCTCCCTATCAAGGCTGGAGTGCTTTGAGGCAGTGTGCTGAGCCCAGTCCTATTCCTGATTTTTATAAAAGATCTCTCTGACTCTCTTTAATATCCTCTTATCTATTTGCTGATGACTCCACCCTGTGCCGTGACATCCCTCATCCTTCAGACAGGCGGGCTGCAGCCTCTTCCCTCTCTTCAGACCTTGACAGAATCACAAGATGGTCAAACCCATGAGGAAGCTGAGTCTGTGGGCCTATCACTTCATCATCACAGACAGATCGTTGGTCTCGCTGTCTTCTACAGCCTCCTTTCTGGTCTTTCACCCTCTGCTCTTTCCATGCTTTGTTTTCCCCATGTTTCTGCAGGGCACACACAATCCGCAATCCATCCCTTCTGGGGAAACTACGCAAATCCAGGATCACTGCTCACCTCGACTCATTCGTTCATCTTTTTTCCCGCCTGTGGAACCAACTTCAACATTCTCTTCATTCTCATTCCCCCCCTCAAGTTCTTCAAGATAGCTGTTCACCACCATCCCAGATCGTCCTCAATCTAAAAACGATGATCTTTTCTACCCTTGTTAACCACCCCCCCCCCAGACCCACCACAATCCCTCCTCCCTCCAAATTTCCAGTTTACCCTTCTGACAGTTTCCTCTGTAAACATCTTGTCCACCGTATGCATCCTCTCTTGCCCTCCATTCCTCCCCACACCCATTGTTTGTCCAAGTCTCCATCTGTCTTGGCCTTCAACTCTGCTGCTGGTTTTTCCACCCTCTTTCAACCCTTCCTTTTATCCTGTTGTGTCCTTATCCATTCAGTGTACTAATACAAGCTCCTTCATGACCCTCGCCCATGTATAACCTCGACTCGACTCGACCATGCCCTCTTCACAAACATTATCAACCCCCTCCCCAACCCATGTCCTTAACTTCCTCCTACCAACTGCAAGTCATAAACCTACGCCTCCCTACCCCAAGTGTTAACCACCCCAACCCTAAGGTATCACTCCCCTCCGCACTCCAAGCCTTCAAATCCCCTCCCACACCACAACTCCTCACCCCCCCCCCCAACTATCCCAGAGCCTCAACCTCCCCTGCCAACCCGACGTATCAATCCCCTCCACACTCCAAGCCTTCAAATCCCCTCCCACACCACAACTCCTCACCCCTCCCCCAACTATCCCAGAGCCTCAACCTCCCCTGCCAACTGTGTCCCATCTTTGCTCACCACTCCTTAACTTCTTCCTACCAACCCCAAGTCCTTAACCTATGCCTCCCAACCGCAAGTACTCACCCTCCCAACAACCCCACATCCACACTCTTCCTAGCCCAATCTCAAGGCATCAATTCCCACCCCACTCCAAGCCTTCAGCACCCTCCCTGAACACAACTCCTCAACCGCCCCCCCCCCAAAGCTCTCAACCTCCACTCCCAACTCCATCCCATATTTGCTCTTACCCTCCCCCCTCCAACCCCAAGTCCTCATTCTCCCCCACCTAACCCTAAGGTGTCAATCCCCTCCCCACTTCAAGCCTTCAGCCCCCCTCCCCACCTATCACATTTGCCTGTTAAACTCACAATCCCATGAGATACATGACCATGAGCAGGTCATGACCCGTCATGGATGCCTGTCCAACTCACAATCTCGTGAGATATGTGGAAAATATATGTAACCTGAGCAGGTGAAGGCCCATCACGGTCGCCTGTCCAACTCACAATCTCGTGAGATATGTGGAAAAGATATGGGACACTAAAATATCCGAAACCAATTATCTTCTTCCTGATGCGTGTATATACACATCGTTAAAAGGAAATAATGGCATCAGGCAAATACCTTTTTCATGACATAGGTTTAAGCCATGCTTGAGAATGCCACATAGGTATTTGGATGGTGTATAAGTTAACAGACCGCTGACTCGATCACTAAGGCCGATCTTCACAAGGCCCATGATGGCCGATAGGCTCAAAATATTTTTAAGAGCACTTTGTTTGCTTTACAATGAAGGGAAAACTTATAGGGAGGGCATGGCGAATGTGAATATTGTTGCGGTTCTGCAAAACCACATGTCTCTAAGGCAATGGCACCCAACATACAGTGATCCCCAGGCAGTTATTTCGTTCATCTTTGTGCAGTTAGACCTTCCCCTCGTGTCTAGTGGGTTCAGAGGACGAAGTGTGTTGCGTGGTTCTTCTAGTTAGGTCTATTAACTATCTCTATCTCCTATTAGATTTCTACTCCAACCCTTTCCTTTTAGCCATGGTACAAGCAAGCACACACACCATGCAATGTGTGATGAATAATAAGCACACCACCATGCCTCCCATGGCTTGGTACCACCAAACTCCCTCCACTATAAACACTACGCAAGCCGCACACGCACATCGCGCACCATTATTTCAATCAAATCTGCACACCAATTTCCAACTGGTTTCTCACCTTGCTTCACACCTCGCTCACCAAACCTCATAATTTCGACCACAAACACCTCCCGCACACGGGAAAAATATCCCCGCACCCCATCGTGCCTTTGCACTACACAGTACCTTTGTACTATACATGACAATTTGCCACTATACAGTGGAGTGCTGCATGACTCGGACTGTCCTCGTACCGCACGATGCGGGGCCGAGCAACCGTCGTTAATAGCTCGACTGCATCTTGCAGGGGATGTTCCGGGTGGGCACGCAGAATTGATATGACCCTTGTCCAGTCACCGGACCATGGCAAGACAGGGGCGGCGAGGAGGGGTCGCAATAACGGCGATCCGGGAGTTTGGTATGGGCCGGGGTTTGCATTTTGACTCATGAGAGGGGGCCTGTGGGTGGCGGGTGCGCATTGCTATTCGGCATTCAGACTGCACTCCGAGCACATTCAGGGCCAGGGTGCCGGCTCATACCCTATGTTGAGTCAGGACCTCCGGGTCTTGTTGAGCCGGATGGGCGACTGAGACCGTTTCCGGCACCGGGAGCCTGGCAGGGCATGGATACAGCCGCTGTGGACCAATATAGAAGCAGGATTTGGGTCATAGCACGTCACTTTCAGGTCGTTACCCCACCCTTCGCCCGGGGATTATAGAAGGTGGAGTACGGAGCCGTTCCCCCTTTTCTCTGCCCCTTCTTCTCTGCTCCTCTTGGCCCTTCATGGTCTGCTCTTCATTGCCTCCCCTTTGCTGGCTCTTCGCTTGCTGTAAATGTGCAATTGCGATGACGTGCTTCTCCTTGAGGGCCTGGTCCGGGGCAACTGCTGTGAACGTTCGCCACCCCCGTGCAGCTATATGGAGCAGTGCAGAGCGCACGTTGCCACGTGACTAAGCAAAGTGACTAAGCTGGAGATAACGCGCCACATCTCGAGGTAGGAACGCTCAGGAGGAGCATCCCACGAAGGTACACACTACATAAACAGACCGAGACATGGTGTGGTTAAGGGTCTTTCGCCTCAAGCATCTTCACTCCTCTCTCTATCTACCCCTCTATCCCGTCTCATTTGGACGCACAAAAGTGCATCATCACTGACTTGCAATCCTATTTTTCCTCTGGCATAACACTGCACCCCCCATATTGCAATCCACCACAACTCTCACTCACACACCTTAGACATCACCAGTATTCCTCCCTCCTACCTCCCCCTTAGTGTACTGGGTTGCGTTGGTCTGATGACCGCACCAGGTATTGCGGGGCCGTTTATCCTCATCTGCTTTCTCTCTCTCTCTCTCTCTCTCTCTCTCTCTCTCTCTCTCTCTCTCTCTCTCTCTCTCTCTCTCTCTCTCTCTCTCTCTCTCTCTCTCTCTCTCTCTCTCTTGGCTATATCTAACCTTCCTCGGGTTTGTGTGTGTATGTGATGGCGCCTGTCCTACTCTACGTTAAGATTGCAGAAGTTATAACGGGATAAGTCTGCTCAGTGTCTGTTTTGTAAGATTGCTTGCCTTTTGCTGCATCCCACAAATTCCTTGCTATCCCCTGCTGCACATACAAATAAACCTAATTCACTGAGCCACATACCTTTCCTCGCTTGATTGTAAATAAATGCTTGTGTAGAAATCTTCCCAGCTCGTTTTGTCTTTTCCTTCATTGGTCCAGCATGGTTCGTACCCTAGTTTAGCCAGGACATTATCCCCCAACCATCTGGTTTCTAGCCGGTACGTTCTTGTCAGTTACGCTCGGCTGCATCTGATCTGGTAAGGTGATCTGGTTTTAGCAAGGCACACTTACCCCCCTGGACAGGGTGTATCCCCCGGTAATTAAACCATGTGGCGTTTTGGTAAACGATATCGAACAGAGGACCCTGAGTCACGTGGTTGAGTTATTGGCATTCACGGTCGATTTGTGACCCGGTGTCACAAAGTTATTCGTGTGCGATGGCCTGCGATTCCGGAGAGTCAGGTGGGAACCTGAGGTAGCTCACCCCGCGTGGTCTTCCTCGCCCCCGACCCCGGGTCCGCAGCAATATGAAAGCTCCGAAGATGTCTTTGACTTTGCATATCAGGAAGCACAAACATGGCGACCATATAATTTTGTTTTTTCCAAATAAAATTGTGGGTGGAGTCAGGGGAACTGTACAACCAATGGGTGGAAAGAAATGTTACAGACAGACAGACAGACAGACACACACAGACGAACAAGCATATTATTATACAAGGAAATGCAAAGAAACCTTGATATAAGAGGTCAATAGGCCCCTCAGGCTTGTGTTACACACACACACACACACACACACACACACACACACACACACACACACACACACACACACACACACACACACACACACACACACACACACACACACACACACACACACACACCAACCAATTCACCCACTACAACAACCACATCCACACCACAAACCCAATCCAACCAGAGATTCACTCAACGGGAATGGGGAAGGTGAATCACGTGACAGGAGAGAAAAGGTACACCGCAGACAGGACGTCAACAATTCCAACGGAAAGCGACTCCGAGAATCAACATCTCAAAACAGCACAACATAAACACAGCACACAGATCACCCAATTCAATTCACATCTCCCTTACATTTTTTTTGCCAATGTTCCTGAAATCCTCGAACTATTATCAATAATAAGAATAATAATAATTATCATTAGTTTGATACAGACACACATCAATGATAAGTCAACAGTGAAAGATTGTCCTGTATCAAATGTATCTCATGTAATAACTTGAGAACGCTCTGAACGGATGGGGGAACACACCTCGTCTTCATTTCATATCCGTTTTATTGTGGGCAACAACAGCAGCGGAGAGCAGTGCCCCCCGCCGGACAGAACATGAAGGATTGGTCCGATCAAAATCACTGAACCAACAATCCAATGCAACTCATTATGCTGAGATACACAGACATCTTCATGATACGTAGACGTCTTCAATTGCAGGAAGATGTCTATGTTAGAGGTAGTTGTATATGTGTAGTGTGAGTTACTGTAATTGTGTATTTTATTTGTTGTGTCATTGAGACGGGAAAATGTCAAAATATGTCTCGATGACAAACCGTAAAAGGTCCGAAACTTACCCCGCCCAACCCCCAAGTACTCAACTTCAACCCCCCTCCCCCACCTGTCTTATAGTGGCATGGCGAATGTCCACACCTGACCAACTTTTTACTCTCATTAACCCATCTTTGCTCTCCACTGACGAATCCACTGAGCAAGGATGAAATTGACGAATCATTGAAAGATCATGAATCCCACCACACCCATATACACCCAAACTCTTGTGCACCCTTCCCCATTTCTTCAAATCCTTGTGGGCTAAAGACCTAAATCAATCAAAGACCCCTGGTGCTATCACTACTGATCACTGAGTGGCACGCGTGGTCGGTTTTACGCAAAGTTACTTGTGCTGCACAGCAGTTTTCACGCTGGAGAACCCAAAACAACGAACATCTTTTGGCTTATTTTATCAACTTAAGCTGCAGTTCTGGATCCGTGTGGGCAGGGGGCAGTGGAGCTCACATTTCATAGCATGCCAGCTTTTCGGTGGAGACGTAATGGCAGGTCTGCTCTGGTTATGATGTACTTATCTCGGTTTGGGGATGAGCTATACCATTAGCATAATATCTGCAATTTTTGAGAGTGCTGGAGTGTTTTACATGGCAGAGACACCATGAGCAAAACTATCATTTATTTTTATGAATTGCTTTGTGAATTGTTGTTTATTTGAGCGAGACATTTTAACAGTCAGTTTCTTGCCTGAAATCAGCTCGCGGTTATTGTTGCTGTTGTTATTGTTGTCGTCAATGTTGTGTTGTTGTCTTTCAGGCTCATCGAATTTCGGTGGAGAACACTCAACTGGCACTTGCGATAGATAATGGTAAAGAGGAGGCAAAAGAATTCAGGATAAAGTAAGTTGCCTGTGCCATTTCTCAACAAAGGTATGACCCCATAACGTTGGCAATGTATATATAATGGAGCAAGTGCATGTGATTATTTATGTGATTATTTATGTGATTATGTATGTGATAATATATGCATGTATATCCGCTCTTCACCCATTGGTTGGACAGCTGAACTGATGTCACCAACAACTGTACTTAACCTAAAGTGCCCAGAGGACCCAACAGACCCCCCCCCTTTTTGAGAACCCAAAAGACCCAAACGACCCCGAGGACCTGAAGACCCAATGGATCCCGAAGACCCAAAATACCATGAAAAACCTGAAAGACCCTGAAGACGTAAAATAACTAAAAGACCCAGAAGACCCCAAAGACCATGAAGACCCCAAAGAACCAAAAGACCCCAAACACCCAGGAGAGGTCAGGTATGGGAGCATGCGCCGGAGTAGCGCATCGCTGCATCCACTTTCCGCCGGTACTCCAGGGACCTCCGTCTGGCCATCCCCCACGCAAATGCCGGCCCATCCCCATCTCCTTGAGATGCCGATCAACCTGCTGCAACCACGAGGCACGTGGTCGGCCCATTGGCCTCCTCCACTCATGAGACTCCCTCGCTGAGAGAATCTGGTGAGCAGGATCAGCGTCAGGAAAACGAGCCACATGTCCATACAACCGCTGCTGAAGCTCACGGACTATGCAGGTAACAAATCTCACTTGAGTCTCTCTCAGCAGCTGCTCGTTGCACAGGTACTGACAGCACCACACCTCATTATCTAGTGAATGCCTGACTCCCAAGGCCCAACCCAGACATCTATTGATTTCTGGCTCACAGCCAGCAGAGACATGAATATCACTGCCAAGGTAAGAGAAGCTCTCTGTGACCTCAACGTCCTCACCGCAAACAGGTACAGACCAGATAGCAGCATCCAATATGTCATTGAAAGCATGGATCTTAGTTTTGACACAGGAAACCCATAATCCCAGTGACTCCGACTCCTCATTCAGCACCTCGAGGGCCCCCAAAAGGATATCTAGAGTATCCGCAAAAGATGTAAATCCGCAAAGATGACAGCTGTAAAATCAAGGTCCGAGATCTTGACATTCCCAAACAATGCACCACTGCTTGATCTCTCCAACATCCTCCCCAGAATCTAGTCCGTACAAGTACTGAAAAGTGTGGGGGCCAGTACACACCCCTGACAAACTCCAGTAACAACTGGAAATAAGTCAGAGATGGTACCACGCACATCTCATGGCACTCTCAGTACCAGAGTATAGTTCACACTTCAGATTCTATAGTTTTGGTGGCACCTCACGAAGACCAAAAATCCTCCAGAGGGCATCACAATTCACTGAATCGAACGCTTTACAGAGATCAAGATCGGCTGCAAGCAGCCTCTGCCGAAACTCTCGTCTGCGTTCAGTGAAACTCTCCGAAGAGCAAGGATACGGTCAATCGTTGACCGCTTTGGTGTAAAGCCTGATTGCTCTGGACGCTGCTGCTCAAGCAGATGGTGGTGAACCTGATTAACAATTATCCAAGCAAATACCTTGCCCAGCACTGAGAGCAGCGTCACCCCTCGGTAGTTATTGCAGTCCTGGCGATCACCATTCCCTTTCCAGACAGGAACAACAAGGCTCCACTTCCAGTCAATTGAGATGATGCCTGTGTTCCAGGCAGAGCACAGAAATGCATGCAACGACACGAGTGCAGCCTTTCCGCCAGCCTTGATTCCAGGAGATTTACCCCATTTCACCCGGTTCACCGCATCCTATGTTTCCACAAACAAAGGTGGTTCACAGTTTATTGGAGGGTCAGCAATGGGGATAGTAACACCCCTGACATCCAACTCGACAGCGAGTGGATCAGTCTGGTTCAGCCGCTCAAAGTAACCGGCCCAGCGGGCCTTCACTTCGGACTCCTCTGTGAAGAGCCCACCACCCTCTGCTCTAACTGCAGTACACCGAGGGACGGGCTTGGAGGAATGCAATGCGTGAATTCCCCTGTAAGCAGGACGAGAATCACTTGACCACAGGTGATGCTCTACCCCCTTACAGATTCCCCACACATCGGCCTCCTTGTCCACCCTTTGTGCACATACGGTTTTACATCTCAGCTCCCTGAACAGCTCAGCTCTGCTGCGACCAGACTTGCAGGCCAGGCAAAGATAACCTTGTGATCCTTTGCAATATTAGATGGTTTATGTCGATTGATCAAGAAAGTCGATACCGGTGGGTTTGCGAGATGGTCATTCTGGAAAGGAAGAGAAAGAGAGGGAGAGGATGTGAGATCTTCCTGGATTGAACGACATGTTCCTTTTGTTCGACCAGCATCTGATTCTTTATGAGTTGGAAGAGGGAGCTGCTACTTATCTATGCCAGAACATTGACAATATTTCAAATTCCTATCCTAACAAATGCTTGCAAGGCAACAACAACCCATCTTCTGCCAAACTAAACCTTTTCTGCTGAACTAAAGCTCCTAATCTCTGCAACAGAGGACGGATGAAACATAAACTGCATCAAATCACTGAAGAATGAAATTAACGAATCATTGAAAATGTGTTACAAGACTTGATTTCTCATTCAACAACCAATTACACATGCTGGTGGGAAGGAAGATGGAGGTAACTTGAGAAAAGGAATGGTTAAGGTGACTGTTTTATGATCTTAAGGTCTCGAGTTCAAGCCCCTGTTTGTTCCGTTAACATAACACCAAGTGGGTTGACTCAGCCTGTTATCCTTCCGATGTTGGTGAAATGAGCACGGACGTGCTGGATACAGGACGCATTGCATCAGCGGAACAGCTGCGCCCCCCAGAAAATGATGCAGCATTCGAATAAATAAAATCCTTCTGAGGTTTGAAAAATGAGTACCAACTCTGGGAAAAATGAGCCATGGTAGTTTCCTGCATTGGAGTGGTGACCCATGCAGTATTGTTCCCTCTAGCTTTGAATATGCACATGGGCTATCCAAAACCTATTTGTGATTTCAAGCAATCTGGCGGGTGCTTAACATTTATTCAAGTGTATAAATCATCATTTGAGACAATACAGTATTTGGCCATGACAGCTATGTCTGAATTTGTATCATTATAGGATCGAAAGTGAAACTGCAGCGATGCGAGCCATCGAATATGACATCGGCAGCCTCAATCAGATCGTGGAGAAGATACAAACGGAGAGAAAACATCTGGATGAGCAGCTTGGAAGTCTCCAAAGAGAAATGGAAAGTATCAGGGGCAATCATAACGAGGTAATTTTTCAAGCATGGAAGTGCATCTATATATTTTGTCCGCAGCATCATCGGTACAAGTTCTACTTTTTCATAGAACGATCTAACTTTGCATCGTATCACCAAGTTCTACCATGGTATTACGTCTCACCTTACCCTTCTGTGTACGAGATATGTATGTAGCATATATTAAATGGAAAAAAGGCATGTTATGTTGGCACCGGTTTTTTTTCACAGAAATTGCAAGGCTTGAGGGTGGCAGCGAATGACGAAGGTGTACATGTGAAGGTTGATGATGTCAGAGGAGCAGATCTTGTACAGATTTTAGCCGACATGCGCTTAGAGTATGAAAATATCACCCAAAAGAGTCGAGCAGACATCGAGGCCATCTATCAAACCCAGGTAACATCTGAGATTGTACTTTGACTGCCCGATGAAATATATAATATATTAATGTGGTTGGCTTAGAATATTGGGGTCCTTTCTGAGTTTAAACCCCATCCATGCCCAAACAACACCAGATGGATCGACTCAGCCTGTCATCCTTTCAATGTCGGCAAAATGAGTACCAGCTTTCTGGGGGTAAGAGATTAATAACAGTTGAATTAGCAATGGCACTGGTGCGCCTTTCCACCGACATGGTGGAAGCCAGTGAAAGAGGAGCCTTTGGGTCAACTTCAACTTAGATTGGCACCTTACCTTAAAAAAAAATATACGATG
The DNA here is from genome assembly GCF_056783735.1 of Eptatretus burgeri. Taxonomy (NCBI): domain Eukaryota; kingdom Metazoa; phylum Chordata; class Myxini; order Myxiniformes; family Myxinidae; genus Eptatretus; species Eptatretus burgeri. The sequence goes on from NC_140962.1 coordinate 30,151,509, forward strand.
TCTGACAATAAAGTTCCAGGATTAATGCAATGGAAATTTTTTTATTGCAAATGTACCAATTCTGTTTCGTGGTCGCCTTCAAAGTAATCTCCCTGGGCATCTACGTCAAAGGACAACGTCACTGTCATGCTACAAAGCACCCTTGGAAGTCGTTGTCTGAAAGGCCATTTAGTTCATTGGTCACGGCTTTCTGGGTCTCAACTCACTGACTGAGTTCCTTTCTTTCCTTGAGTTCATTTCGTTTCTTTGAGCAAAAGGAGTTCCTTTCATTGGAGTTTTCAGTCTTGGAAACAAGAAAAAATAATAATCATATGGAGCCAAGTCGGGAGAGTCGGGAGGATGTTCCAGCACAGCGAATTGTTTGTCTGCCAAGAATTGCCTCACAGAGAGGGCTGTGTATGCGGAAGCATTATGGTGATGGAGAATCCACTTGTTTGTCACGAGCTCTGGCCTGACGAGCAAAACACGTTTTCTCAAAACTTCCAAAACTTCAAGGTAAAATGTTTGGTTCACTGTTTGTCCTGGACGAACAAACTCCTTGTGGATAATCCCTTTGATATTGGAAAAACAAATCAACATCGTTTTGACTTTGGAACTTTCACATGGGAGGTTTTTTTTTTTTTTGGTCTTGGAGATGGGGGTGTTTTTCATTGTAGAACCTGGTGTTTCGTTTCTGGGTTGCACTGGTAGACCCGGGTCTCATCTCCTGTGATGATTGTGTTCAACAGATCATGATCTGATGAATCACGTTTTAACAGGTCAGAACAAACTGAGAGCCTCCCTTCTTTTTTGATCGTTGCTCTGGTTATTTGGGCCCATCGTAGCACACACTTTTTCAATGTTGAGTTTTTCAGTTAAAATCAACCCAACAGTCTCTCTATTCAAGTTCAACTGGTTCGCTCGCTATCAATCTGACTGTCAAATGTCGGTCAGATCAGAACAACATCATCACCCTTTCAACATTTCCATCCGTTGCGGAAATCGATGGGTGGCCCAATTGTTCATCATCATTCACATCCATTCTCCCTTCCGCAAATTTATGGATGCTTTCCAACGTTTCTGTGATTTTTCCCAGTGTATCACCTCCGATGTCTGTCGGCACGCAAAATTTCATCTTTTTGAGCTACCCCGAAGTTGCCAAACATTAGTATATCTGTCAGTGAGTCAGTGAGAGGTTAGAATGAGCTATATATATTTGACAGATATGTATATACTGCATATATATTAATATATATATATATATATATATATATTGCATATATATTAATATATATTGCATATATATTAATATATATTGCATATATATTAATATATAAATTGCATATATATTAATATATAAATTGCATATATATTAATATATAAATTGCACATATATATATATATATATATATATATATATATATATATATATGTAGTTGCGGAGCTGGCGGTTAAGGTTAAACCCCTGACCCAAATTGCGGTGACGGGCGGTTAACACTGCCAGCCTGGATAGCCGAGTGGTTCTTCTTAATAGGAGGCGGACACATTGATCCTTGGAGATTATAACGCGCGTGGGAGGGGTGGGGTACAATGGCGGAGCGATGGAGGCACAGATGCATTCACAGGGGGGTTTACACTCGAACCCCACGACAAATACATGGACACAGCACCTTAAAATAAACACAGGAATTTAATGACAATAGAAATATTTACAAGGAACAATAATTGGAAAATAATAATATGTGAGGTAAATAATTATTCATAAAGTCTAAATCGAGGGGCTTCTACACACAGTCTTAAATACAGACAAGGGGAAACTAAATAAAAAGAAATCCTTCCTTTATTCTGGCACTTAGCTTGGTCCAGAGATGGTCTTTGTGGAACTTGAAATTGAGGCGCTTCATTCGGCACGTGGAGACGTGTGCAAAATGGCGCCAAGCTGCTCTCTCACAGCAGGAACTTTCGTCAAGCAATTCGTGAGCGGTGTTCAACACCAAGGTTCACCGACCGTCATGCAGCTTCTTCGTCTGTCGCACCTGCCGATATGCTCTTTGTAGAATGGTGCCGTCCCGTTCGGTGACATACATGAGGTTTCGAGGTCCATCCCACATGACCAGCCAAGAGTCGATGGCCAATGTCCTGCTCAGTATGTGAGCCAAATCGCCTCAGCACGAATATGAGAATCGTGCCATCTAGTCGTGTTCATGCGTCAAAGGAAAGCCAGCAGTGAAGCCTTGTTTTGACAGGCCATCTCCTAGCTACGTTCTTCCTCGACCGCATGCTTCCCTCACTCCGCACTCGTGCATTCCTCCTATCGTTCTCTGACATCACCGAACAACCGTTTCCTCCCAGGGTGGCATGCTCGCACTAAATCTGGGAAGGCAGGGCTTCTCGTCTGTTTGGCACACCTGCCTCACTTCTGATGCCACGCCCATCAATCATCAGTCTCGGGGGCGTGACTTCGCCCATCATCATCACCCTTGGAAGTGGGGCTTCTTCCGACTTGGTCATGCAGCTCGGTTGTAATGGGCCATTGCTGGTTTGTAATTCAAAAAAAACAGAGGGAAAAGTCACAGTGGAGGGGGGGGGGCAATCACATACTGGGGAACTTGGCCTTAATCCCTATCTAATTAACACCATACCACCCCGCCCCTCCCCTCCCCTCCCCCTCCCTATCTTCCCTCTCCTCCACTCCCGAGTCCAGATATGAGTCCCATTGAAGCCATATGGGATTACCTGGAAGCAGACAACAACAAGAGTACACCAACCAACCTCACAGAATTGCGGAATGTACTGCAGGATATTTGGCACACTATTCGTGTAAGAATGCTTCAGTCATATACAGGAAGAATGGGTGATAGAGTGATGGCACTGAAGAAGGCAAAGGGCGAACACACAAAGTATTGACTGATATTATAAAAGAACACTGTTGTTGTTATTTACTGAAGAAGTTTGTTTCACACACATTTATAAAGGCTGTTAATTTAACATAATAAATGTTAAGATAGGTCGAGAGGAAAATAATCACAATGGGGGGGGGGGTTTATGCTTCTACACACACAACACATATGTTCCCCTTCCCTACTGAACACATGGGAGGGTTTGTGGGGCTAGGTGCCCAAGTTAGCTACACAATACACTATGAGATAACTGTACTGGGGTTCCTTTATGTGTTTTGCTATGTGCTACGCCATCACTATATATCTCCGAAATCCATCACAATATATTGTTATGAATTTGGAAGCCTTGTGCACACAGAAAGACAGCCGTCCCCGTAGCTTAGTTATCTCGGTAAGTATGTGTTTATAGTTAGGGCCCCCTACCTGTGTCTAATGGGAAATACGTGTGTCCGCTGCAGAGATTCGTTTTCAACAACACGCCTTCACCTCGCTTCCTCACACCGACGCCATTATCTACGTGCGTTCGACCACGTACGCGGGCGGAGATTTCCATCGCCTCAGATCAAGACTCCGCCCAGGAAAGCAGGGGCGTGCCCCTTGTCCAATCAGGCCACAGAGATCGGTTTTTCCACGACACGCCAGCCAATGAGAGTTGAGATGGCCACAGAAGGCGGTTTTCCCACGACATGCCGGCCAATGAAGGTTGAGATGGCCACAGAGAGCGACCTTCCCACGACACCCCGTCCAATGAGGGTGGAGAGCACCTCAGACGGCGATGTGCTCACCCCGGAGGAGAAAGGAATATAAGAAACGCCAGGCTGGGTAGTGAGGGTGGTAAAAGGATCGAGGTGGTGGAGGTTGTCATGGTGGTAAAAGGATCGAGGTGGTGGAGGTCGTCGTGGTGGTAAAAGGGTTGTGGTCGTCGTCGTGGTAGTCATCATCATGGTGTTGCGGGTTTGAGTCCTGCCGAGCTGGATCATCGTTGCCTCTGGTCTTCGCCTTGGTCGATTGGTGCGTGGTCGGTTGGAGAGCGGGCTACCTGGTGCTTGGAGCGGCATCGTGTTGTGGGTTCGAGTCCCGCCGAGCCGGATGGTCGAAGACCACACGAGGTGGACAGGTCCAAGCACAGGCTTTGGTCTCGAGCTCACCTGCCCTCGAGCTGGAGGCCTACAATAAAGACCATTGGGGTCCATTTCGGTGTGTGTGTGTGTGTCTGTGTGTCTGTGTGCGGGCCCGTTGCTTGTACATTGACTGCATTTCTTAAAGTCGGATAACTCTGCTCTTTGTGTGTTCCCTTCCCCCTGTTGTGGATTTTTCACCCAACCTCGTAGCGATTGTTGTAGAATTCTTGCGTTGTTGTGGAATCTTAGTTGCCTTGCAGGGTTTAATGTCTAGCCGACTCGGTTTTAAATGTATCGTGTTAATAAGATCACAGACACCGATAAATCAATGTCCACGAGTAGTTATTTTCTTTGAGTACAATTTATTTCTAATGTTATCCACCAGTTCAGGTTCTCACCCTCGTACACTACTCCCTCAATGAACCTCTCCCTCATAAATATATATATATATATATATATATATATATATATATTTATATATATATATATATTTATATATATATATACACACACACAATATATACACACACACACATTTTGAGAGTGGAGTGGAGAGGGTTTTTTGATAGCATATAGGCAAAAGGACAGTCTTATCAGACCAGTTACCCTGGACTAGCAAAATAACTAAACAAAATTCCAGAGTGCTAAAGAAATACAAGATTAACCATGAGGTCTTAAGCATTAACAATTTTAATAAAAGATTAAGCAGAGAGGCAAAAAAAACAACACTTTGCTCTAGTCAAACTGAAACAAGGGTGACTTGTCTAAAAGAAGAATAATTCCCCAACACTCCCCCCTTGTTGCCTTCAAAGGCAACACAACTTAAGTTTAACGATTCTGTCACTTGAAAATACATTTTCTCTTGTGTTCGAGTGTGCCCATCTTCTTGGGTAGTCACACTCCCCTCGCTCACATCATAGAGCTCAGTCCCTAAGCCTTTCCTGTCCTGCAAGCCAGGTGGCTTCATGTGGTTGTACAGCTTTGGACCTGGTCGAGGTTCCAGTAGGCCCGTAGGCCGATAGAAGATAAGGCTACCCGTTGGGCTACACGGCTGATTTTCAACAACCTATCTCGGGAACAGAGCAGATGGGCAAACGTGGAATGACAATTCTCGTGAACATTGAACACACTCATTGCGTTGATTTATGGATTTCCATGTTCAGGTTCTATCTCATAATAGTCGTAGGACTCAATTTCAAAATCTAAATAGGAAGGTGGTGCTTGGGCCACCGTCACCTTTTTACCAGTATTCCTCTTTAGACAAGAAACAATCAATGCCGGCATTGTAATTGTTACACATCAAACAAGCACCACGACAATGATGATCCACAATAATCCAACGGAAATCCAGTGCAACAGGGTAGTTCCCCAGCCTCCAAAAATCCCTTCAAACCAGGAATAAAGCCCGTCTTTCGTAAAATAATTGTGAAACTTGGCTCCTTCTTGCCTAATCTTGTCAGCTATGTTTGTGATTTTCTCCGAGTTATCAGGGATAAAAGTACAACACTCAGAGTTAATTACAGCAAACGTTCCTCCTTGAGCCACGAGGATGAGTTTGAGCGCAACCCAGTTTTGCATTGCAACTGCACGCAGGTCGACCACCTCCGAGTTGATATCAACCATGCCTAGAGCAGTTTTATTTGTCAATGATTCAAGCGAAGCAGCTAACTCTGCCAATCCCATAGACGTTTGTCTTACACTGTAGTGAGGGATTAGAATCATAAAAAAACAATTCAGTTGACGTGAAACTTCGTTCACCCCGTTTCAAATGCTCAAAAGGTGACTTAGATAGCAGGCGCATATGCGCCAAAATGAATGACAAGAAACAAGATCCACTCCAATTAACTGCAAGCCATGGGTATGCTCGATTTCCACACACGAAATTGGGATTATTTGAAGCGACTTGTGGTCCCATCGTGTGATTTTCATAGACATAATTACTGCATTCAGAATTTCCTAACCTTCTCTCTCCCCATGCCTCTTGTACCAAGCATAGTTCTGTTTTTTCATAGTTTGGTATACCTGGAGCAAGAGCAGAAGAAAGAGCTTGCTTTAACGTTACAAAAGCCTTTTTTGCATATTGTGTCTACGCCAGTGGACTGGGCGCGTTCGCCGAACCAATTTCCAGCAGGCGGCGCACTAAGGCTGCATAATCTGGAATCCACTGCCTGCAATAGCCGGTCATTCCGAGGAAAGATCTCATCTGTTTCGCAGTAGTTGGCTTGGGCAGTTTTAATATTGCAGCTATAAGTTCAGGGGAGATGCGTCTTGTTTCTCCCTTCAAAATATGCCCCAAATATTTCACCTCTTCTTGGCAAAACTGCAATTTGGCTCTCGATGCTTTGTGTCCCTTTCTGGCTAAAGCTGCCAACAGCATCAACGTATCTCGCTCGCATGCGTCCTTCGACGCTGAACAGATCAGCAGGTCATCAACATATTGAATCAGTTTGGATCCACAGGAAAAAACTATGTCATCCAAGTCGTCTTTCAAAGCTCGAGAAAACAATGTCGGACTCTCACAATACCCTTGAGGGAGGATAGTCCAAGTGTATTGCCTCCCCTTATATGTGAACGCAAAAAGAAAGTGTGCTTCTTGGGCTATCGGTATACTAAAAAAGCTGAACAAAGATCCACGACACTAAAATAGGTAGTAGTACTTGGGATGCTTGCGAGAATGGTAGCTGGACTTGCCATTACAGGATAAGCTAAAATCACCGTGTCATTCACTGCCCTCAAATGTTGTACGAATCTCCACGTCGACTTCCCAGGTTTTCTCACAGGTAGGATCGGTGTATTACATTGACTGACTGTAGGAATAATTATCCCTTGCTTCAGTAGCGCTTCCACTACGGGTGCAATCCCTGCTTCCGCCTCTGGACGCAATGGGTATTGCGGTTTTCGAGGCAGTTTCTTTTCTGGATCTATAGTGATCTTGACTGGATTCATGCCTCTAATTCGCCCTACATCGTTGGCATGTGTTGCCCACAGACAAGTCGGGACTTGTTCGAGTAATTCAGGTAATTTTTCTGACCCATTTATTTCCGAGAGATCAGCCATCTCGAACACAGCTTTTGCCGTTCCTCGACATTCTGACCAACAGTATCCCTGTTCCCCGATCTTCCAAAGTCCGTTTACTTTGCTAGACTCCATCAAAGTTGCCTGCGATGCTTGCTTCAAAGAGGTTACCATGTGACCGATGTCCGTTTCTTGGTTACCTTTTGCAATCGCGAAAGTAACATGTGGTGTAACACTGGACGGTTGGTTCCACAATTTTAATTGTTCCTGCGTGAGATGCACCTCCAGGCCAATCCCTTGCTTTCCAATCAAAATTGTTCCCAACACTAATTCAAAGGTCTGGTGTAATTTCCAGAGTGTTTCACTCGCATAGACGTTATCTTTCCCTTTGACGTTGCAATCTGCAATGCAATGTAGTCGAGTCTGCACCCCCTCTCTGTCCATGTGATGTTGACTCACCCAGTCGTACACCTCGGGTACGTTTCTCTCCAAATGTGACAATTATTCCTGCAAATAGTTAAATGCTTCAAAATTAATCACAGTCCATTGATATACAAGATTTTCTGTATTTTCCTGTAATAAATTCATCATAGTTATGTGCGATTCGTGAGGTATTTCTAAATACACTCCCTCAGGGGTACATTTCACTGTACAGTTCAGCTTACATAACAGATCTCTTCCCAACAGATTAATTGGTGTATCAGTTGCCATCAAAAATGCATGGTTTGCAGACAATGGTCCAATTTCCACCCGTAGCTGCTTTGTCAGTGGAATCGTGCAGGCAACTCGTGACATTCCACTAATTATACTCGTTCTCGCGATAACGGGGCATCTGGGAAATCACTCTTTCTGAGCGCAGATTTGGTTTCCCCCGTGTCGACTAAGAAAGGAATCTCTCGGCCTTCAATTTTCAAAGTCAATTTCGGTTCGTCACATGGTTTCAAAGTCAGGAAGGGTAACTCAGACGAAGTCGCATCTGTTCTTTGTCATAAAAGAATGGGTTTTGGGGGTTGAAATGAACTTTGAGTTGGAGGAGGTAGAAATGAGGGCGGAGGAGGTGGGAATGAGGATGGAGGAGGAGGAGAAGGAGGAGGGAATTTGGTGTGAGGTGTAGTGGGTTGAAATGAGCCAGATTGCTCAAGCTGTGTTCCCCATCTGTCCTGCTGTCTGTAATATGGATCTCCATCTCTGTATTGTACCCCTCCCCTCTCTTCTACCGGTCCATACGTAGTATAAGTTTGACTGTTCCTGCGGTTCCAGCCCTCCTTTGCCCAATGACCTGGTTTCTCACATGTATGACAGACATCTCTGCGCTGGTTTCTGTATTGGTCTCTGACGGTTTTAGGTTGGCCCTCGGTTTTGTGCATTATATCTCGCATTCCTTCCACTCGTACATTCAGCTTGACCTTGAACCTGGGACAGCATTAATGATGCTTCATCTGCCTCGTCAGAACGTTGTTTTATCAATGAATAACAATGCGTCACATATTCCTTTAAATATTTTACCTCCTTCAATTCCCAGCCGATACACACTCGCTTAATATCATTCTGCAATTTGGCTGTCAAACCATTAAGGAATACATGAGCAAATGGTACACCCTCTTCTTTTAGTCCAGAGTGACATTGATATACACCCCGAATGCGCTCTAAGTACTCTAATGGGTCTTCGGCAGAGCGTTGCCTGGACATCTGTATTTTCGCCCAATCTGTTTTACGTGGTACCACCTCTGTGACTGATTCAATGAGCGTGTTAATATGTTCTTTGAGCTCACTTCTGCTTCCGGGAGCTTCATCTGGCCATGCTGCTGTCTGTTTCCATTGTCGGAGTAACCCCTCCGGTACAATCAATTTCAATAAAACATCCATATAAGTTGGCCGATGGCATTCCACTACCACACTCAGTTCTCGCTGGAATTTTTTCGGGTTCTCTCGCATCTTCGGCATCTCATTTAAGATGGCTCTTAATTCAGAGCCCCACGGTCGATATATCGCTTGCACATCCCTTGCCCCCGGGTAATCTCGCAATGGAACCGCACCGATGAGTGCCTCATCATCTTCGTCCTTCGCGGTCTCTGACGTTATTTTTTTTTTGATCGAGTTTGCATTCTACCCTTGTTAGCAAAAGGAACTTTCTCTCTGCATTGTGTTTCAGCTTCCTTTTTAATTACTCCCCTGGCTCCCCGTCGAGCCTCTCCTTGCCCTGTGGCATCATCTCCCTCTGTCTCGCCCGCTTCTTCGTCCTCGAGCGGTTGTGCTATCGGAACTGTGCCCTCTGGCCATTTATCGGACTCTTCTTCTTCATCATCAAATATGACAGCCACTGCTCGCTATCTCTTGGTTTTATTTTCAAGTCTCACCGGCATTTGCTTCGTTAATTGGTCTAGCTGACCCTTTAGGTTTAACAACCTTGCCTTTTCGACTCTGTCACGACATTCCTTTATCCAATTTATATATACGCCCCAGTTTACATACTTCTGGGCCTTCTTGTCCCTATTTTTCACCTCCAGTACTTTTCTTAAATTGTCTAAGCAATCATGGTCAAACGTACCATTCTCAGGAAAAGGTAATCTGCTATTTTTAGTACAATTGCACCATTCTCCTATGTCTCTCACAGCATCAGGTCCGTATTTATCAAACATAAATCTTGCACACGTACCCCTCCGTGGTTTTTGAAAAGTTGCCTCGGTATACACAATTTCATCATTTTTCCCATTATTATTTCCCATCTTTCAAAATCCCCACTCAAATCACAAATACTTCAATGTTTGAAATACAATAAACACAAAATACAATAATGCTCTAATTCTCTGTATGTACTCTTTGCTCGACAATGTGTTACCCGCAAAGACAGCCCACCCTCGGGGAACACTCTCTGCTTACATATAGGCAAAAGGACAGTCTTATCAGACCAGTCACCCTGGACTAGCAAAATAATTAAACAAAAGTCCAGAGTGCTAAAGAAATACAAGATTAACCACTGGGTCTTAAGCATTAACAATTTTAAGAAAAGATTAAGCAGAGAGGCAAAAAAAAAAACAACACTTTGCTCTTGTCAAACTGAAACAGGGTCACTTGTCTAAAAGAGGAATAATTCCCCAACACCCTCCATTATAAATAAATCCCCTGTTAAATGTTTCAGCTCGTTTCTGTGTTTTCTTTATTGGTTTAGCACGGTGAGTGTTGGGAAATTTGGAAGGGGCAAATTGTGCATTTGGACCGATGCCCTCGGTAACCATCCGCTCAGGTTACGCAAGGTTCGAGCACACTAACGGCTCGTTCCGCTCGAGCTCCGCCGAGGGTGAATTTCCCCGGTAGTTTGGACGATGTGGGTATTCAGGTAAATTGAAATTGGCAATCGACCCTATCCCACGCGGTCGACCTATTGGCGATCTTCGGTCCGATAAGGGACCCGTCGGCTCCGGAGTTATCCGGGGTGACGACCTATAAATTCCGGGTTGTCGGTGGAGCCGACTCTACTGCTCCACCTAGCAGTCGTGCTTGCCACCGAAACTCGGCCCCACAACCATATTGGTATGAAAGTGTCGCCTTTGTAAAAGGCATGTTACAAATAGCTGTACTTGATCATGTGGCCATATATCGTTGAGGACTCTCTAATGTATTGAGATAAACTTCCTTGCTCAACTTTGTACATCATATCTTGCTCAGGTTAAAATACTGGAGTCCCTTATTGGATGATTTTGCCAGGAAAGTGCTTGAGGAACAGCATTAATATTTCAAAAATTATTATATGAATTTTAATTCCATTTAAATTGTTGTTATTATTATTATTATTATTATTATTATTATTGTTATTTTTATTATTATTATTATTCCTTTTCAGATTGAGCATGCCAACCCAAATACAACACAGAACCTTGAAGCTATAGAACTGGCAAAGAAACAAGCCAATGATTTACGTCGCCAAATGCAGACCCTCACCATGGACATCCAGACGCAGTCAAACGCGGTGAGAATCGAGATAAAAACAAGAATAACAAAAGCACACAGTGGGAATATGGCCTCAGTGTCTCATGGAGTAGTTTAAATGACTTGTTTTCCCAGATAAGCTCGGTGTTGGCTTGGCGGTTAGGGTGGCCGACTTGGGCCGGCTTGGGATCTTAGGGTCCTGAGTTTGAGTCCTGTTAGCTGCTGAATTAACACCAGTTGGGGTTGACTAAGCCTGCCATCCTTCTGAGGTTGACAAAATGAGCACCAATGTACTGGTAATAGGGACACTGCATCAGCGGCACAGCTGCATCCCTAAGCAATGATACAACCAGCAGCCACAAGGCTGCACACGAGAATGTGTGTGTGTGTGTGTGTGTGTGTGTGTGTGTGTGTGTGTGTGTGTGTGTGTGTGTGTGTGTGTGTGTGTGTGTGTGTGTGCACACATTATGTCAAATACAGACAAGGGGAAACTAAATAAATGGAAATCCTTCCTTTATTCTGGCACTAAGATTGGTGCCCTTATCTAAGTTAGGGTTAGGGTTAGGTTTTTTCCGAGTCGGTTCTATCGGTTCTAAACCCACAACGTTTTCTGTAGTGATCTAAGACTCATGGAGGATCTTTTACATAAACCATATTGAGAACAAAACTATTATTGAACATCATTGTAGTTTTATGTGAATTACAAGTACATCAGAGTGGAACTCTTAAACAGGCTGACTCAGTGTTTTAATTTATTGTCCTTAATATCTTTTTCCCAACAGATATCTTCCCTAAAGTCCACACTTAATCATAGCGAGGAGCGCTACTCATACGAGTTAAATAAATTTCTTCCCATTACTGGCTATCTGGAGGAAGAGCTCTCAAAGATCAAGGGAAATTTGGAGCATCAAAGGCAAGAATACGACACCGCATTGAACGCCAAAATGATGTTGGAGATGGAGATCGCCACATACCGACAGCTTCTTGAGGCCGGTGGTGCTCGGTAGGCATTTCAAGTTGTTTGCTACTGGGGAACTTTCGATTAACTCTGCTTACCAAAAAAATTGTGGGATTTTTGGCCATCCCATTTACATCACATGCATGTTTTCATATATATGCATATGAACAGATGTTTGGTACTACAGAACTTTAATATGGATACAAACAAACTTGACGTAATAGTGACCGAAGCATTTCGTGCTGCACTCTTCAGGGTAAAAAAAATTGCAGCAAGTGAAGAAGGAAGTGAAGGCGCGTGCTTATATACGCAGGTCTCGATAAGGTCGACGCTGATTGGTTCAACCGTAATGACGTTACGGTTAATCCGAACGCCCATTGGTCGGCTCATTATCTTCACCTCGAGCTCCCATTGGCTGAAGCAGTTTTCGTCGATGATTGACGTTTGCAACCTTCAGTTACAAAGACAGCTCAACTTGCTGATGTTTCATGAGCAATGGTGTCTCAGGTGATGTTGGCAAGGAACACCAAGGGAAAGACATCATCAACAAATGGCAACAGTGAGCAGAAGCGCATACTCCAGGATCATAATATCCGTGCATGAATTTGAAGTGCAAGGCAAAGCAGGCGAGCAACTGCAGATCATTGACTGTAAATTTCAACCTGGGGCGTGAGCAGCCAGTTTCATCAAAAACGGTACACCGAGAGCAGTCGGGTTGCAGTGCACAAACTATTCATCACAACTGGCAATGCATGATTGCGGGTCCAGTGGTGCAAATAGCACAGGTAATGGACTACAGAGCAGTGGAGAAATGTGATATGATCCGATGAATCATCCTTCACCATGTTCTCAACAAATGGACGAGTGCGTGTGTGGTTCGAACCTAAAGAACTCCACAACCATAAGTGCTTGGTTCCAACAGTGAAGGGTTCTGATGGTTCTGTAATGTTGTGGGGCGAATTTTCCTGGCATGGTTTGGGTGCAGTCATTCCTTTAGAAGGCAAGGTCAATGGCAATCACTAATTAATGGTACTGAGTGGTCATCTTCACCCCATATTTCAGCATTGAGGAGATAGAGGGGGAAAGAGAGAGAGAGGAGGGAGGGGAGTGATGAGGGGTGAGGGAGAGAGGAGGGAGGGAGAGGGAGGAAGGCAGCGAGAGGTGAGGGAGATGTTCACAAACATTATTCTTTATAAACAGATGAGTGTGACAGGTGGAAAAAAATTTGGCTCGTTAATTTAGAAAACACATTAATACAGCAAACGGCTCAGAAATCTGGTGTCATCAAATATATTTTGCTTTGAAACCCACAAAGAGAAACATATCACCTTTGTAAAGCAAATCCGATAACCAAATGCTTTAGAAACAGGCACGATGACAAAGGAAAACCTGATAGAACCTCCATAAGATATGGGATGAAACTTTACCACCACGGTACCCATGGAGAGTCCATCCAGATCCAAATCTACCCATATGTACCACATCCGCGTGTGTGCTGGAGACGTACCTCTACCTTGTAGCAACTGTCTACTGTACATCCGGATCGGGACACGAACTTTACCGCTATCAACTGACATGAACTGTACAGCTTGGTAAGTGGCTTAAACACTCAAGCAAGTACTCCAACGGAACGCCTGGCTTGGCAAGCGATTACCAATTGCCGCCGATACAACTATGTACCCAGAACCGCCCGTGCAATGTCCGAATTGGATAAATCAACACTTTTTTTTTTAGGAGTCGGAACTGCTGATACTTTCAAATCTGGAGCTTACAATTTGTAATAATACTTAGTTTAAGAGATTCTCTCAGTTATTCATTTGCACAAATGTTCTTAGTAGCTATTACGATTAGTAGCTATTACGAAGAGGCATTCGATAATAAGAGTGAGGAACGTGGGAAAAAAAACTTTATCCTTAACAAATCGTTGCTGCCTGTTCCAAGTCAGGGCATGGTTGAGCAGGTCAAAAACATGGCGGCTTCAGACCCCAGCGAGGTTACCCAGGAAACGCCTTGAGACCTCAGACAGGGAGATGGCCGAGGATCGCCTGATGAAGGATATAATTAAATAAGGCCATTATTTATCTTCAGTGGTGATGTTTTAATTAACCCAAACACCAAATTTTCACTCTTGTACTTCCGTGAAGTTTTCCGAGTTGGTATGGAAAGTTTCAGGCTGCTAGGTTTTATAGTTTTGGAGGTATGGAGGACACACTGACACACACACACACACACACACACACACACACACACACACACACACACACACACACACACACACACACACACACACACACACACACGCACACACACTCACACGCACATGCACACGCACACGCACACGCACACTCACACGCACACACACTGATATTTATTAGTATAGATTTATAATGCTGCCAAACATTTAAACATACTGTGTTTGCAGAGATGGAGAGAAAACTGATGACAACATCGTATATGATGTTCCTGATTATGACATTCCAAGGAAGCCAAGCACCGATTCAAATGTAAACAATGCATCAAACAAGCAAGACCCATGTTTGGACAATCGAGCAACTGCTCAGCCTCCAGGAGATGGTGATTCCTGTGCTGTTAATACAGATGTAAGGGCATCATCGGCTCCTCCGTTTGGTGTTCAGGGGACTGTATGTTTGGATGACTCGAGCAGAATTGGAGATCGACTGTGCAAAGATGGGATTTCATCTTTAGATTCGGGGTTGTCTTTGCCAGGGTTGTTGGGGAGCAAAAGTCCTATCTCGTCTCAGGGCAGTGATTCAGCTCTGTACATTACTAAGGAATGCAAAAGGGAGAGTGTTCTACGTCCCTAGTTGTTGCATAATCAGAATTCTGACAACATATTCTACCATGCTAATATCAACTGAAAAATGTCAGAAAGTTGTTTTCCAAATAAAATTCTGCATTTTCTGATGATGTTCCACCCGAGGAACCTGTTTGGCTCTCTTCTTTCCATGTAAACTAATTTATAACCAGTCCACTCTCCTTTCTCAGTGCTATACACCCCAACATTGCGTCCATAGCAAATTTGGATACTGTGGAGTCCCAATACAGCTTACCCAGTTGTTTGCAGTGCACACGTGATATGCTAGTAACCTAATTCAAGTGAAACTCCAACAATCCAGGATCACTTTTAACCTCCATACACCTTTTGTCCTCTTTTCTATCACATGTGGTACCAACTTCCTTAGTCCATTGAATCTCATTATTCTCTCCAGATCTTCAAGATGGCTGTTCACCACCACCACCACCACCTCAGATAATCTTCCATCCATATTCATAATCTTTTCCAACACCCCCACCCCCAAGCCCATCCCTTCCTTTCCAGGTTATTGTGTTTCCCTCTTATCTCTTCCCCTCTTTTTCATTTTTGTACACCGCTCCTTCCCAATTCCATGTCCAGGCAAAGCATGACGTCATCGCCGGCAACAAAGGAAGGGAGGACTCAGTTTTTACTCCATTTGTTACTTGGCAAAAAACAACAACATTTTTTGACATGTATGTTGATCGCCTCCATTTGTTTGTTACTTACAAAATCTAAAGATTTCGTAAGTATATTGATGACTTCCGTCATCTGTTTGTGTGTTTGTGTGTTTGTTTGTAGGCACGATAACTCGAGAACGGAAGAAGCTACCAATGTCAAATTACACCACGTGATTCAGGAGGGTGATGGCAAGTGCTGAGTAGATTTTGGTCAAAATCGGTCAAAGGTCAAGGTCACAGTGAGGTCAAACATTCGATTTTGATGGTTTGGTACAGACAACTCGAGAACGGAAGAAGCTACCAATGTCAAATTACACCACGTGATTCAGGAGGGTGGGGGCTAGCGTTGATTCGATGTTGGTCAAAATCGGTCAAAGGTCAAGGTCACAGTGAGGTCAAACATCCAAAACATTCGATTTTTGATGGTTTGGTACAGAATCATTGTAGAAACTTCTGGTTTGCGTCGCTACCTTCTATAGAGACAGCTTTTATTAGACAAGGTCAGAGGTCAAGTTGACGATTTCGTAAGTACCAGTCTATGACTGCTTGTTTGTTTGTTTTGTAGGCACGATAACTCGAGAACGGAAGAAGCTACCAATGTCAAATTACACCACATGATTCAGGACAGTGATGGCTAGCGTTGATTAGATTTTGGTCAAAATCGGTCAAAAGTCAAGGTCACAGTGAGGTCAAACATAATTCCGTAAATTAATGTGGAGAAATGGAGTATTTTTGCTTCGCTCGACGTTACGAGTTCGTTTTAACTTCGATTTTAATTTTGTCTTCGGTTTTTGCGATCGCTTAGGACGCTTAAAACTCGGTTGTCGAAATTCTGGTAAAAAATCGGATGTTTTGGAGACGTTTTAAGATTGTATAAAAAAAATTTCACTCGCGCGTCATGGGTCGTCACGTGGTGCAGTGCACTTGAGCAGAGGCGGCGTTGATCACGTTAAGGTTTTGCGTGTGCGCGCTGACGGTGTTTTCGATAAAGATGGTGTTTAAAAGTCATTTTTTTTATCCCAAGAAAGGTTATCGTCACATGCCTGACTCGCTAAGCCGTCGGATTATGTAAAGATTGTTGGTGGATGGCCGAATATTACGGTTTTGTGACTTTGATAAAATAATATAAAATAATTGCGTGGAGAAATGGAGATTTTTGCTTCGGTCGACGTTACGATTTTCGATGGTTTGGTACAGAATCATCGCAGAAACTTCTGGTTTGCGTCGCTACCTTCTCTAGAGACAGCTTTTATTGGACAAGGTCAGAGGTCAAGTTGACGATTTCGTAAGTACCAGTCTATGACTGCTTGTTTGTGTGTTTGTTTGTCCGTCCGCTCGCCTCCAGCCCAAACTGCTCAACCACACGTTTTAAATGTTCAGGGATTAAGGTCACTGACTCTGCGACAGTCCCACATTGAAGTTTCGTAAAACTCGGTCGACGAAAAAGGTCTACTTGGGCCAATAGGCCAATTTGAGCCAAATTTTCTAAAATCCTCAAATTTCATTCGATTGACTTGAAATTTGAACAGGATTTGCATAATTCAACCACTTATTATTTCTGAGGTTAACGTACGTCAAAAGGACAATGCCATCAGGTCAACCCAACATAGGCCAAATTGCTTCTAAAATTGTCAATTTTCATCCGATTGACTTGAAATTTGAAGAGCATTTACAAATCGGGTCGTTGAATTCAACAACCTATTAATTTTGAGGTAACCATAGTCCAAAAGGTCAAAATAGGCCAAAAGGTAAATTTTAGCCAAATTTTCTAAAATCCTCAACTTTTCATCCGACTTATTTGAAATTTGAAGAGCATTTGCATAACAGGTCAATGAATTCAAACACCTATTATTTTTGAGGTCAATCTCGGCGAAAAGGTCAACATAGGCCAAAATATTAACATGGGGCAAATTTATAAAATTGTTTCTAAAATTGTAAATTTTCATTGATTGACTTAAAATTTGAAGAACATTTGCATATCAGCAAAACAAGCGGATTAGACTTTGGTTCGTATCCAGCCCATCAGTGGGATTACAAAACATGAACTGTTCAACCTGGCAGAGGAATGTAATTTACCGAGTGCCATTCTACTTTGTTCTGTTTTGCCAAGTGTTGCTCTATGAGTGATTTTTCATTACTTGGCAAAAAAAAAAAAAACAGGTATGTTTATCACCTTCGTTTGTTTGTTTGTGTGTTTGTTTGTGTGTTTGTCTGTCCACTCACCTCCAGCCTAAACCGTTCAACCAAACGATCTGAAATTTTCAGAGATTAATTGTACCGACCTTCTGATGGTCCCACATTGAAGTTTCGTAAAATTCGGTAGACAGAAAATGCCTACATAGGCCAACAGGCCATTTTGAACCAAATTTTCTAAAATCCTCAAATTTCATCCAATTTACTTGAAATTTGAACATGATTTGCATATCAGGTCAATGAATTCAGCATCTATTACTTTTTTAGGGTTAACTTCGATAAAAAGGTCAGCATAGGCCATAAGATCAATCCAAAATCGGCCAGTTTTTAAAAATTATTTCTCAAATTGTCAATTTTCATCCGATTGACTTGAAATTTGAACAGGATTTGCATATCAGGTCACTGACTTCAAGCACCTATTAATTTTGAGGTAAACAGTCCAAAAGGACAAAATAGGCCAAAAGGTCAATTTTGGCCAAATTTTCTAAATTCCTCAATTTTCATCCGATTGACTTGAAATTTGAAGAGCATTTTCATGTCAGGTTGCTGAATTCAACTTCCAATTAATTTTAAGGTCAAAAGGTCAACACAGGCCGAGTTTCTAAAATTGATAGATAGGGCCAAAAACTAAAATATATCACTATATCTCAAAAAGTTGTGGACGAATTATGACAAAACAAGGTGGATGAGTTGAATAGGTGACAAGAACAAGTGGATTGGATTTTTGGTCGGATCCCTCCCATCAGTGGGATACAAAATGTGAAGTGTTCCACCTGGCAGAGGTGTGCCCTCCACCGAGTGCCATTCTACTTTGTGCTGTTTTGCCATGTTGTCACTCTCTGTGTGATTTTTCATTTGTTTGTTTATCTGTCCGCTCACCATTAATCAAATGCAGGTCAAAATTTTAAACCGATCTTCACAAAACTTCACCAAAATGGTGGAGTCAGTGGTACAACAGAATACTATTTATTTTTGAGGTCAAAAGGTCATCATAGGCCAAAGGTCAACAACTTTTTCACATTTCTAAAATCCTCAATTTTCATCCAATCGACTTGAAATTTGAAGACCATTTGCATATGAAGTTGCTGAACTGAACCACCTACTAAATTTGAGGTCAACTTAGACCAAAAGGTCAAATAGGCCAGATTTCTAAAATCCTCAATTTTAATACGATGAACTTAAAATTTAAAGAGCATTTGCAAATCAGGTCACAGAATTCAACCACATATTATTTTTGAGGTCAACATAGGTAAAATGTCAAGATAGGCTAAATTTCTAAAATTGTCAATTTTCATCTGATTGAGTTGAAATTGGAGGACCATTTGCACATCAGTTTACTGAATTCAAGCACCAATGATTTTTGAGGTCAACATAGGCCAAAAGTTTTTTTAGGTCAACATAGGCCAATAGTTCAACATAGTCTGACTTTCTGAAATTGTCAATTTTCATCCTATTGCCTTAAAATTAGCACAGAGAACTAATATAACGTGTTAGATAGGGTGACGTAATAGACACTGGGTAAAACCACAGAATAAATTTATTTATCCACCGTTAAACCTGTGCTGTATTTAAATTGAATTTTATACTTGAAGACGATACAACAAATTGCCTTCATAATACTTCCAAGAACTATGCTATACATCAATTTCGAGCATTAGAGAGCATGGCATGTGTTCCGGGTTCAAGAAGATTCCGCCATAATGGCTATGCATCATCACCTCCATCAACTCGTCTTTATCGTCACCATCATCAACATCGCCATCGTATTATTGGAATCGGTTTATCATTATTATGAAGGCTAAGTTTCATGATCTTAATAGCTCCAGAAAATAAATGTTATTTTAGGTTCTTCATACAGGAAAATAAGCCAGGTGTTGGCTTAACGGTTAAGGTGACTGGCTTAAGATGTAAGGGTCTTGATTTTGAGCCCCTGTAATGCCATTAAACACCACCAGGTGGGTAGACTCAGCCTGTTATACTGTTACGAATTTGGAAGCCTTTTGCACACAGACAGTGAGCAGTCCCATAGTTCAGTTATCTCGTTAAGTATATGTGGATAGTTAGAATCCCTCTCCTATGTCTAATGGGTTAATTTCATGTGTGCGCTGTGGGTTTCTTTTATAGTCAGGTTTTTTACATCTTTAAATCTACCAACACCAATAAAACCCTCACGTCACTCCTCCTCCCACTCTGCGGGTGAACAAGCGCTTCACCCACCCAACTTTCACTTCACACCACGGCGCCATAACGCACGTGTTTCTGACTACGGACGTGGGCGGAGCCCCCTCGCCTCGGAGCTCTGACTCCGCCCCATCAAAAAAGAATGTCTCCCCTGTCGACACTGGGAAGGCAAAAGAGCCTCTCTCGGGGGAGGAGCACCAAGACGCCGACACGCCCCTCCTCCAATCGCAGCTGGCCACGACACCCGAAAATGCCCCGTCCAATCCAGAGGCGAGTTACCCGAGAGTGGATCCCTCCATCCCACACGGGGGAGGGATAAGAAGGGTCGCGAGCTATATCCAAGGGGCTTCCTTGGCCCTTGGAGGTTGTTCCTTGCTTCTGGTCTGCTGGGCTCTCCTGGTCGTCAGTCATCGTTCATGGCTGGCCGGGTCGTTCGTAGGATCCTGACTGCTCTCGTTGGATTCTGGTTCGTGGGTTTGAGTCCCACCGTGGTGGGTTGTGTTGGAGCGCTCGAGCTGGCGATCCCCGTTCCCTTCCACGGACTTCGAGCTCCACAAGTGCGAGTCGGTAAAACCGCACGAGGCGGCCAGGTACCCCACCAAACTTTAACCCCCAGCTTGCCTATCCTCTGTGGCTGGAGGGTCCGAATAAAGGCCAGTTGGTGCCATTTCTTTTTGGGTGTGTGTGTCCCTCTGTGGCCAGTCTTGTAAGTAAAACTGTTAAGTAATTGCCACTATACATTTGCCTGTATATATATTCGTGATTAAGTCTGCTCTGTATTTCCCTCCCGATTGCCTATTGTAAATAAATAACTGTTAAATGTCTAATTTAACAGTTTCAACTAATTTAACATTTAATTTTTCTAATTTCTAATTTAACAGTTTCAATTAACATTTAATTTAACAATTCCAGTTCATTGTATGTGTTTTCTTTCATTGACCCAGTATGGTTTGGGCTTGAGAATTAGGGAGGCCGATTGTGCCTTTAATTGTTATTTGGGCCGGCGTGGCTTTGGTAATTCCCGCTCGGTTACGCCGGATCTGAGTCAGTAACAGGAACTCGGTTCAGATAAAGCCGGCTGTGGGTGTGGCTTCCCCGGTAGCTAGACCGCACGGATAATTCGGTAATTTGGAATCAGACAAAAAGACCCGAACAGCGCGGTCGAAATATTGGCGTCCGAAATATTGGTCCATTAAGCGACCGTCGACTTCGGAGTTATCCGGAGTGACGACCTTCAATTCCGGGTGTTCGAGGGGGAGACGGCCCAACTGCTCCATCTAGCGGTCGTCCTCGCCACCGAACCCGGCACAATAACAATACTTCCGAGGCCGGCAAAATGAGTACCGGCTTATTGGAAACAGGGGGAATTGCATCAGTGGCATAGCCACGCTCCCAGCAATGATGCAGCTGGCAGCCTGAGGCTGCATACAAAATAATAATAATAACTCAAGAAAACTAGAATGGCACTCAGTTGAGGGCATAAGTCTGCCAGGCTGAGCAGTTTACATTTTGTATCCCACTGATAGGCTGTATCTGGATCTGGACCTGAACAAAAATTAAATCGGTTTGTTTTTGTTACCTACCCAATTCATCCACATCGTTGCAACTTTTGCTATACATAGTTTTTAGCCCGATAGTTTTTATTTATTTATTTATTTATTTATAAAAACATAGCTTTTAGATGCAATACCATCCATAAATTTTTGAGATATCATGCTACACATAGTTTTTAGCCCGATCAATTAATGGTGAAGAATCGCTGAAAAAATTCTCGGATTTGGATCTGGATTCGGATCTTAACCAAAATTGAAAGGATTTTTCCTTGTCACACACCCAACCTATCCATTAAGTTTCGTCGGAATCCGTTCACAACTTTTTAGACATCATGCTATATGGTTTATCGTTTTTAGTGAAGTGAAGAATCACTTTTTAGTGAAGTGAAGGTTCTCAAAAGTGAAGAATCACTTAAAAAACCTGGCTCGAAGAAAGCTCGGCGTTGTTGTTCTTGTTGTTGTTCTTCTTCTGGTGAAGACAAAACCTTTAGAACTCGGCTCTTTTATATAGAGGATCCGTATCTCCTTAAATACTAAACACCTTTTGGGGGCCATCATCTCAAGGAGATGGGGATGGGCCTGGCATCTGCCTGGGGGATGGCCAGACGGAGGCCCCTGGAGTACCGGCGGAAAGTGGACGCAGCGACGCGCTGTTCTGGCACATGCTCCCATACCTGACCTGATCTGTACACATCCTCACATTGACGTTGCCTTTTGAGAGCGTCAATCATGAACTTTTAAATATATTCAGACATTTGCTTTAAAGTTTCGAAAAGTTCACGTTACTATTTAAAGATTATTCCATTTAATGTATTGTAATTTCGTAAATACACTATATTTCGTAAATAAACTATATTTCGTAAATACGTAAATACACTATGACAGGTCTCGCAATTGGCTTAATCAAGGCACGTGACGAAATTTCGGAAGTTGTTGTTGTTGTTTTTTTCTTCTTCTTCTTCCTCTTCTTGTTCTTGTTCTTCTTCTGGTGAAGACAAAACCTTTAGGACGCGGCTCTTGGACACATTTGTCCTTGTTTGAGATATCGTGCTATATATTAGTTTAGCCCAATCTCTCAATGGTGACCAATCACCTTAAAAATTTTAGTATCCGGATCCAGATCCTGACGGAAAATGTGCGTGCTGTCCTTGGCCGTTCACCTACAAACATGCAGCCTGCTGTTAGCTTAGCGGCGAGGGTGGTGGCTTGGCATCCTAGGGTCCTGAGTTCGAGCCCCGTTGGCCACTGAATTAACACCAGGGGGTTGACTCAGCCTGTCATCCTTCTGAGGTTGGTGAAATGAGTACCAGTGTATTAGTAATAGGGGCTTATTGGAAAATCGCCATGCCCCTAACGTCGTGGTAAATCGTCGCCATCAGCGGCATCGCCGTGCCCCTAACCAATGATGCAACCACCAGCCAAAAAGGCAGCACACCATGGGAACCGACAAACACCAGAAAAATCAGAACGCTTGTTTGAAAACTGGACAAAAATTGTGTGACAAACAGACGGAGAAAGACAGACAGACAAACAGACACTACAGACCAATGTACTTGGTAAAATTATTTTGTGAGGGGGTAAAAACATAACTGCCGTCCACCTTTGCCAACAGAGGAAATAAACTTTATTTTATGTTTTTAATAACTCTTATATTCATTAAAAGATTTGGCATGAAAACATGCACAAACTTGTTAATTAAAGGGACACTTTGGACAAGTTGAAGTAAGTAAGGACATGTTTGGACAACTTTGGACACCTTACCTTAAGGACAACTTTGCCACCTTAAAGTTGAAGTCCCAAACGTTATTATATTTTCCCCCATTACCCCTTAAGTTTGCAGATTTGTAGTTCATGGGGATTGTCAAGAATGTAACCGCCGTGAACATGTTATCATGTTCTATTAACTCTGGAGTTCAGGAAAGCAGTTCTTACATCACAGACAGATCGGCATTTCATGGATAGACAGGATTCAAACCTCAAGGCAGTCACGCGACATATCTTGCCACCCCAATTCATTTGATTTTCACTTGAGATTTGCAATATTATAATTAATTGGCAGCAATAATGATCAAATTATACTTATACAGGTCCCATCGGGAAACAAAAACATGAAGCAATCTGGGGATGATGACACCTTAGAAGCAATGTCGACACATATAGAGTCGATTATCGTTGTTTGAACTTGAATGTGCAGTGTTAATTTATACAAACACTGGAATTATAAATTGTGCTCATGCCACTCCAGGCCAACTATCGTTCAAACCACCACTGTGACCTATTTTATTAAGCATTTCAATGACTCCTATTATGTGAATAAAATGTACATCTAAAGTTTGTAGCTAAAGTAATTCTCAACCTTTATTCATGGGAACACCTCTAAGGATTGCTAAAATGTGTGGTCGATGACAAACCTCAGAAATTATACAGTAAATTGAGACACTCATGTGGTTTTGCAAGTTTAAAAGACTTATTGTGCAACAAGTGACTGAACTTTCAAACTTGTCGCCTTTCTCAAAAAGCCGGTGGCGCCTTGTCAGGTCTATCTCTCGAGTATTCTCCCCCCTCTATCTCTTTCCACATTTAAAGGGGGCACCACGACTGACTGCTTGGAAGAAGGCCAAATTCCTCAATTAAGTGTTCGCTTCCAAATATTGGATTCTCAAACCCTCGCTTGGGTTTTGGAAGGGACTAATAACGATGATGGAGAAAATGAACAATTCCTGCATCGCCAGACAAGGACGGAATTATTTAATTCCCTGATTTCAAAACTGTCAGTGAACTTTTGCGTTGTTATTGTTGTTGTTTAGAGGTCAGCACATCCCTTGGGATGATATATTGCTCAAGAACTTGTGTTTCTGAAAAAAAAACAACAACCTTAATCTGAACAGGCAACCAATACAAGGTTGGCTGGCCAAAGGTGTTTAATGAGGTAGACCACAATGACCATATATGGTGCAATTGTTTATATTCCTCTGCTGACGAAGTCGCCGGAGGCATTATGTTTTTGGGTTGTCCATCCATCCATCTGTCCATCTGTCTGTACATCTGTACATCCATTCTAATTTTCTCTCTTTTCTCTACAACTGCTTATCCGAGTGACACAGAATTTTTCACGATAGGTGCAACTGCTCATCCAGAATGTTTCAATGATAATTATGATGTCATAGGTCATGTGGTGTGTCAGCTATGTTGGCAAAAGTTAAAAAACAACTTTGACCTCTATCTCCGAAACTGCTCCATGAAAAAAAATTGAAACTTGACACATGGCAAGTACTTCCCATGGAAAATAAAAGCGATTTCTTGATTACGTCTTAGGTGGCTTCGTTATGACGTCATAATTGCATGCATTTCAGTGTGTCTGCACGTGACAGCATCTCAGGTAACTCATATATATATATATATATATATATATATATATATATATATATATATATATATATATATATATATATATATATATATATATATTTATACACCACTTACAAAAGAGGCATATTTTTAAACATAAAACTTTTTTCTCCGAAACAGCTGAACAGATCGAGGCAAAACTTTACAGGTATGATCGCCTTATCCATGACGAACACAAAGTTCTCCATCTATGACATCATCGGTCACATGGTTTGACGGCTATGATTTTTTTGAAGAATAAACCTTTGAAAATGTTCTTCTCCAGAACGGCTGACAAATCGATGAGAAACTTCACCCACATGTTCCCCAAACCTTGGGGATACCAGGGTGTTCCTAAATAATTAATAGGTCACATGGCCTGGCAACCATATTGGATTGAACAAAAATCTTTTAAAAAAAACATTTCACTTGAATCGCTTCATCAATCGATGTGAAATGTCACAATTATGATCGAGGAATCATGCAGAATATATATTTTAAATTTTAACCTGATCAGATGCATGGTCTGGCTGCCAGAATTATTTAATATTTTAAATCTGGGTTCAGGGATTTAAATCAAATTTGGTACAAGCATGTATAATGATGTAATAATGTGGGTGGAGGCAGATCTGTCCGCATTGCGATGTCAAAAAGTGTCCTTCTAGTTTGTATATTATTTGGTATGGGTGTAACTGCAATTAAACCAATTTTGTTTTGTTCAGAAATATCAAGTACATTGATCCATAGAATTAAATCCAAAATAACTCCCAATGATAATATTTAAGGAGTATCGAGATTTATGGGGCAAAAGTAATTTATCCTGTTCTCTGTCCTTTGGCGAATTCCTGTCTGAATGGGATTTCATTATAAATTTGGTCCACAAGTTGAATCATCAGTTCTCCTGGTACTCATGCCCCTTGCCCTCTTCTCGCTGCTGTCAGACATGCAAGGAGTTATTCCATGGTACCTTTGTGAGGATAAAATACTTAGCATCCACATGTGAATGCCAGCAGACCGGACAGTCTGAATGAGGGTGTAGACTGTAGACCAATATGCAATTCTCTTTTGTGCAAGTACTACCAAGTGAGCTGTACTGATTAAGCTATTTCAAGTTCTCTAAAATATATTGGCCAAGAAATCATGGTATTTCTGTGATTTAATTATATTCATGTGGTGATGTTTGATACATATTTCCGATACGATGTTCCATACTCTGTTCGAGAGCATTGGTGCTGCCAAAGCAGTTTGTTTGCAATGGTCATGCTGAGCAGTTTGGCATCCCTCTCCTTGCAGTAGTTCGGACAGGAATTAGAATTTTGCCGTGGTGCTGGCGATAGCTCGCTTACTCTTTACAAAGGACACTGCGAGATGTTTAATGTTTAATGAATCACCCTTCCTGTGAAACACCGAGATAATAGTTTAGAGCTGGGTCAGGATTCGAACCCAGGCTGGAGGGCTTAGAGGTGAATGTGCATACCTCTCGGCTACCTTGTCAGCCTGATACATGGAGAGAATTGGGGTCCTTCCACCCTCATCCTGAACTTCCCAGACTCTGGGTTTCTTTAATCCTCTAAAAACTACCATTTAAAAAACTTATTCGATCCAGCGGTTTCGGAGCACAAAGAAGTCGAGCAAACAACCACACGAACAGACGCACTTCTCAAATTACAGTAGAATTCCTTTTCCACTTGCAACCACATCTCCTTCTTGCTCACAATAGTATACAACCATTTTCATAAAATGTATTTTAAAAAATATGAAATGATAATAAAAGGGAGCAGGTGAGAGGAAAGAAAACGCATTTATTTATGAAACTATAGCAATGACAGACAACCAGAACATCCAAAGCGCATCCCCAAAAAAGCAGTTAAAGTTACTTGAAAGTCTTTCCATGTGCGCAGGCTTCAGAAAATCTCATTGGCATCTCAGATGACTACAGGATTTATAAAAATACAGCTTGTTGAAGGAAAAGCAGGTGTTGAAAAGCTCTGCAATGTCCAAAGCTATGTCGGCTCAGTCACAGCTCTCAGAAAGACCTTTTCATGGAAGAAGATTCAAGCTGCATGGCACCTGCTAACAGAGAAGGAATCATCAGGAGGCTTTTGATTTTAAAATTCTATCGTGAAGCACATATTATGTTTGTAATCAGCTTCGTCTGTAGACGACATTAAAGTGCAGAATTCAAAATGGTAATTGTTCAGTTACAATAGTATGAAATTGTGGAGGAAGAACCAAGTATGTAAAATCTACTGAATTTCTGTCGGAGAAAAACAATTTTAAGAGAATTTTGTACTTCATTCAAAAGAAGAAAAACAAAATTTAAAAATTAAAATCAGTTGATATCAATATTTTTTTGGAAAATGAAATCTACATGTTTGTTATATATTGTTATTCATTGCTATGTGCATGGTGCACTTGTAGTTGCGGCCTTTTCGATTTTGCATTACGAATACAGCACGGGGTTAAGGAATTTCCACTTACTTGATGCCAAGCTCATAGATCCCCCAGATGTCGAATAACTCATGCTGCCACCCCCAGTGGAAAAGCCCAGCAACCCAGCACCACCAATACCACCACCACCACCACCAACACCCAAACCAGATGATGCAATCGAAATATTGTTGAGTCTGAAAATAAAATCAAGAATACATTTAATCGTTGGTATTACTGACCTGTTTATGCAAGGGGATATGGGGGAAGGAGGGGGGGGGTACAACAACTATTATTATAAAGGGGAGGGAGACTGTGCACATGGCATTGTGTAAGATATTTCACTGACACGAGAATTCGCTCCAGGAGCTAGTGAGTCCTTCTTTTGTGAAGTAGATTGAACTGGATCACACAGTACTGTGGAACTAGAGATTTCACCTGCACTCCTCTCCCTCGAGGAGCTTCCTGTAGGTGGCGATCTCGATGTCCAGTGCCAATTTGACATTCATGAGCTCCTGGTACTCGCGCACGTGCTTGGCCATCTCCTGCTTGGCCAGCTGCAGATCATTCTCCAGGCGGGCAATGGTTTCTTTGGCTTCACGGATGTCCACCTCCCCACGTCCCTCTGCGTCGGCGATGGCCGCCTCCAGCTGGGCTCGCTGCACGCAAAATGGATATGAGGTCCGCAAACAGATTTGAGTCACAGACACCACTTACAAAAGAGCCAGAAGAGCTGAAGGAGTCGTTGGAAGTGAACAGCTGTGAATGTTAGCTGATTCGATGAACGATAGTAAAATAACTGATGAAATGCTCCGATTGAGAGAATGGTTCGTGACAGCGAAGCGTATGTATTCCACAAACCTGCTTTTTCAGAGCCGCAATTTCAGCATTGATGCGCTGGATTTGACGATTGAGGTCGTTCATTTCACCCTTCATCAAGCGCATTTCATCATCGGTTTTCCCAGTCATGGACGTCAAGTCAGCAAACTGGAAGATAACAGTCAGGTTATTAAAGTTTCACATCACAGCAATGTTTCAGCATAAGCACAGTTTTTAATTCGTATTGCGGTAAATGTTCTTCATAGATCATTACCTTCACTTTGTAGAAGTCCTCTGCATCTGCCCTACTCTTGGCCGCGATGGCATCGTATTGAGCACGGACGTCAGCGATAAGACCATTGATGTCGAGGTTACGACGGGTGTCCACTTCCACGTACAGTGACGTGTCCCTGATCTGTGCCTCAAGCTGGCGTAGTTCCTGCAAAGGAATGCAAGGACTTTTGTGTGTGCTTCATTCCAAGAGATGATCCCAAGCAACATAAGACCGTTGAGACCGAAAATGGAATATGGAAACACTTTTCAGTTTTGTCCCTTGTCTGAAGGTGCAAAAGTTTGGTGTTGCCGGATGATACAATTGGACATCCCTTTAAGATTTCCGTTTTTAATCTCAGGAAATCTCGTGTTAGAGGAGTTTGAATACATTTCGTAAACGGAAAACCAGTTTACATGAGTAAGTGTCTTCATTAGTTAATTAGCAAGCCATCACAATTAGCTGTAATTAGTTGCTGTAACATTTTTGTCATCATTGCAACCATTAATAGCTCAAGGAAAATCGACAAATAAACGTTTTCCACCACGAACCTCAGAAAATACTTCCTTGAGGAAGTTGATTTCATCCTGCAATCCTTCGAGCTTCGCCTCCAGCTCCACCTTGGCCAGGTAAGCATCATCGACATCCTGTGCAAACACAATTGAAGATGGATCTTCGTGATTGAGTTCGGTTTTTTTTTAATTGCAGAAGGTTCAGCACTTTTAATGGTTGTCGCATCCTTTACTCTTACCTTCTTGACCACAACAAATTCGTTCTCCACTTGAGTGCGGTTCGTGATTTCTTGCTCGTATCTGAAAAACAACACAGAGGTTCTCGTATGGTTACGTCAGTGAGTTGTTTGAAGAGCAAGAGCTTCTGGCACAGAGAGCTTCTTTTCGCATCATTTATCTCAACCAAGCCACCCCGAAGGCAAGACCATTAGCATGCCGCGTCGTGAGCGACGCCTCCTGATGCATTATGCTCCGGTTGGGACGCGTCGCTTATACGCACTTGACCTTGAAGTCTTCAACGAGAGCTTGCATCTGTTGCAGCTCGCCGTTCAGGCGCAACTTATCGGTTCCAAGACCCTCCAGCTGATTCTTGAGGCCATTAATGTAGGCCTCGAACATGGCATCGACATTGGACGTGGCTGTTGAGCGTTCCTGCAGAGTGCGCCACTGCGCATCCAGCACTTTGTTGTGCTGCTCCAAGTATCGCACCTGCACAACAAAGAGACCTGTCAGTGCATGCTCGTACATGGCAAAAAGCATGCCAAGTGGCTTTCTAAATGCATTTCATTATGGACCAAACAATTGTCAATGGAACATGCCGAATCGACGACACCCGTTGCATAGTACCTTATCGATGAGGCTCGCGAAGCGATTGTTCAAAGTCTTGATCTGCTCCTTTTCTTGTGCCCGCACAGGCAACACCGATCGATCGATCTCGATCTTCTGGGTAGACGCCGCGGCGAGCATGGCTGCAGTCGCGGATGTGATATTGCCACCGGAGCCATACCCGAATCCTTGGCCCATGAGGCTTCCCGTGTAGCCCGATCCACTGCGGTAGCTACTGCCGATCATGCTTCTGCGTCCACTGCCGAGGCCCATCCTGTTTGCCGTGCCCATCGAGAGGCTGCTGAAGCCACTGCGGCCGACTCCAGTGCCCAGGCGGATGGACGAGGAAGGACCGCGGCCTGAGGTCCGAGTTGAACTCTTTACCTGCACAGACATGATGAGTTTGTTTGTTTTGTTTCAACTAAAGAGATGCTAGCAAAGCGAAGTCGATAGGCGTAGGTCTTTCAGCAGACGTGCTGGAGCGCTGGAGCTCGAGTTGCCAATATTTATATGAGTCCTGGCATAAAATGCTAATTGCTTTGATGGCGGGTGTGAACATTTCTCATTGGCTAATGACACCTCTGGACAAAAACTTTTTGGTTTTGGTGTCAGCTTAAAGCTGATTCATACCTGAGGAAGGGGCAGGGTCCTCTGTTATTACTGCTTTAATTCCATTTTTGGTGAAACTTGGATAAAGCTGCCAGACATGAACAACTTCGGATGGAGTTTTTGAAACTTTTATAAATCTTTCACTTTCACACAACTCGTTGTGTTATAAAACTGGAAAACACATCCACAAATCGTGGAGTTTAAAGTGATGCGGTTTGAGGGCGCAAAGCTTTTCGTAACGTCTTTGTGCAGCGAATACACGAGGGATGATCAATAAGTCGGTGGCCCAACATGTAAAAGACGATAAACTGTAAAACTGGTTATGGTGGTTGTTCATGTTAAACATTCAATTGCTGTAAAATGGCCATGTTCCAAAAATGCATATAAAACATGAGAACTAGAAGGGTGCTCGGTAGAGCAAGTACCTCCGCCACGTACTGCCTGATCCACGAGAACATATCTGGTCCGATACATTTTTGAAATATCAGGCTGTTTATCGTTTTTGGCACTATCTCTCAACGGTGAAGAATCACTTTAAAAATTAAATAATTATCGTAGTCGGATCCGGATTCGGATCTTCACCAAAATCGAATCAACTCGTCCTTGTCACACAGCCAACGTGTCCACCAAGTTTCATTGGAATCCGTCCACAACTTTTGGAGGTATCCTGCACACAGACAAACACCAAACAAACAAACAAACAGACAGACAGACAGACTGGGGTGATAGCATAACCTCCTTCCACCTTCGATGGCTGAGGTTATTAAATATACTCTTTTTTTTTTTTTGCAATCGTTGCTTTTGTTTTTAAATCGCTTTGGTTTGAGTTAAGAGGAGATTTCTTGCTATTTTAAAATGAGTTTTAAAGAAACGAACTAAATTGGATGATTGTATTTCTTTGTACAATTGTGTTTCTATACGTCGGGGTGGGGTGAGCTCTCTGTCAATGCACCCCCGCCCTATTTCACCCCGATATAAACTGTGAACGATAATTAATTTTCCATCATCTGTGGATCATTTTTTTAAGCTGCCCCAATTATTACCACCTTATTGTGGGGTCGGCTGGTAGGGACTGTTCTGGGCCAAGTCTTTCACGAACCGGTTGGCCATTCTAGCCACGCGACTGAAGGTGATTTGGGTAATAATTTTGACTCCAGATTCCGATGACAACTCACCTCCTGTTGGCGAAAGACAATTGTATTTCTGAGATCTTCAGAATCCACCCGGTGCTGGCAGACAGGTCCTCCGGCTTAACGTCCATCTGAGGGACGGCACGCACACACATTGATGCCAGGATGGTAGTTTATAGCTGGGCCTTAAACTTATCCTGCCATCCCTCTACCGAACAATGAGCATTCTTATTCATGTTCCCATTGTATGCGTTTCAATTTTCCAAGGGTAGTCCCGATATGCACATATGGTGCACTAGAGGGTGCTTTGAGTCTTTGCAACCTGTTATTAAACAACTCCATTCAAATTGGGTCATTGTTTCTGTAAAATGAATCATTGGTCTCTCTGACGCCTATCGCATATTCACACACTGATAACTAAATTATAAAGTGGAAGGGTTGAGTGACAATTACTTTATGCAGAAGAGTTTAGGTTATCATAGGTTATGCTTGGTGCTGGCCGTCCTGCGTCGTTTGATGTTTCCTTTGTGATGGCAAAAATATCCGATATGTCACATTTTACCATCATTAATTATCTCGATGCTTGGTGTGCTGTGCATCACTGCTCATTCCAGGTTCTCACAGGTACTTGCATATCAGTGTTGGAACCAACTTCTCAAACTCGAAGTCGCTGCAGATGTTTGGCATTTTACTTGTTGGCTTGGCGATTCAACATTTGGCACACACCTGTGCAGTGCTCAAGTTTCACTGTGGCTTTGGAGTCATCAGTGAACCCTCGAAGTTTCCAAGCGAGCCTTTTTAAAAATATATTTATTTAGATATTATGAGGTTAAGATCGTTACCCACCTCCATCAAAACGAGTCTTTGAGTTTGTGTGTTTGTGTTTGACTTTAATGCACTTCCAAACCGCTGGACGGAATGAGTTGAAATTTGATGAATTTTGATGGGGTATGGGCCGGATGGTTTTAGGCAGAAAATAAAAATCATCATCTCGAGAGTTCGGGTGGAGAGGAGGGAGACGCAGACTGACAATGAAAACTATCATCATCATAGATGTGGGAACTTGGATGTCAATCAGTGGGAATGGGCAGGAGACACATTTTCCTCCCACTTTTGGGATTGAGGGGATGACAACATGTCGATTGCCTCTCCTTCCCCCCCCCCCCCTTTTTGCTCAAAAACACAAAAGATTTACATAGCATTTTTCCTTAAAATCGATTTAATACATTTTATGAAAAGTTTGAATGAGAAATTAATTACAAAGCGAATTCCCCAAAACTAGACATCGTATCCTTTTTGGTTACATTGATTGCATCAATGCTGTACGACCAGAACATAATTAATTATATTCATCCGCAACCGCTCTTGTGTCCTGCAAAAGTACTCACCCCCTACCGATAATGGCACATTTAGATGAATTATGAATTATGTAGTTTTCCAAATGAACATTTTATTCATAACTCAAGAGATCACTGTAATAGTGTAAGGAGGTTGCATGTCAGGAATACCTGCTAAAAAAATATGTACCAATCAAAATTCACTGGTTGTAAAAGTATTCAGCCCCTTAGGTCAGTACTTGGTTGAAGCACCTTTTACAGCAATGACTGCTATGAGTGTTTCTGAGTAGATCTCTACCATCTTTGCACAGTGAGATGGTGAAATCTTTGTCCATTCTTCACGAGAAAATTGCTCTAGTTCTGCCAAGTCTAATGGGGATCGTCGATGGACTGCAATCTTCAAGTCTCGCCATAAATGTTCAATTGAGTTCAAGTCAGGACTTTGACTGGGCCACTCATGAACATTTATTTTCTTCTTATTCAGCCACTCCAGTGTGGCTTTAGCTTTGTGCTTCGAATGATTGTCCTGCTGAAATGTGAATCTCCTACCAAGATTCAGATTCATTGCCGACTCAAGCAAGTTTTCATTAATAATTCTCTTGTACTTTGCACCGCCCATTGTCTCTTCTATCCTGACAAGCTGGACAGTCCCTTATGATGAAAAGCAGCCACATACCATGATACTGCTACCACCATGCTTGATAGCAGGGATGATGTTGACTGGGTGATGTACAGTGTAAGGCTTGTGCCAGACATATAACGCTTTGAATTTAGACCAAAAATTTCAACTTTATCTCCTCTGACTGCAAAACTTTTCTACACATGCCTATTACATCATTAAGATGCTTTTTTTGCAAACTCTGTATGAACT
Source organism: Eptatretus burgeri (assembly GCF_056783735.1). Taxonomy (NCBI): domain Eukaryota; kingdom Metazoa; phylum Chordata; class Myxini; order Myxiniformes; family Myxinidae; genus Eptatretus; species Eptatretus burgeri. The sequence continues at coordinate 30,185,022 of NC_140962.1, forward strand.
TTTAGATGGGTCTTTTTCAGTCATGGCTTCTTTCTTGCCACCTGTCCAGATAGGCCAGCTTTGTGAAGGGAATGGGATGTTGTTGATTGATGAACACTGACCCCCTCCCCCATCTCAGACATAGAGCCTTGGAGATCTTTCAAAATCATTGTTGGATTTATAGTGACATCCAGAACCAGTTTCCTGTTTGCCTGGCTGCTGAGTTTCGATGGTCGACCTGATCTGGGTGGAGTGTGGGTGGTGTGATACGTCTTCCACCTCTTAATGATGGATTTCACCGTACTCAAAAGGATAATGAGTGACTTTGAAATCTTCTTATAACCCTCTCCTGAACTGAGCTTCTCCACCACTTTATGTCTGACTTCTTTAGAAAGCTCCTAGGTCTTCATGTTTGCCTTGTTGGTTGACCAAGTAAGTTGCACCTTAAAAATCCTTTGATAAGTGGGGGATAAGCTTAATTTTATAAGTTAAACCACTGATTACATGCAGGTGAAACATATTACATTTATTTTGTAATCTTTCAAACAAATAATTTGCACCTGAAGTGATTTAGGGTTAATTAGGCAAAGGGTTTGAATACTTATGTAACTAAGAATAATCTGATTTTCTCTGTTAATCTCACTGATTCACATTTTATCTGCATTTTTTTTTAGCTTTACCACTTTGGAGTCGTTTATGAAGACTCTATATATTAAGTTTGATTTGAAAGCATCATGAAATAAGCTCAGGTGGCAACAAAATGTGAAGACTTTTGCAGGTCACTGTAAGTGAGTTTTTTTTCTTTCTGTTTTTGGATTCTGATTGCGGCTTGGCAAACATCGAGTGGGTTGTTTGTTTTGTGTTTGCGGTCACTGTTGCATTAAAGAAAGCAGTTCCAAGATCCCGTCTCTGTGCCTGCACGTGACATTTCTTTACATAATGGTTGACACTTGCCGGTGTAATTATAGCTACTGTTTGCTCAGAGCTACGCTTTAACTGAATCCGCTTGTTAACGGAACACACACCGGTCGTGTCTGATAAATCATTGGCACCAGTGGCCTTCTCAATAGGTATGATTTATTATTTGTTCTCTTCGATCATGCCCAAAACTTTTCAAAGCAGTTATGCAATGCAACTGCTTGTTAACAGAACACACCCTGGTTCCTAATTCCAGATGCCATATATATTTGCCCATATTATGTGAATGTCCTTCTAATTCATGTGGAAATACATTGCTGAGCACTAATTAATTTTGTCCTGCATGTGATTTCCATACAAATCTCTCCATGATCCTTTTATTTGTGTAAAAAAGACAAAGACTCATTTTGACCTTCTTATCACAATGCAGAAGAACACAGGCATATGATAGACCATGAGATCTCATCAAGCCATTGCTGTTTTTTTATTAGGGGACCAGGCATACAAATGTTTCATCTCCGATTGTTATTGGCATTTTATTATCATTCTTTCGGCCGAATTTTTGTCCCAGCTGTAGCGTCGGCACCACTGCCCCGATGAAGTTGAAACTTCACGCCAATGTCAGGGTGAATGGGAACTGATGCATATTGTTTCCGCGTTTTGATTTTGCAATTACCAAGGCAACCAGCTTGGATTTAATTTTAAAACTTCAAAAATCTTCTTCTCTGAAATCGCAAATGCTATCGATTCGATTATTGTCAGGTTGTGATTTACTACGCATGGTGCAAAAAGTTGTATAAGATGACGTCATCGGTGAAGCGGTTTGCCAGCCATGTTGAGGTTAAACAAAAAAAATTCCGATTAATACGAAATATTTTTTGTGACATCTACACCGCCATACAAACTTGAATGCTAGATGTTGTTTCGATCGGACACATGGTTTGGGAATAAAAAAATAAAACAAAATTTATGAAAATTGATGATGTCATAAGTCACGTGGTTTGAAGTGTGTGTGTGTGTGTGTGTGTGTGTGTGTGTGTGTGTGTGTGTGTGTGTGTGTGTGTGTGTGTGTGTGTGTGTGTGTGTGTGTGCAACTATTGATGGAGAGATAATCTACTCATGTGGATCCGTGACCGAGGTTGTGGATCTGCCATTTGGAGAGGCTCTGAGCTGAAATGATCAAAACCTCGAGGAAGAACGGTGCTCAGCTGATGATCTGGTTGGTTGTGTAACTAAGAAATTACTTGCAGGTTAAGATTTCCTTACCCATAATTCCATCCCTTGTCTTATTTCTCTCTTCTCCACCACCACCACATTCTCACCCTGCCCCCTCTCCCCCTCCGCTTCTCTGCTCTCCTCGGGCCATTCTCCCCCCCCCCCACCAATGCTCAGGCTTCCTGAACACCCTGCATCCCCAATAAAGGTGTGTCAGGATGATTGGTTGGCCAGGCCCAGCCCACAGCTGAATCCTTTTCTGAGACCAATAATTACCATTCCTTCTGCAGTGAAGTGCACTGCAAGCACGCACGAGCACCAACACTATCACAACACCAATGTCAGTGAGGAAAATGCAATTTTAGGTTCTACTGGTTCTTGGTGTGTTAAGAACGGGGTGTGAGAGGGTTGGAAGTCACGTGAAAGGAGATTGGTGAATGGTTGAGGGTAGTTTGTGCATAATATGGTCTCTCTAAAAGTTGAAAATAATGGCAGAAAAGCATATTTTCCTTTAAACTGTTTTGTCTGAGTTTGGTTTCCTTTCGGGTCTGATTTAAGAGCAACGAAATCAATGCTTCCAAAACTGAGAACTAAGAGGTCATCAATAAGTTGTCCTTTTAACTTCACCTTATCTTCACTTTGAAGGTCCATGATTGTCTGTGAAATATACATCACAAGCATTTGACAACCATTTGCAGACAACACATCTGCAGCAGCTTCTACGAAATATTCATTGGTATTCTAATTTTCTGAAACTGCTATTCTAATTCAGTGCCAGCAAGGGGAGCTCCACCGAGCAACTCCGCCACCCACCACTCCTCCTTTAAAACAGTAAAAACGAGAAATTTTAAAAATGTTTTACAAAATATTTCGGGTGGGGGTAGAGGACAGTCAGATGGCGGTTGAAATAACAAAAGTGAAACTTTCATACTTCACAAAGACACAGCCCTATAAGATTCAGAACATCTCAGAACACAGCATGACATGCACACGAACCACAAGATAATACCTATTAAATCACAGCCTGCCGACCATTTCTACTTAAACCTGATACCATTCTATCCCCATTGCTTCTCGGTACCTATCCGATTCTGTATTTAACCTATCTACACCCACCCTCCCAGGAAGAGCACGTCAGACCGAAAGAGCTCTCTCTCTGTGAAATATTCTTGCCTAATTACCCCACGCAGGTTGAGTTAAGCATTTGGTTCCCTATAGATGTTGCAGTCTGTCTGTCGACATATGTCAGTTTCTTATCGATAAACAACTTAATTAAAATTGAATGTTATATATTTGAACACAAATCGGAGCATGAATCAGAAAACGACACCTGCAGTTGAACTGCGCTCTGGCTCTGAATACGTTCCAAAGAGCGCATGTGCAGAGAGGAGTGGGATTATAATTTTCGATATGTCTGCCTGTCTGGCAGTGAAACAAAATTGAAAGACATTCCAAACAGGAAACGGACTGTTTTTAGCAACGTCATAAAGGACACAAACAACAGGCATGAAGAACGAATGTAACTTGTTAAATAAGGCGGTGCAAAAGACACTGCATCAACGGCAGTAATCTTCCCCCCAAAAATTTTTTCAACAACCTTTAAAACCTTTACTTTATTTGAATTGAATTATATACTTGAACACTGTAGAACACAAATCACCTTATTGGCATTTTCAAAAACTCTTCCGTTTCGCAGTACTTTCGGAGGATAAAAAATATTGAAATATTTTACATCATCAGGACCAATCAAATTTGTCCCTCGCACACCCCGCACACGTCCTTGCTTCTCAAGACCGCACATGGTAAGGTGTTCTCAGAACTCTCTAGTTCTCTTCTTATATTTTCTTTTGCTCAAGCTAAACCATACTTTTTCTGATGTGACAGCAAAAAATCACACTCGCCTTTGGGCGTTCAAGCCCGGGTTTGAATCTTAGCCCAGCTATAAATTGTCATTTGGTGTTTCACAGGCAGGGTGATTCATCAATGTGCGTACCGTCCCTCAAATGCATGTTAAACTGGGCATCCCATCTGCCGGCATTGGTTGGTGGATGTTAAAGATCCCAAGGTGTCCTTTTCGAAGAGGAGGGAGCTATTGCCGGCACCCTGAGCAAACTGCAAATACCACGCCTAACCTACAGGGGGCAATGCATCAGTGGCACAACCACACCTCCCAGCAAATTATGCTATCCTCAGCCACATGTGCTGCATACGACAGAAGGAGCTTATTTTTACAAATTGATTAAAAATGTAAAGCTGAAGTGTCTTGAGTCAATAAATATTCAACCCCATTGCTATGACAATCCAAATTAAGTTCAGGTGTATCTGATTTCCTTCGCTCATCATTGAGAGGTCTCCACAACTTGATTGGAGTCCACCTGTGGCCAATTCAATTGATTAAACATGATTTGGAAAGAAACACACGTTTCTGGATAGGGTCCCACAGTTGACGGTGTATATCAGAGCAGAAACTCCACCATAGACTCCAAGAAACTGTCTGAAGAACTCCGAGATAGAATTGTGAGGAGGCATAGATCTGGGGAAGGGTATAAAACAATTTCTGGTGTTGAAAGTTCCCAAGAGCAAAGTGAGCTCCATCAATAGGAAATGTAAAGAATATGGAACGACGCAGACTCTTCCTCGAGCTGGCCATATGACCAAACTGAGCAACTGGGCAAGAAGGACCTTGGTTAGGGACGTGACCAAGAACCCAATGATCACTCTGACAGAACTACAGAGTTCCTTGGTTGAGATGGGAGAACCTGCGGAAGAACAACAATCTGAAGCACTAAACAAATCTAGGCTTTATGGGAGGTTGGCCAGATGGAAATCACTCTGGAGAAAAAGTCACATGTCAGCACGCCCGGAGTTTGCAAAAAGGCACGGGAAAGACCGAGAGCACGAGGCAAAATATTTTATGGTCTGATGAGAAGAGAATTAAAGTCCTTGGCCTGAAAGCAAAGCGCTACATCTGGCAAAAACCCAGCACATCTCATCACCCATCTAACACCATCCCTATCGTGAATCATGGTGGTACCAGCATCATGCTATGGGGATGCTTTTCAGCAGCAGGGACTTGGAGACTTGTAAGGATAGAGGGACCAATGAATAGAGGCAAATATGGGAAAATCCTTGAGGAGAACCTGCTTCAGAGAATCAGAGTACAAAAGACCTGAGACTGCGGCAAAGATTTACGTTCCAACAGGACAATAACCCCAAGCACACAGCCAAAGAAACACTGGAATGGCTTCAGAACAAGAACATGAAAGTCCTTGAGTGGCCCAGCCAAAGCCCAGACTTGAATCCCATTGAGAATCTGTGGAAAGACTTGAAAATTGCTGTTCACAGACGATCCCCATCGAACTTGACAGATCTTGAGCAAATCTGCAAGGAAGAATGGGAGAAAATCCCCAAATCCAGATGTGAAAAGCTGATACAAACATACCCAAGAAGACTCAGAGCTGTAATCACTGCCAAAGGTACTTCTACAAAGTGCTAACTCAGGGGGTTGAATACTTATGGATAAGATATTCCAGCTTTTCATCTATTATTCATTTTTAAAAATTTCTCAAAGCATGTTTTCACTTTGTCATTATGGGGTATTTTGTGTAGATCGGTGACAAAAAATTAAATTTAATCAGGTTTAAATTCAGGCTGTAACACAATAAAATGTGATAAAAGTTGAGGGGTGTGAATACTTTCTGAAGGTCCTGTACACAGTGACCAGCAAAAGTATTCACCCCCCGACAAAGTTTTCACATTTTGACGCCACGTGAGCGTATTTCATGATGCTTTCAAGCAAATTTAACAATAGAATCCTCCGAAGCTACTCCAAAGTGATAAAGCGAAAAAAATGCAGATAAATTGTGAACAAGTTAGATCATCAGAGAAAATCACATGATTCTCCGTTGCATCAGTATTCAGAATCTGTCAATCTGTGCCTGTTTGTGGTGAGGATGTTGAGGTCATGGAGAGATTCACTTACCATGGCAGTGATATTCATGTCTCTGCTGGCTGTGAGTCAGAGGTCAATAGACGTCTGGGTCGGGCCTGGGGAGTCATGGATTCACTGGATAATGGGGTGTGGTGCTGCCTGTACCTGTGTGGGAGAACGAAAGTCTGAGTCTTCAGGTCCTTGGTGCTTCCAGTCTTGCTCTATGGACGTGAGACTTAATTCCTTTGGTACCAGGTCTCTTCGGAGAATCCTTGGCTATCGCTGGTCGGACTTTCTGTCCAACGAGCGGTTGCTGAGAGAGACTCAAATGAGATTTGTTACCTGCATAGTCCGTGAGCATCAGCTGCGGCTGTATGGACATGTGGCTCGTTTTCCTAACGCTGATCCTGCTCACCAGATTCTCTCAGCGATGGAGTCTCGTGAGTGGAGGAGGTCAATGGGCCGACCACGTGCCTCATGGTTGCAGCAGGTTGGTCGGCATCTCAAGGAGATGGGGATGGGCCAAGCATCTGCCTGGGGGATGGCCAGATGGAGGCCCCTGGAGTACCGGCGGAAAGTGGATGCAGCGACGTGCTCCCCATACCTGACCTCACATGATCAGTATTCAAAGCCTCTACCTAACCTTCAATCACTTCAGGTGCAAATTATTTGTTTGAAAGTTTACAAAATAAATGTAATATGTTTCACCTGCATGTAATCAGTGGTTTAACTTAAAAAATTAAGCTTATTCCCCACTTAAAGGATTTTTAAGGTGCAACTTACTTGGTCAACCAACAAGGCAAACATGAAGACCAAGGAGCTTTCCAAAGAAGTCAGACATAAAGTGGTGGGGAAGCTCCGTTCAGGAGAGGGTTATAAGAAGATTTCAGTCACTCATTATCCCTTTGAGTACGGTGAAATCCATCATTAAGAAGTGAAAGACATATTATACCACCCAGGCTCGACCCAGATCAGGTCACCCATCCAAACCCAGCAGCCGGGCAAACAGGAAAATGGTTATGGATGTCACTGTAAATCCAAGAATGACTTTGAAAGATCTGCAAGGCTTTATGTCCGAGAGGGGGTTAGTGTTCAGCAATAAATAATATCCAACTGCATATCACAAAGCTGGCCTTTCTGGACACGTGGCAAGAAAGAATCTATGACTGAAAAAGACCCATCTCAAAGCTCATATGGAGTTTGCGAAAAAGCATTTTAATGATACTGCAGGCATGTGGAGAAACGTTTTGTGGTCAGACGAGACAAAAATTGAACTTTTTTGTATAAATTCCAAGTGTCAAGTCTGGCGCAAGCCAAACACTGCACATCACCTCGTCAATACTGTCAAACATGGTGGTGGTGGCATCATGTTATGGGGCTGTTTTTCATCAGCAAGGTCTGTCAAGATTGTCAGGATAGAAAGGAAAATGGACAGTGCAAAGTACAGGAGAATCCTTGAGGAAAACTTGCTTGAGTCAGCCATGAAACTGAATCTGGGTAGGAGAGATTCACATTTCAGCAGGACGAGGATCCAAAGCATGGAGCTAAAGCCACACTGGAGTGGCTGAATAAGAAGAAAATAAATGTTCTTGAGTGCCCCAATCAAAGTCCTGACTTAAACCCAAATGAATATTCATGGCGAGATCGAAGATTGTAGTCCATCGACGATCCCCATCAAACTTGGCAGAACTACAGCAATTTTCACGTGAAGAATGGGCAAAGATTTCACCATCTCACTGAACAAAACTGGTAGAGATCTACCCAGAAACACTCATAGCAGTCATTGCTGCAAAAGGTGCTTCCACCAAGTACTGATTAAGGGGCTGAATACCTTTACAACCAATGAATTTTGATTTGTACAGGTATTCCTGACATGTAACCTCCTTCAACAATAACAGTGTTTTCTTTGATCTCTTCAGTTATAAATAAAAAAAGTTCATTTGGAAAAATTGTTTCCACATAATTCGTAATTCATCTAAATGTGGCATAATTGGGAGAGGGTGAATACTTTTGCAGCCCTTCAGAGAGAGATATATATATATATATATATATATATATTGTTGTGGTTGACGAAATTCGCAAACCACCATTCAGGTCCCGTAGGTGAGATATCTCTGTAAGTATATGTGTAGTTAGGCCCAAACCCGTTGTTTAGAGGGAATAAATGTCATTCATTCGGGCTGCGACCCTTTTAGATAGCCGTTTTTCTTTTACTATCTTTATTTTGGACCAGCCGCCATTACTACCACCACAACCACCACCAACCACGTCTCAACAGCCATCACACAACAACCACCAACCGCAACGCCGCTTCACAACAACAGCCACGACCCTTGCCGTCATATCTCGCTCTCGCAACCATCGCATCAACGCCATTCCCGCGCCGCTTGTGGGCACCGATCCTGGACTCGTACAGGGCGCGCACCGAGCAGCGGGTGCAAAAACACCAGCCTTTCCGAGAAATCGGATCAAGAATCATTCACGCCCACTTTTCCTCTGTCCAATGGGGAGCCAGCCAGAGGTGAAGGGTCGAAGGTGAAGGAGCGAAGCCCCGGGGGCTATAAAGGGCCGCGTTCGCTCGCCGAAAAGGCAGTTGTTGAGGGAGTTTCTGAATCGGGAGAGAAAAAGAGTTTCTGAATCGCAGTTGGACGGAGTTGAGAAGAGTGGAGAGTGGGAGAGTTGGAGAGTTGTGGCAGCGGCGAAGGCAGTCGAGAGGGCGCTCGTGTCAGAGTCGGGGAGCTGCGGAGAGGGGAGGCCGGTAACGCGACCGAGGTCGCGGTGGAGTCGCTCGTCGCGGGACCCAAGCCAGCGAGATATCCTCATTCCCCTGAGCATCAACAACCCCCTCCTGTTTCCCCCCGCGCTGAGATAGTGTGAGAAGGGGGCCCCGTTCCCACCCCATTCCAGGCAGTGCCAGCGAGGCCCGCGGAGTCGGGGCGCCACCGCCATTTTGCGGCTCATCACCAGACGGGTAGGCTCGACGCGGTCTCGGCCCCAGGCCCGTCTGCCCCCCTCATCGTTGAGGGTGGTCCCTTTTTCTTTTGCTTTGAGTATATGTGTTGTCGGCGCCGTCTGTGAAGTAAAACTGTATAAGTGTTGCCGTGTGCTCGGTAGTCGGTAGTAGATCTGCATTGTTACATTTGCTTTTTGTGCAGAATTGTTGTGCTTCTTCTACTTTTACATTTGCTTTTGGTGTATAATTGTATATGTGTGCTTTCCGTTTGCCGCGGAATAAATGTGCTTTATGTTGAACTGTTTTTCCCGTTTCGCTTCGTCTTTTCTTCTGTTGAATCTCCATCTTACTTCACATAAAGGGTTGGTCGTGGGCTAAAAACGCCCAATAATTAATCGAACCGTCGAGGTTGACGATAACACCGCTCGGTTATCCCGATAGTACAGAACGGGTCGCTTAAAGTGGCCCGTGTCCGAAGTCGACCTGCGGCGAGGTGCGATCGCCCGGTCTACCCTCCGTGTGGGTACTTAGGTAGGTCGAATTTGGCGAGCAACCCTATCCCACGCGGGGGGCCGATTGGCACGATCGTGGTGAGGCCGAAAGGCCCACCCATGACTAGTTCCTGGCGTTAGTCCGAGAGGGTCACGACGGGATGTCCGTCCAGTGGGCGACGTGCCGCGATTCGAGTTACGTGGCCGCTCGCACGCCGGCGGGCACGAAGTCCGCAACACTGTTGTCAGGAGTGGGACACAAACCCATCCCCCTCCTCGCGGCACTGGTGTCGGAGAGCGGGAAAACGGGCTCTCCTGTCTCCAGCTAAATTCACGGGAATCGGTCCAGGGGTGAGAGGAGCGACCCCCGATTCCCTCCAAATTACGAGCGATTTAAATTAACCCTTTACGAGAGATAAGATGGCGTCTCAAGGTGAGCGGGAGCCGGGGGTATTAGGTATGTGTAGTCATGTAGGATCCATGGCCCAGGTCGGTTCTTTTTATAATTATAACCCTACCACTAACTGTGGTCAGTGGGAGCGGCTTGAGCACGAACTTTGCCGGCAAACGGAGTCGCACAATGGCAGCGTGATTGCACCTCAGCGCAGCACGGAGCGGGCTGATATTAATGGCACAGCTCGAGGCGTGAGCTCCCAGTCACCGGTTCAAGGCACGTGGTCACGGCATGTGCCATGGCAGGCGTGGCAGGATGACTATGCGAGCATTGGCAGGCTTCAGGCACAATTGGGGGATGTCTTGGAAAAGGTGAAGCGTTATGAAGAATATATCGAGGAGGTGCAAAGTGGAGTGGACGAGTCACAACGGCACGCAGACGCGCTTCAGAAAAATTACGTGTACGGGGGGGACACAGCGATTGGACGATTTACTGGAACGAATTAGGTGGCAAAAACATGACTTGGCCAATAGAGTCGACAAATTATGTGGGAAAAAGAATTTGGTAGTGTTTTATACCCGTCAGTTGGAATATGCAAAGAGCAAACTGAACAAAAGAATAGAGGAACAGCAGATTGATATCTCCCAGGAAAGGAAACAATGGGAGGAAGAATGGAAAACCGAGCTCGAAAAGAAACAAAAGGAGCATGACTTGGAAGTAAAACAATTAATGGAAAAATTATTGGAGGAAGCAAGGCGATTCAAAGAACTAGAGGGGAGAGTGAGGGAAATACAGTTGGAAGAGAAAAAATGTGAACACGATGGGGAGTTGGAACAATTGAAGGAAGAAATAAGAACAGGCAATCAGGAAAGAGAAAGCCTAGAATGGAAGATAAAAAGAGGAGAGAGACAGCTCGAGGAAAGGGCGGAGGAATTGCTGGAAAAGTCAGAACAGTTCGAAGAACTGCAGGGAGAATTGAGGGAGGAAGGAGAAAGGAAAACAAAGCTCGAAAAGGAAAAACGCAAACAAGATGGGGAATTGGAACTACTGAAGCGAGAGGTAAGGGCAAGCCAGTTTAAAAGAGAAATCCTGGAAGGGGAGATTAGAATGGGAAAGGAATGGCAGAAAAAACTAAATGAATACAGTAAAAAAGGGACGAATTGAGGAGGGAAGCGGTGGAAAGAAGAGATGAAATGAGTGAAGAAGCACGCAAATTGAGAAAGGAATTGGAAAAGAAAGTTTCTGAGTTACAGAAACACCAAAACAAAGAGAGGGAATTACAAAACGAGTTGAGGATGGTGAGAGAAGAAAGAACGACAACGGAAAATGAAACGTTAAGAAACCACACTGTACAGATCGAACAGCTGGAAGCGAAGGCCAGATTAAAGAATGAGATGCAAGAAAGAGTAATGATGGAAGAACGAATCAGACAGGAGCAGGAAGTCAGCCAACTGAAAGAAATAACGAGATTGCAGAATGAGGAACAAGAAAGAGTACTGAAAGAACAAGGAATGAGACATGAGAAGGAAATCAGCCAACTGAAGGAAACCACGAGATTGCAGAATGAGATGCAAGAAAGAGTAATGATGGAAGAACGAATCAGACAGGAGAAGGAAGTCAGCCAACTGAAAGAAATAACGAGATTGCAGAATGAGGAACAAGAAAGAGTACTGAAAGAACAAGGAATGAGACAGGAGAAGGAAATCAGCCAACTGAAGGAAACCACGAGATTGCAGAATGAGATGCAAAAAAGAGTAATGAAGGAAGAACAAATAAGACAGGAGAAGGAAGTCAGCCAACTGAAAGAAATAACGAGATTGCAGAATGAGGAACAAGGAAGACAGTGGAATCGGAAATACAAAGAACAAGGAATGAGACAGGAGAAAGAAATCCGTCAATTAAAGGAAATGATGAGATTGCAGAACGAGGAACAAGAGAGACAGTGGAATAAAAAACTGAAAGAGTATGAATTTGAAACTGAACGACAAAAGAAAAAAAAATAGGTTGGAATACGAGAAGTTGAAGCAGGAAGGAGAAATCAGGAGATTGAAGGACACAAGGAGATTGGAGAGGGAAGAACGAGAGGAACAATGGAATAGAAAACAAAAAGAACATGAATCTGAGGTTGACCAATTGAAAGAAAAGCTGAGGCTGGAGTACGAGGAGATAGACAAAGAACAGCGAATGAAACACAAAATGGAGATGAACCAAATGAAGAAAACCATGAAACTGGATAAGGAAAGACAGGAGAGGAAACGAGGAAGAGTAATGAGACAGCAGCGAATGAAACACAAAAAGGAGATGAACCAAATGAAGAACACCATGAAACTGGAGAAGGAAGGACAGGAGAGGAAACGAGGAAGAGTAGTGAGAGAACAGCGAATGAAACACAGGAAGGAAATGAGCCAATTGAAAGAAACAATGAGATTGGAAAACAAAGAGCAGGAGGAACAGTGGGAGAGAAAACAACAACGATATGAGTGTGAAATTGAACAACTAAAACGGAGAGCGAGATTGGAGTCAACGGAGATTGAGGAGCTCCGGAGGGAGAACGAACAGCTAATGGGGCTCAGAGAGAAAGAACGACTCAGATAGGAAGGAAAAAGGAACCAGGAAGAGACAGAAATAAGGAACAAGGAGAGAAAATGTATAGAGACACGGGAGACAAGAGACGAGGTGAAAGTAATTGGGAGGGAGAGAAAAGAACAATTAAGACGGAAAGCAAGGAGGAAGTACGCGGAAATCGTGAAAGAGCAAGGAGTGAAACAGAGGGAAGGACGGGAGCGACTTAAGGAGAAAGCAAGGTTGACCTACATAAAGATAAGGGAAAGACGCCAGAAAGAAGCAGAGACTAATAGACACGAGGGGACAACAGAAACGAATAAATGTACAGAGACACGGGAGATGGGAACGATAGAGGGAAGACTACACGATGAAGACGGGGATAGAGACGAACACACACACACGGAGGTAGTGGAGGACAATGGGGGTGAGCTGGTGGACTGGGTGGAGACCCAGTTGCAGCAGCGGGATGGCCTCATCCAGGAACGAGGGGAGGGAGTATGCCCCCTTGAGGCGAGTCACGACCAGGTGGGTTCGGTCGTGATTTGTGAGGTTGAGGGGAGGAGTGCTGCGAACGGGTGCACGGAGAGCTTGGGGGGTATAGAGGCCCCGGCGATTCTTGTGGGGACACGAATCCCCAGTGTGGTTGTCCCGGTGTGTGTGGTGCAAGGTGTGAGTGCGTCCCCGTGTGTGGAAGCGACCCCGTGTGCGAGTGGTGTGGTGGCGAGTGTGCCGGAGCGTGAGCTTCCCAGCACGCCGTGTGTGGATGAGACACCGCGGGCGAGTTCCCCCGCGTGTGTGAGTGAGGCACGATGTGTGAGTGAGACACCGCGGGCGAGTTCCCCCGCGTGTGTGAGTGGTGTAGTGGCAAGTGTGCCAAAGGGCATGCTTCCCAGCATGCCGTGTGTGGATGAGGCACCGTGTGTGAGTGTCGCCATGTGTGTGAGTGAAACGGCCAGTATGAGTGAGGCACCGCGGGCAAGTGCCCCCGCGTGTGTAAGTGGTATGGTTTGTGTGAGGGAAATGGCACGAGTGAGTGGAAGGCCGCGAGTGAGTGGAGCCACGTGTGCGAGGGAGATGGCATGCGTGAGTGAACGGCCGAGTGCAAGGGAGACCGTGTGTGTGAGAGAGCGGTATGTGAGGGAGATGTCGGTGGGCATGCAGGAGCACGCAGCCGCGTCTCCCGGGGTGAATGTGATGGAATGGACTGTGAGCGTCGTTACACGCAGGTGTGCGTGGGTGGAATGGAGACGACGACGGCGACATCTGAGGGACAAAAGCCGGGTAGCGGCTGTAGCTGTTTCGGGGACCGTGCCGGGTTTGCCCAGCAGCGAGCGCGAGGTCCGTGCTGTGCAACGCACGAGGCCCCCACGTGCTCGCTTGCGAGAGTGAAGTCCTGGTCCGGAAACGCCAGCGGTGGATTTGCCGATCCCGCGGACGGACAAAGTTTAGGCAGGATTACGGATTTGGACCGGATGGGTTCTTCACGCGGGCGTGTGTGTTAAGTTCCAACGGGCAAAGCACATGTGTTCGCGTGGGGAACCCCTCGAGATGTGGGGCTTGTGTTTTGTTATGCGCACGGTGATGTCATGGCTGCACGTGGGGTTGGAATCCGGCAGGAGGGGTATCCCTGCCGGATGGTACCGTCCAAGGAGGGACGAGGTACACGTGCAGCTGCATGACGTCACGGGCAGGTGCAAAGTGCGCGAGCTGTGAGTTGCCGCGCTGGTGCTGCGCAAGTGAAAAAAAAAAAAAAGCAAGCCTCACTTTCGGGTGCACAGGATTCCTGGGCAAGGGGTGGAAGACCCCCTTGACCAGGGCACAGGATGGAAACTAGTTAGGGGGAAGGGTTAGCTTAGCTAGACCGGCTCCATGGGGCAGGGGTAAGTCCTCATGGGGCCCGTGGAATGGATTAGTTAGAGGTATTTAGATGAGCTTTAGGTGGGGAAATAAAAGTTATTTTAGAGATTTGGAGACAGTGACAGCCTTTGGATGTGTAGAGGGGACGTAGTTTAGCTACGTAGTGTTAAATGGAACGTGCTATAGTTTAAGGGACAACGTGGGAGCACGAGTTAGTTAGGGGATGTAGTTAGAAGGATGGCAGAGTTCAGCGGTGAGTGTGTTGAAGAGTTGTGGGTTGTGAGGTGAGTACGTGTGCTTGTTGAGTGAGTGAGGCCAGCGGGTCTGTGTGAGTGGAGCGAATGGGGAATGCATGGTGCGATGAGTGATTGGGGGGAGGAGTGACTCCCACCCAAGGGACCCCGGGGTCAGTGTAGAGTGAGTTAGGGGGTTAGTTAAATTGAAAAATGGAGGTCGTTTTGTTGTTGGTGTGAATGTAGGCTCGAAACCCATTTGGAGGGGTGCAGGAGCCCTGTTGACAGGCTGGGAGCGTGGCTGCGAAAAGTGAGTATCGCTGAGTGGGTACCCCGGGCACCAGGCTAGTCGGCCGTGGTAGGCCAAGGGCCCATGGGGGGCCGGGATAGCGTAGTGGGCACGGGTGCGTCCGCTTGGTGCGGGGCCCGGGGCGCCGTTAGCCGCGTGGGCAGTTGTGGGCACGGGTGACCCTCGGAAAGGGGCCTGGGAAGCCAGCCTGCCATGTGTGCGTTTCAGGGGAGGTGCCATGGGGGGCACTCCCCGGTGTTTAGGGAGCTGGTAGGCTCGGAGGCAGTGTAGTGCCCGGGGGTGCCATAGCTGGGGAATTGGCAGAGGGTCGTGCCTGCCAAAGGGAGCCACGCATCCCAGCCATGAGACCGTGTGAGGGCACGGAGAGAAAATTGGGGGGCGAAGCCCGAAATTGTGAGGACACCAACACAGGCGACGGGAATCTGGGTTGTTAGAACCAATAGTTTAAGCGAGAGGCGCTTGTTGAAAGCCCCGGGGTAGTTTAACAGGTTAATGGTTAGGGTAGATTAGGAAGTGTACCCCTCCGCACCATCCATCCCCTCGCTCTCGTTGTGGGCCGCTGGACCCACTTTGGGTTAGATCGCTGAAGTCTGGGGAGGCCATTCTGAGGCTTGGATTGGGCCTCGAGGCAGGACGCTAGCTCTCCCTTGTTCCCCTCCGGGAAGGGAACGTAGGGTTTGGGAGTAGGCTAGGTGACAGGATAGGTTAGCCGAACAAGGACAGTACAGGGGGTTAGGGGACGATTTATAGTGGGGAAGTACAAATAAAAAAAAATAAGTTGGGGCTAAATTGGGGTTTGACAAATTAAGGGAGTGGGTATAGACAATGACAGGCAAAGGCGATAGGTTGGGAGGGAGACCGTAGAGTAGGTCCGAGCCCGCCTTCCGAGTGGCCAGCACCACCGCACTCCCTCCAGCAACCTCCACTGAACGGCAAAGGCTGGCCAGCTTCATCTGCTGGCTGCGTTGCTGCAAGGCAAAGGCCGGCCCACTTCATCGGCAGCTGTTGTTTTGCTGCAAGGCCTGTGCCGGCTGGATTGTCTGCAGCTGCTGTGCTGCAAGGCCTGTGCCGGTCGGATTGTCTGCAGCTGCTGTGCTGCAAGGCCTGTGCCGGTCGGATTGTCTGCAGCTGCTGTGCTTCAAGGCCTGTACCGGCCAGTTCATCTGCCGGCTGTGTTTGCCTGCAGCGGCCTGGTTCTGCAGGTTGTGTTTGCCTGATCACCTTTGCCATGCCATGCTCACTGCCCCTGTTCACCAGCCCCGTTCAATTTTTGCTTTGCCACCCCCCCCCCCCTGTTCATTGCCATGTGCGCCAGGATCAGAAAGCAACAGTTTGCAAGCTGCGAGAACTGCCCTGTTGGCAGCTACAACACGGGCCTGCAGTGGCGGCCCGTGCACCGTGTTTGCGTCCATCCATTCATCCATCCATTCGTTGTGTTCATTGCGTGTGCCACTTGAGCTGGCACGGAGACTGCGTTTGTGCAGCCCATGCACCGTTGTGGTTCACTGCGTTCAGTTCAAAAGGGAAGGCCTTGGACTGCGTGTGAGCAGCCGGCCACGTTCCCTGTCACCTGCATTGTTTGAGCCAGAGACTGCATGCGAGCAGCCTGGCTCCCTGCTAACTGCTTTCTTTTTGCAGAGTCCATTGATCCTGGGCCATGGTTTAGTGTAAAATTTGTAAGTTAAGGTTAAGATGTACTGTACATATGAGTGCGCCCCCGGCATGTCTGTCCTAGCGCCGGCAATTTTATTTAAGTCGTCCGTGTGAGTGGGTTTGTTTAGGTAGTTACTCAGCCCTCAGGTTATTTATTTTGGGGACACGAATACCATGAATGTCGCACTCAGGGATCCGTAGGTAAAATGTACTAGGGGAAAACTACACATGATGGCACACGAAAATTTGACGACTCGGGACGAGTCTGTAAAAAGGGGAGGGGGTAGTGTTGTGGTTGACGAAATTCGCAAACCACCATTCAGGTCCCGTAGGTGAGATATCTCTGTAAGTATATGTGTAGTTAGGCCCAAACCCGTTGTTTAGAGAGAATAAATGTCATCCATTCAGGCTGCGACCCTTTTAGATAGCCGTTTTTCTTTTACTATCTTTATTTTGGACCAGCCGCCATTACTACCACCACAACCACCACCAACCACGTCTCAACAGCCATCACACAACAACCACCAACCGCAACGCCGCTTCACAACAACAGCCACGACCCTTGCCGTCATATCTCGCTCTCGCAACCATCGCATCACCGCCATTCCCGCACCGCTTGTGGGCACCGATCCTGGACTCGTACAGGGCGCGCACCGAGCAGCGGGTGCAAAAACACCAGCCTTTCCGAGAAATCGGATCAAGAATCATTCACGCCCACGTTTCCTCTGTCCAATGGGGAGCCAGCCAGAGGTGAAGGGTCGAAGGTGAAGGAGCGAAGCCCCGGGGGCTATAAAGGGCCGCGTTCGCTCGCCGAAAAGGCAGTTGTTGAGGGAGTTTCTGAATCGGGAGAGAAAAAGAGTTTCTGAATCGCAGTTGGACGGAGTTGAGAAGAGTGGAGAGTGGGAGAGTTGGAGAGTTGTGGCGGCGGCGAAGGCAGTCGAGAGGGCACTCGTGTCAGAGTCGGGGAGCTGCGGAGAGGGGAGGCCGGTAACGCGACCGAGGTCGCGGTGGAGTCGCTCGTCGCGGTACCCAAGCCAGCGAGATATCCTCATTCCCCCGAGCATCAACAACCCCCTCCTGTTTCCCCCCCCCCCCCGCGCTGAGATAGTGTGAGAAGGGGGCCCCGTTCCCACCCCATTCCAGGCAGTGCCAGCGAGGCCCGCGGAGTCGGGGCGCCACCGCCATTTTGCGGGTCATCACCAGACGGGTAGGCTCGATGCGGTCTCGGCCCCAGGCCCGTCTGCCCCCCTCATCGTTGAGGGTGGTCCCTTTTTCTTTTCCTTTGAGTATATGTGTTGTCGGCGCCGTCTGTGAAGTAAAACTGTATAAGTGTTGCCGTGTGCTCGGTAGTCGGTAGTAGATCTGCATTGTTACATTTGCTTTTTCTGCAGAATTGTTGTGCTTCTTCTACTTTTACATTTGCTTTTGGTGTATAATTGTATATGTGTGCTTTCCGTTTTCCGCGGAATAAATGTGCTTTATGTTGAACTGTTTTTCCCGTTTCGCTTCGTCTTTTCTTCTGTTGAATCTCCATCTTACTTCACGTAAAGGGTTGGTCGTGGGCTAAAAACGCCCAATAATTAATCGAACCGTCGAGGTTGACGATAACACCGCTCGGTTATCCCGATAGTACGGAACGGGTCGCTTAAAGTGGCCCGTGTCCGAAGTCGACCTGCGGCGAGGTGCGATCGCCCGGTCTACCCTCCGTGTGGGTACTTAGGTAGGTCGAATTTGGCGAGCAACCCTATCCCACGCGGGGGGCCGATTGGCACGATCGTGGTGAGGCCGAAAGGCCCACCCATGACTAGTTCCCGGCGTTAGTCCGAGAGGGTCACGACGGGATGTCCGTCCGGTGGGCGACGTGCCGCGATTCGAGTTACGTGGCCGCTCGCACGCCGGCGGGCGCGAATATCGCAACAATATATTATACATATACACAGGGTGTCCCCAAAAAATGTACTCACATTTTGGCTCCTCATAACTCATTGAATTTTGCATTTATTTTCAGATCAAATTGACCCTAATAATGACAGAAGTACGACGAGGTTTTGAAGAAAGAAAATTTTTCATAAAGTGCTACTGGAAGCACGAAAACATCATGGAAGTGCAAAGACAATTTAGAAGACATTTTCACAAAGATCCACCAACGCGACTCACCATTGCTCACATCCGAGATAAGTTTTAAACAGATGGAACTGTGCATGGCGTCCATAAGGAGCGTTCAGGAAGACCACGGTCATCAACCACCCCCGCAAAGGAAAATCAATTGCTGGAAACCCTCCACCGATCCCCACGGAAATCTGTACGACAAATGGCTCGTGAGACAGGAATCCAAAAATCAAGCGCCCATCGCATTTTGAAGCGAATTAATTGGAAAAGTTACCTTCCAAAATTAATCCACGCTCTAAATGAAGACGATCCTGACTGGAGAGCTGAATTTTGTGAGTGGTACTTGGGCAAATGTGAAGAAGATAAAGCATTTCCATCCAAAATTGTTTGGAGCGACGAGGCCAGCTTCAAGTTAAATGGCTCAATTAACCGACACAATTGCACCTACTGGGCTCCTGAAAATCCGCATGTTACTATGGAACACCATTTCAACTTACCAGGGGCAACTGTGTGGTGTGGGATATCAGCACTGGGCATCCTAGGGCCATTCTTTTTTGACCAAACTGTCACTGGGGATGTTTACTTAAACTTGCTGCAGGAATCTGTCGGTCCACGTGTCGAAGAGATTTACTTCCAGCAAGATGGAGCACCTCCCCACTACCACCGTGATGTAAGGGCCTATATCAAAGCAACTTTTCCGAACAGATGGATTGGGCGAAGAGGTAGTGTTGAATACCCTGCACGTTCCCCAGACCTCACTCCAATGGACTTCATTTTATGGGGATATCTCAAAGATAAGGTTTACGGCTCAAAACCAGCAACAGTCGATGAGCTGAAAGAGGAAATTGAAAGACAATGTCTTGCAGTTCCAAATGAAATGATTCGTAACGCTGTTGAATCCATTGGTCCACGTTATCGGCTGTGTTTGGAACGTGATGGTAGTCAGTTTGAACATTTGTAAACATGCATTTCTACATTTAACCATTAATCTTGTTTCTAAGTCAATAAACAACGCATTTATCATCATTTAAACAGTGAGTACTTTTTTTGGGACACCCTGCATATATATATATATATATATATATATATATATATATATATATATATATATATATATATATATATATATATATATATATATATATATATATATATATATATTTTGTTACGAATTTCGCCCGCCCGGCGTGCGATCGGCCACGTAACTCAAATCGCAACGCGTCGCCCACCGGAACGGACAATTCAGTTGTGACCCTCTTGGAACTACCATCAAGGAGCTAGCCACGGGTGGGGGTTTAACCTCACCACAACCCAGTCCGCATTCTACCCGCGCGAAATAGGGTGAATCGCCGAATGTCTATATACCTAAGTACCCGCGCGGGTAGCGTACCGAGGAGTTGTACCACGCCGCAGGTCGACTCCGGACACGAACCGCTTAAGCGGCTCGTTCCGTGCTGCAGGGATAATCGGGCGGAGTTATCGCCGACCTCGACGGTTCAGATTATTTACTGGGTGTCTAAACCCACTACCAATCCCTTACGTGATGCAAGATGGCACTTTCAATGGGGAAAGAGACGACGAACGGGATACATTTCACACAACCACATTTATTACAAAGCACATATTGCACACACAACACAAGCAAGGAATCATGCAATATACAAGCAACCAATAGAATGCAAAAGCAATACGACCGACTATAATTATTATTTACAAGCACTTACACAGTTTACACTTGGCAGGACATGGCGCCACAGCATGCATACAAAAACAAAGATAGACCTCCCTCACAGGCAAGGGGGTAGACGGGGTCCGTAGACCTTTATGGTCGTGGGCCGTGGATGACCGAAAAGGCCCACGAGACCGAAGGGTCTTACCCACACTTCGTGGTGCGATGGTGGGCAGGTCGCGTCGTCTCGTCCCCACGGCAACTAGCGTAGCCGCGCCTGATCTCGGGCCTTGCAACGGTGGGCAGGTCGTGAGGCCTCCCCACGGCCACTAGGACAGCCGCGCCTGATCTCGGACCTTGCAACGGTGGGCAGGTCGTGATGCCTTCTCCCCACGACCACAAGGACAAGACTTCCACCCGACTGCCCCAAGTCTGTCTACGACGAAGACTTGGACCACAAAAAGACTTGGGCCAAGACCACGACGACCAAGACTTCCACACAACTGCCCCAAGTCTCTGCTATCCGCGCTCTTTTCCAGGCACTCCTCTTGCCCTTTTATTTCTCCTGCACCCGCCCCGCCCTTCGCGGTGCGTGTGTGGGGGGAGGAACATTCCAGGGAAATTGGGGCAGGAGTTGGTTTCCAACCGTCAAACTTGTTTACCGGAGGAGAAATTGGGGTGGGGCTGGTTTTGTTGCTCCTTTAGTGGCGTTGTGGTGTGGATGGCGTTGTGGTGTGGATGGCGTTGTGGTGTGGATGGCGTTGTGGTGTGGATGGCGTGGTTGTTGAGATGGAGTGGTTGTTGAGATGGCGTGGTTGTTCCAAAATAACGACAGGTAAAGAAAAATGGCTAACTCAAAGCGTCGCAGCCCAATGAATCACACATATTCGCTCTAAACAACGGGTGTGGACTAACTACACATGAACTTGTCGATATATCTAACCTGAGGACCTTTCTGGTGTATTGCAAATTTCCACAGCCGTAACACTACCGCTCCCCTTTTTACAGACTCGTCCTTAGTCGTCAAATTTTCGTGTGCCATCATGTGTAGTTCTCCCCGAGTACGTTTTACCTTCGGATTCCTGAGTGCGACATTCATGGTATTAGTGTCCCCAAAATAAATAACCTATGGGCTGAGTAACTAACTAAACAAACCCACTCATTCAGACAACTTAAATAAATTGCCGGCGCTAAGACTCACATGCCGGGGGCGCACTCATATTCAATACACAACTTAACACCTTAACCTTATAATTTACACTATTCCATGGCCCAGGATCGATGGACTCTGCAAAGAGAAAAGTTAGCAGGGAGCCAGGCTGCTCGCACATAGTCTCTGGCTCATGCAATAATGCAGGTGACAGGGAATGTGGCCGGCTGCACACACGCAGTCCAAGGCTTCCCCCTTTTAACATGGACGCAGTGAACATAACGGCGCATGAGCTGCGCAAACGCAGTCTCTGTGCCAGCTCAAGTGGCACACGCAATGAACACAATGGATGTATGGATGAATGGATGGACGCAAACACGGTGCACGGGCCGCCCTGTTGTAGCTGCCAACAGGGCAGTTCTCGCAAACTGCGCGACGATCCTGGCGCACACGGCAATGAACAAGGGGGGGGGGATGCAAAACAGAACGGGGGCAAAAGATGACGAGGGCAGTAGGCATGGATGGCAAAGGTGTGCAGGCAAGGCATGGCAAAACAGGGCCGCTGCAGCAAACAGCTGGCAGACGATCCGACCGGCACAGGCCTTGAAGCAAAAACAGCCGTCAGACGATCCGACCGGCACAGGCCTTGCAGTAAATACCCAGCCGATGAAGTGGGCCGGCACAGGCCTTGAAGTAACACAGACAGCCGATGAAGTTGGCCAGCCTTTGTCTTTCAGTGGAGGTTGGTGGAGGGAGTGCGGTGGTGCTGGCCACTCGGAAGTCGGGCTCAGACCTACCTACTGTCTCCCTCCCAACGTATCGCCTTTGCCTGTCTCTTTCCATACCCACCCACTTAATTTGTAAAACCCAATTTAGCCCCAACTTATTTTTTTTGTTTTTATTTTCACTTCCCCACTACTATAACTCGTCCCCTAACCCCCTTTATTGTCTTTGTTCGGCTAACCTATTCTGTCACCTTGCCTACTCCCAACCCCTATGTTCCCTTCCTGGAGGGGAATAAGGGAGAGCTAGCGTCCTGTGCCAAGGCCCAACTCAAGCCTCAGGATGGCCTCCTCAGAGTTCAGCGATCTTTACCCAAAGTGGGTCCAGCGGCCCACAACGAGAGCGAAGGGATGGATGGTGCGGAGGGGTACACTTCCTATCTACCCTATCCATTTAACTTTTGAACTATCCCAGGGCTTTCAACAAGCGCCTCTCGCTTAAACTATTGGTTATAACAACCAGGATTCCCATCGCCTGTGTTGGTGTCCTCGCAAATTCCGGGCCATCCCTCCAATTTTCTTCCCGTGCCCTCACACGGTCTCACGGCTGGGACACGTGGCTCCCTTGGCAGGCACTACCCTCTGCCAATTCCCCAACGATGGCACCCCCGGGCACTACACTGCCTCCGAGCCTACCAGCTCCCTAAACACCGGGGAGTGCCCTCCATGGCGACTCCCCTGAAATGCTCACGTGGCAGGCTGGCTTCCCGGGCCCCTTTCCGAGGGTCACCCATGCCCACGACACTGCCCACGTGGCCAATGGCGCCCCAGGCCCCCGCATCATGCGGGCGCACCCATGCCCACTACGCTATCCCGGCCCCCCATGGGTTCTTGGCCTACCACGGCCGACTAGCCCGGTGCCCGGGGTACCCACTCAGGGATACTCAAAATTCATAGCCACGCTCCCAGCCCGTCAACAGGGCTCCTGCACCCCTCCAAAACAGGTTTCGAGCCTACTTCCCCACCAACAACAAAACGACCTCCATTTTCCAATTTGTCTAACCCAGCGAACTCACTCTACACTGACCCCGGGGTCCCTTGGGCGGGAATCACTGCTCCCCCCCCCCAATCACTCATCGCACCATGCATTCCCCATTCGCTCCATTCACTCAGACCCGCTGGCCTCACTCACTCAACATGTTTCCTTCCAATTCTCTCAACTCACACTTCGCTGATCTCTGCCATCCTGCTTGCTAATCCCCTAACTAACTCGTGCTCCCTCGTCGACCCTTACACGACAGCATGTTCAATTTAACACTACGTAGCTAAGCTACGTCCCCTCCACACATCCACAAGTCTGCCACTGTTCTCAAATCAATTTCCATTTCCCAACCTAAATCTCACCTAAAATTGCTCTTCCGAATCCATTCCACGGGCCCCATGAGGACTTACCCCTGCCCCATGAAGCCGGTCTCGCTATGCTAACCCTTCCCCCTAACTAGTTCCATCCTGTGCCCAAGCAGGGGGGTTTCTCACCTGCCTGGGAATCCTGTTCACCCGAAGCGAGGCTTGCTTTTTTTCTTTTTTTTAAGCGCGTGCACCAGCGTGGCAACTCACAGCCTGCGCTCCTTTTGCGGGATGTCATGGCCGCTGTTCGCGCCTCGCCCCTCTTTGACGGCACCATCCGGCAGGGATTTAATCCCCTCCTGCCGGATTCCAACCATACAGCCACGACATCACTCTGCGCATTAAAAAAACAAGCCCCGTGTTTCGAGGGGTTCCCCATGCGAACACATGTGATCTGCCCGTTGGAGCTTAACACAAGCTCGCGTGGAGAACCCGTCCGGTCCAAATCCGTCATCCAGCCAACCTTTTGTCCGTCGCGGGATCGGCAACATTCACCGCGGGCGTTTCCGGACCGGGTTTCACTCCCGCAAGCGCGCACGTGGCGGCCTCGTGCGCTGCACAGCACGGACCCCGCGCTCGCCGCTGGGTAAACCCGGCGCGGTCCCCAAAATAGCTATGGCCGCTATTCGGCCTTTGTCTCTTTGTCGCCATCGTCTCCGTCGCACTCTCGCGCTCAAGCTCCCTCCCACGAGGCTCACACACCTCGAGATGGCATTCACCCCGGGAGACACGGCTGCATGTTCGCGCATGCTCACCATCATCTCCCTCACATACCGCTCTCTCTTGCACTCGGCCGTTCACTCACGTGCACCATACCACTCACACACGCGGTGACACTCACGCGGTGTCTCACTCATAAACGGGCTTCCACTCACACACGGCGTGCTTGGTGGCACGCACTCCGGCACACTCGCAACCACACCACTAACACAAGGGGGCGCACTAACACCTTTCACCACACACACCGGGACAATCACACTGGGGAATCGGGTCATCTTTAGGGCTCCCGGGGCCTCCATACCCCCCCAAGCTTCGTGTGCACCTGTCCGCAGCAATCGCCCCCTCGAACTCACTTGACACGACCGAACCCACCTGGTCAAGATCAGCTACAAGGGAGAATAGTGTCTCCCTTCGTTCCCGAAGGAGGCTATTCAGCTGCTTGGACCAGGTCCCCACACGTTCTGCCATCTCTCCCCCATCGTCCTCCACTACCTGTGTGTGTGTGTGTGTGTGTGTGTGTGTGTGTGTGTGTGTGTGTGTGTGTGTGTGTGTGTGTGTGTGTGTGTGTGTGTGTGTGTTCGTCCCCATCCCCGTCCTTATCGTGCAGTCTCTCCTCTATTTTTTCTGTTTCTTTCTGGCTACTTTTTCCTTCCCATCTGAGTCGTTCTTCCTCGCTGAGCCCTATTAGCTGTTCTTTCTCCCTCCGGAGCTCCTTAATCTCCACTGACTCCAATCTTGCTCTCCGTTTTAGTTGTTCAATTTCAAACTCACATTGTTCTTGTTTTCTACCCCACAGTTTCTCCAGCTCTTCATTCTTCAATCGGCTCATTTCCTTCCTGTGTTTCATTCGCTGTTCTCTCACGACTCTTCCTTGTTTCCTCTCCTGTCCTTCCTTCTCCAGTTTCATGGTTTGCTTCATTTGGTTAATCTCCTTTTTGTGTTTCATTTGCTGCTCTCTCATTACTCTTCCTTGTTTCCCCTCCTGTCCTTCCTTCTCCAGTTTCATGGTTTTCTTCATTTGGTTAATTTCCCTTTTGTGTTTCATTCGCTGTTCTTTGTCTATCTCCTCACACTCCAGCCTTGCCTTTTCTTCCAATTGGTCAACCTCGGCTTCATGTTCCGTTTGTTTTCTATCCCATTGTTCCTCTCGTTCTTCCCTCTCCAATCTCGTTGTGTCCTTCAATCGCCTCATTTCTCCTTCCTGCTTCAGTTGTTCTTCCCTCATCATCCTCAACTCGTTTTGTTGTTCCCTTTCTTTGTCTTCGTGTTTCTGTAACTCAGAAGCTTTCTTTTCAAATTCCTTTCTCATCTCCACACACTCCAACCGGTTTTTTTTCCTTTTGTCATTCAGTTTCAAGTTCATACTCTTTGTTTTTTACTCCACTGTCTCTCTTGTTCCTCATTCTACGATCTCGTAATTTCCTTTAATTGACTGATTTCTTTCTCCTGTCTCATTCCTTGCTCCTTCACTTTCTCCACACACTCCAACCTTGCTTTGGCTTCAAACTGTTTGATCTGTACAGTGTGGTTCCTCAACGTTTCATTTTCCGTTCTCTTCCTTTCCTCTTTTAACATCTTCAGTTCGTTTTGTAATCCTCTTTCATTGTTTTCATGTTTCAGTATCTCAGTTTTTTTTTTTCTAATTCCTCCCTCAATTTGCATGCTTCTTCACTCATTTCATCCCTTCTTTCCACTGCTTCCCTCTTCAATTCGTCCCTTTTTTTACTGTATTCCTTTAGTTTTTTCTGCCATTCCTTTCCCATTCTAATCTCCCCTTCCAGGATTTCTCTTTCAAACTGGCTTGCCCTTACCTCTCGCTTCAGTAGTTCCAATTCCCCATCTTGTTTGCGTTTTTCCCTATCTTTGTTTTCCTTTCTCCTTCCTCCCTCATTTCTCCCTGCAGTTCTTCGAACTGTTCTGACTTTTCCAGCAATTCCTCCGTCCTTTCCTCCAGCTGTCCCTCTCATCTTTTTATCTTCCGTTCTAGGCTCTTTCCCGATTGCCTGTTCTTACCTCTTCCTTCAATTGTTCCAACTCCCCTTCGTGTTCACATTTTTTCTCTTCCAATTGTATTTCCCTCACTCTCCCCTCTAGTTCTTTGAACCGCCTTGCCCCCTCCAATATTTTTTCCATTAGTAGTTTTACTTCCAAATCGTGCTCCTTTTGTTTCTTTTCGAGCTCGGTTTTCCATTCTTCCTAGAAGCTGTTCCTATCCTGGGAGATACCAATTTGCTCTTCCTCTTCCCTTTTATTCTGTTCACTCGCCCTTTGTAGCAAAAACCCATGCAACCAATGTACTAACGTCGTTTCCTTATGTAGCTTCTCGACTGTGCTGGCTAAGTCCTCTTCCAGCTCCTGAATTTGTTCCTGTGCATCGGCAAATCGTTGTGCTTCCGTGTGCACATAATCCTCATGAACCCAGTCTGCGTTGGTTAAGTCCTTTTCCAACCCCCGAATTCGTTCCTGTGCCTCGTCCAATTCAATCTGCAATGTACTGCCGTCACCCTGCCTCGCCTGCCATGACCCAGTGGTTTGAAACAGTTGTTGGGAGCGCTCGCCTCGTGTCGTGCCGTTCGTAGCGTCATTAATAGTGGCCCGTCCACGCCTTGTGCCGCGCTGAAGTGCGGCCGCGCGACCATCTTGTGACTCCGTTTGCCGGAAAAGTCCGTGCTCAGAATATGAGGGTGAGCTCCCCCATGGATTGCAATTAGCGGTGGAGTTATAAAAAGAACCATCCCAGGCCATGGATTCTACATTACTACACATATTCATTTCTACCCCCGGCACTCGCTCGCCTTGAAACTCCATCTTATTTCTCGGAAGGGATTAAATTTGGCTCGCTCGTAATTTGGGGGGAACGGGGGGGGGGGGGGGTTGCTTCGCTCACCCCTGGTCCAATCCCCGTAAATTTAGTTGGAGGCCGAGGTGGATTTGAATCCCACTCCTGATACCAATGCTACGAATTTCGCCCGCCCGGCGTACGATCGGCCACGTAACTCAAATCGCGATGCGTCGCCCACCGGAACGGACAATTCAGTCGTGACCCTCTTGGAACTACTGCCAAGGAGCTAGCCACGGGTGGGGGTTTAACCTCACAACAACCCAGTCCGCATTCTATCCGCGCGAAATAGGGTGAATCGCCGAATGTCGATATACCTAAGTACCTGCACGGGTAGCGTACTGAGGAGTTGTACCACGTCGCAGGTCGACTCCGGGCACGAACCGCTTAAGCGGCTCGTTCCGTGCTGCAGGGACAACCGAGCGGAGTTATCGCCGACCTCGACGGTTCAGATTATTTACTGGGTGTCTAAACCCACTACCAATCCCTTACGTGATGCAAGATGGCACTTTCAATGGGGAAAGAGACGACGAACGGGATACATTTCACACAAGCACATTTATTACAAAGCACACATTGCACACACAACACAAGCAAGGAATCATGCAATATACAAGCAACAAATAGAATGCAAAAGCAATACGACCGACTATAATTATTATTTACAAGCACTTATACAGTTTCTACTTGGCAGGACACGGCGCCACAGCATGCATACAAAAACAAAGAAAGACCTCCCTCACAGGCAAGGGGGTAGATGGGGTCCGTAGACCTTTATGGCCGTGAGCAGTGGATGACCAAAAAGGCCCACAAGACCGAAGGGTCTTACCTGCACTCTCGTGGTGTGACGGTGGGCAGGTCGCGACGTCTCGTCCCCACGGCAACTAGCGTAGCCGCGCCTGATCTCGGGCCTTGCAACGGTGGGCAGGTCGTGACACCTTCTCCCCACGGCCACTAGGACAGCCGCGCCTGATCTCGGGCCTTGCAACGGTGAGCAGGTCGTGACGCTTTCTCCCCACGACCACAAGGACAAGACTTCCACCCGACTGCCCC
Source organism: Eptatretus burgeri (assembly GCF_056783735.1). Classification (NCBI taxonomy): domain Eukaryota; kingdom Metazoa; phylum Chordata; class Myxini; order Myxiniformes; family Myxinidae; genus Eptatretus; species Eptatretus burgeri. The sequence continues at coordinate 30,213,190 of NC_140962.1, forward strand.
AAGTCTGTCTACGACGAAGACTTGGACCACGACAGACTTGGACCAAGACCACGACGACCAAGACTTACACACGACTGTCCAAGTCTCTGCTATCGGAGCTCTTTTCCAGGTTCTTCTCTTGCCCTTTTATTTCTCCAGCGCCCCCCCCCGCCCTTCGTGGTGCGTGGGTGGGGGGAGGAACATTCCAGAGAAATTGGGGCGGGAGTTGGTTTCCAACCGTCAAACTTGTTTACCGGAGGAGAAATTGGGGTGGGGCTGGTTTCATTGCTCCTTTAGTGGCGTTGTGGTGTGGTGGTGTGGTTGTTGAGATGGCGTGGTTGTTGAGATGGCGTGGTTGTTGAGATGGCGTGGTTGTTCCAAAATAACGACAGGTAAAGAAAAATGGCATACTCAAAGCGTCGCAGCACGGATGAATCACACATATTCCCTCTAAACATCGGGTGTGGACTAACTACACATGAACTTATCAATATATCTAACCGGAGGACCTTTCTGGTGTATTGAAAATTTCCACAGCCGTAACAACATACATATATATATATATATATATATATATATATATATATATATATATATATATATATATATTTATATATATATATATATTTATATATCTTCTTCTTCTTTCGGCTGTTCCCGATAGGGGTCGCCAAAGCAGATCATCCGTATGATCCGCATCGTGATTTGGCACATGTTTTACGCCGGATGCCCTTCCTGACGCAACCCTGGTCGCCTCTTACGACACAGGGATATGGTATACCTATTTTAACCAGGGTATACACCGGCCCAGTATACTGGTACTCATTTCGCCGAACTCGGAAGGACGACAGGCTGAGTGAACCCCCTGGTGTATTAATTCCGTGGACCAACAGGGCTTGAACTCAGGACCTTTTGGATCCCAAGCCGCTGCCCTAACCACTGCACCAACACCAGGTATAGGTATATATATATATAGTAATCATGTATGTTTGTTTGTCCTTTTATAACTCGAGAACTACACATCCCAGAGCAAAACTAGAGGCATATTCAGAATCAGCATTTCTCAGAGGTACGACAGCACAACTTGGATGTTTAAAAAATACAGAAAAAAATCGTCGATTGTTTTTGGCCGTTTCAATTTTTCTGCCAAAGTTGATTGATTTTCCGCGTCACGGCTTTTTTTTTATTCACAACCTGATTAAAATAAGACAAAGACAGACCAGTGGGCGTTTTCAAAGTTTCTCATCAAAATTTGACTTTCTGATTTTCGATGCCCCGAAAAAGGAAGAGCTTCATTGGTCCCAAGGCAGCTGCAGCTAAGCGAAAACACACGAAGAGACAAGAGGAGACTGAAGAGGAGCAAGATGTCAGGCTAAATGAACAGGCACAGCAGCAACAGCAGCGAGAAAATGAGACTGGGGAAGAGTGATGCAAAACTTGAGGCAATGCGTCACCGCACTGCAGAGGCATGAGCACCGGCCCGGGCACAAGAGGACAACAATGACAACAAGGTGGCATTCACCTATGACCCGACTGACCCAACAACTCATGCAGACATCGGCAGAATGGACCAAATCTGTACCCACTGCTCTGCTTACAAGTTCAAGGGAGAGACCGAGGGTGTGTGCTGCAGCGATGGCAAGGTCGTCCTTAAACCCTCTCCTGCCCTTCCTCTCCTGCTGAAGGAACTTCTCTCAGGCGAAGGTCCTCTCAGCAAGCACTTCCTTGACAACATTCTAACGTATAATGACAGCTTTGCGACGACGAGCTCCTGGCACAAGGAAGCTGATGTCCAGGGCTGGAACCCGAGCTTCCGGATCCAAGGTCAGGTGTTCCACCGCATTGGCAGCTTGCTCCCGCCTGAAGAGGGCCAGCTAAAGTTCCTTTGGGTCTACTTCCTGGACTCACACGCCAAGGAGCTGTCTGCCAGGAACCACAGCGGCCTCAAACCAACATCCTTGAGATGCTTCCAAAGTTGTTTCACGAGAATAACCATCTGGTCCATGAGCTCAAGACTGCAAGAGATGTACCTGCAGAAGGAGGCAACTCTGAAGAACGCCAGGTCATCATCAGAGAGAACAAGCGACCACAAGGAGAACACACACGCCGCTACAACGCCCAGTCTGCACCAGAAGTTGCCATCCTAATGGACAATGAGCCAACAGAACCCAGAGACATTGTCCTCAGACTTCGCGATGGGGAACTTAAAAGGATTAGTGAGCAGTATGCATCTCATGATGCACTCCAGCATCCCATAGTGTTCCCATATGGAACAGATGGCAACAGTATCCATCTGGTAGCCAGGACTGCTACTGGACAGGATGGACGAAAACTCACACAGCTACAGTACCACAGCTACCACATCATGGTGAGAGAGGGCAACCACATTCTGCAGATGCGATGACCCTTTCAGAAGTTTCTGGTCGATGTTTACTGCAATATCGAGACAGAGCGACTGGGCTTTATCTGCCAGGAGCAAAAAAACTTGTCTGCTGATGACTAAAACAACCTCCGTGACGGCCTCATGAGCACTGATGACGAATGCTAACACCGACAAAGAAATGTGAAATGTGTCCAAATTAAATGTGATATATAAATGTGATATACCTGTATATTAAGCACCACAATTATACCCCTTTCTTATTCTATTTTTTCCCCCGGGCAATGCCAGAGACTCCAGCTCGTATATACATATATATATATATATATATATATATATATATATATATATATATATATATATATATATATATATATATATATATATATATATATATAAAAATATATATAAATATGTTGAAGCCTCACTCCTCATCTTATTTATTCATCTGCTGTTGGAAAAGAATACATTTAAATCTACCCTTCACACATTTTCTTTCCTGCTTGCTCCTATCGCTTGCACTGGTTACGTTTTTGTGGTTTTCCCCCTTTTACATTTTATCTTCCATCTTCTAGCCTCAAAAATCCTTTGCCCTCACACCCACTCCCACCTTAATCGCCACTGCTTTCATGCAACTTGTTTGTTTACACTCTGTCTATCCTTTGGAAAACACTCCTTTTAGCCAGAAATGTTCCCCACTATTTCCTAAATGCAACACCAAGTAAATTTGTGTGTTTGTGGTATCCGCTGGTCTATGAAAAAGCTATTTGCTTCCTCGACAACCATGATGAAAACCATGTTCATTTCTGGAAAATCTGGCCAGCATGCTCTCTATTTCCGCAACGTGATTAATTTTTCACTGAATGTAGTTGCACATTCCAGCACAAAACTACGAAACTAGCAGTCTGCATTGGTGGCACAAAATAATGAAAACATAATAATGATCTGGTTAGTTATCTACCATAAAGGATCACTAGCTCAGAGTTGAAGGCCAATAGAGAGGGAGGCTTGGACTAACAATGGGTGCGAGGAGGAATGAGGGGCAGGAGATGATGCATAGGGTGGACAAGATAGATACAGAACGAAACTCTCAAGAGGGATAACTGGAAACTTGGAAGGAGGTGGGATTTGGGTGGAGTTGGGGTTGGGTTAACGAGGAGAGAAAAGATCACGGTTTTGGATTGGGGATAATCTGAGATGGTGGTGAACAGCTGTCTTGAAGACCTTGATGGAAGAATGACATTGAAAAGAATGTGGAAGTTGGTTCCATAGGCAGGAAAAACGAGGAACGAATGTGTGGATGTGAGCAGTGATCCTGGATTTCGGGAGTTTCACCAGCAGGGGGTGAACCGTGTATGCCCTGCAGAAAGCTGTGGGGGGCAAAGAAGGGCAAAGAAGGGGAAAAGAGGATGCAAGACCAGAAAGAAGGCAGGGGAAGACATAGACCATCAACTTGTCTGCAATAGTGAAGTGATAGGCCTACAGACTCAGTTTCATCGTGCGAGATTCCAATGATCTTGAAGGCCTTGGTTTCCACAGCATCAAGCTGAGCAAGATGTGAGCCAGGGGAGCCAGCCCAGAGGGGAGAGCAGTACTCCATAAATCTGCAGATGAAGGCCTTGTAGGTGGATAAGAGTTTGGCTTGGCCAAGGAAGGACTTTGTGCGATGGAGGATACCAAGCTAGGCACTGGATTTGGAGTCATCTTTGTAATGTTGTTTGCTCAAGAAAGATCATGGCTGATAGTGAGACCCATGTTAAGAAAGTAGATTCAACCCAGGAGGTTGAATGACCAAACTACGTCAAGAGCATTGTCCAGAAAGTAGATGTGGGTTGGGTGGGTGGGGGGATTGCCAGATGGTCCTTTCAGAGAGGGAGAGAGAGAGAGAGAGAGAGCGAGAGAGAGAGATTTGTCAGAATTCCATCCATTGCGATCATGCTCTGTACAGAGCATCAGTGCTGCCAAAGCAATCTCCTGGGCCAACAATCCTGGACAGATCACCACTCCAACCCAGGATACTCAAATGACTCAATCAATCCAGCAAGCTGGTACTCATTTTGCCAACCTCAGAAGGATGACAATCTGAGTCAACCCCACCTGGTATTAATTCAACGAAAGTGGGATTGGAACTCAGGACCCTTGGATCCCAAGGCCACCACCCTAACCATTAAGTCAACACCAGGCATGTCCACCCTAACCATTTACATACAATATTGAAAGAGATATTCCAAGTGTTTGACCATCTTGTAATTTTGTCAAGGTCTGAAGAGAGGGAAGAGGCTGCAGCCTGCCTGTCTGAATGAGGAGGGATGTCATGACAGAGGGTGTCATCATCAGCAAATAGATAGAGGGTATTTTCCAGAGAGTCAGAGAGATCATTGATGAAGATCAGGAATGGGGCTGGGACCACAACACTGCCTTGGGGAACTCCAGCCTCAACAGGGAGAGGAGATGAAAGGATCCCGTTGAGAGTCACACGTTGGCTACGAGGGGAGAGGAAGTCAGTAAGCCATTTGTGGAGTCGGCCTTGAATGCCATAAACAGAGTTTGGAGAGCAAAGCAATATGTCAGACTGTATCAAAAGCAAGAGATGTCCAGAGAGACGGCACTCATCTCATGGCCGACATTGAGGGCCTCCATCCATTGGTGGGTGAGTATAAGCAGCAAATGGCCACTAACTGGGTGCTCTGTCCACTAGCATTAGTTGGTGGACGTTAAGATCCCATGGTGTCCTTCACTGAAAGGATACAAAATATCCCAGCACCCAGAACATAAAACAAATTGCTGTCACCTTCAGTTGAACGTTCTTTCCTACTCGTTTTAAGATACAATAATGTATATTAAAAGGAAGAGCCAAGCAATTAGCTTTGTTTTTATAATCACAATAAGATGGAGCAACATTCACACATGCAACAAATAAGCTGACAGTGCAATGATTGAGGAGACGTACACAATTCTTTAATTAACAGGCAACTTCAGACAGAACACAATATGATCAGCATGTATTAAACTTGTTTGATTCTCTTGCTGGAACACTTTTGTCATTATGCTTAGATCCAGTGGGTCAAATCCCATGCACTTTGTTAATTTATTTCTTACCTACAGAGTACCCCATAAAATGATGACACAATTGTCAATGAAAAAACTTAAAATGTGTACAGAAAGCAACGGAGTGTTCATAAAATTTAACAATATTATTTGAAGATTTATTTGTCGTCAACAACATGTTCAATGTGACCATCATTTTACTTTTCATCCAACAAAGGGATGAAATTATTCGCTACCCGACAGCACGAATTCGTGTGGATTCAGTTGCACAATTCCTCTGATTTCAGCCTCAGGTCCTTGAGAATTCGTGGCCTTTGTTTTAAGAATTTATTCCTCCAAAGGTCTCCAGAGAACGTAATCATGTGGATTTAAGGCGTAAGCTACAAGTAAACCAAAATCAGTGATTATATTTGTGCATGCAGATTACTTTTGATGCAGATTACTTATCAATAAAAAAATAGTTTTACAGGCTCTTCCTGTCATTTATCTTATACAGGAAATAGCAATGGAATAAGTGGGACTGTGGCAGTCCGGCTAATCTGCAGATAGACCACAATCAACATAGTGGTGTAAAAATTATAAAAAATTAAGTACACAGTGCAAATCCAATGCCAACGACTATTCCGAAAACACGAGATGGTTGAGTTATTGGAGCCATGACATTTTATACCTGAGAGTTTTTGATGCTGTGAAGAGTTACAGGTGGTCGTCACCAGTAGCAGTGAAGGAAGAAGCGAGGCGCCTCATTGTTAAAAGACTGGCATTCTGTCGGCTTCATAAAACTTGTTTTGTTTTTTTTCTGATATGAAAGTAATTTGAATTTCATTGCAGCTGTCTTACCAAGTGATTTCAGATCACCTTTCATAGGCGTGTAAGACAAACATCACCAATCTAATACAGAACTAGAAGGGCACTCAGTAGAGCACATACCTCCACCAGGCTGAACAGTTGACGTTTTGTATACCACTGGCCACTGAAAGGCCAGATCTGGATGCGGACCTGCACCAGAATTGAATTGGCCTGTTCTTGTCACGTACCCAACTCGTCCTTCTCCAATGGCTTGATTTCCGACCATCAATTTGGATTCAGACCAGGTCACTCTACCCTGGACATGCTACTTCTACTTTCCCAACAATGGATGGAAGTCCTCAATGCCAAATAAGAGATCAGAGCCATCTCCTTAGGCATATCACGGGCGTTTGATAAGGTCTGGTACCCCGCCCTGCTCACCAAACTCTCTTCGTATGGTATACAAGGCAATCTGCACTCATGGCTCATGGACTTCCTCTCCTGTTGCAGTCAACTTCATGGCTCTGTCTCTTCTCCTCTTACTGTCCAGGCTGGAGTTCCTCAAAACAGTGTTCTGGGCCCTGTGCTTTTTTTGTTTTTCATCAATGATCTCTGAAATTCTCTGGAAAATCCTCTTTACCTCTTTGCTGATGACTCCATCCTCAGCCGTACCATCTCTCATCCCTCGGATGAGCAAGCAGCAGCCTCGTCACTCGATGCAGACTTGGATAAAATTACCAGCTGGTCAAACACTTGGCACATGTCTTTCAATCCTGACAAATCTCACACCCTCACGATCTCTCTCCAAAAGGACGGTCTGGCAAACCCTCCTATCTTCTTTCTTGAAAATTATCTTGAGCAAGTTCAACCATTCAAACTCCTGGATCTCAATATCAGTCATGATCCTTCTTGGGCAAACCACATTTAAAAGTTGGCCTCCAAAGCCAGTCATCCACTGGGCATCCTTCATCGTGCAAAGTCCTTCCTTGGCACACCTGCGCTCTAACCCCATACAAAACTTTCACCGACAGCCTGATGGAATACTACTCTCCCCTCTGGGGTAGTGCTCCTGCCTCCAACCTTTCTCGGCTTCATGATGTGAAAACCAAGGCTTTCAGAATCATTGGTATCTCCCACAATGAAGCTGAGTCTTTGGGTCTCTCACTCTCTCACCGCAGTCAGGTCAGCGGTCTTTCTGTCTTCTACCATCTCCTCTCCAGCCTCGCCCCTCCCAATCCCCGCTGTGTCTGTGCTGTCCCCCTTATATTTACACAGGTCGCTAAAGGTCCACCAAAAACTCCCTTTGATGAAACTGTCAACATTAAGAAACACTGCTCACCTTCACTCTTTCATTCCTCTTTATTCCCCACCTCTGAAGCAAACTTCCACACTCTCTTCAATCCCACTATTCCCACCAGGTCTTCAAAACAGCTGTTCACCACCATCTCATATCTCCCCCCATCCACAACCATGATATTTTCTACCTCCGTTAATCCACCCCAAACCCACATCCCTCAAATTCCCTTTCATTTCTGAAAGTCGCTGTAGTGTCGATATTGTTTACCCCATGTAACCCGTCCTATACTTCTCCCTTCCACAGATCATCTGATGTCTGTTCCCATTGTGTCCTTCACCATGGGAACTGATGATGAAAATTGAGGATTTTAGAAATACCACCTTAGTTGTTGACCTTGGGCCTATGTTGACCTTGTGGTCCATGTTGACCTCAAAAATAAATGGTGGTTGAATTCAGTAACATGAAATATAAATCCTCTTCAAATTTCAAGTCAATCGGATGAAAATTGAGGAATTTAGAAATCTCACCAAAGTTGTTAACCTTTGGCCTATGTTGAACCTTTGGTCGACGTTGACCTCAAAAATAATTGACTGGTTGAATTCAGTGACCTGAATTATAAATCATCTTCAAATTTCAAGTCAATTGGATGAAAATTTAGGATTTTAGAAGTACCACCTCCGTTGTTGACCTTGGGCCTATGCTGACCTTTTGACCTCAAAAACAATAGGCTTCTCCTTTATGACAAACTCTACTATGTGTTGAAGTTTCATGAAGATCGGTTTAAAATTGCGACCTGTAGGCGACAAACAGACAAACAGACAGACAGACAGACAAACAGACAAAGACAGACAAACAGACAGAATAACAAAATCAATTGACCAATATACTTGAAAAATCTTCGATTTTGCAGGTAACAAGAAGACGACGTTGTGTGGAGCATGATACTTGAAAAATCCATAAAACAAATTTGACCTCAAAAATAATTGGCGGTTGAATTCAGTGACATGGTGTGCAAATCCTTTTCAAATTTAAAGTCAATAGGATGAAAATTGAGGATTTTAGAAACACCAACTTAGTTGATGACCTTGGGCCTATGTTGACCTTTTGGTCGATGTTGACCTCAGAAATAATTGGTGGTTGAATTCAGTGACCTCAAATATAAATCCTCTTCAAATTCCAAGTCAATTGAAGATTTTAGAAATCGCACCGAAGTTGTTGACCTTTGGCCTATGTTGACCTTTTGACCTTTTGACCTCAATAACAACAAACTTCTTCCATATGAGAAACTCTACCACGTGGTGAAATTTCGTGATGATCGGTTTAAAATTGTGACCTGTCCGTGATAAACAGACAGACAGACAGACAGACAGACAGACAGAGAGAGAGAGACAGAATAAGAAAATCGACGAACCAATATACTTGAAAAGTCTTAGATTTTGCAAGGAACAAACAGACAAACAGGGGACAAAACACAACCTCTGCCCACATTCGGTGGGTGGAGGTAATAAGGGTGCAAAAACAGATCCTCTCAACTCCAGGCTCTGCAGCTCACTTGCAATTACAAGCAGTCTTGGAGTTCATCATCACAGATGACATCAGGTCCTTTCTTTCTCCAAACTGCATCATCTCTTACCATCAGTTTGGATTTTGTCCCGCCCACTCAACATTGAATATGCTGGTGCTTCTCTCTAGTCGAGACAATGGATGGAGACAAGAAATCTCAAGCAAGTGGTCAGGGCTAAATCTCTTTACGTATCTTAAACACACAGTCCAGAACCCTAGTGTAATGTATGTTTGAAGTGCCTGCAATTCAGAAACAACTTTAGTGTTGTTGTTGTTGTTGTTGTTGTTGTTGTTGTTGTTGTTGTTGGTTATCTCAACGGAACTAGAAAAATGAATAACGCCCTTCTGGCACAACCTGGGTGGCTGACAAGCCGGAGTCTTGCTTTTGTTACACTGGGTATGTTTGTCAAGCCATCTGCCCATGGCCTTCTTTCCTGGCTCCCTGATTTCCACCACTCACATAGTTAGTGTGTAACTCTCAATTAAATCCTCTCATCTCCTTCCTTCTCTACTAACCTGTAAAGGATTGATTATGTTATAATGCTGGGAATGAGTCTTTCAATCCATACATATTCTTACGGTTCTAGCAATTGTATGTATACAAACATATAGTTGTCCCGAAGTTAGTTATGCCATTAAGTATATGTGTAGATAGATCCTTCCCTTGTGTGTAGTGGGAAGCAAAAGGGGGTGCGTTGCGATGTTTTTTTTTTAGTTAGATTAATAAATCTTTATATCCCCTCCATCATGATCCACTGTCCACCTGCGTCTCCGGAGCCTCGTTGTTCCGAGGCAGAATCTTCACGTCCGCAGTTCCTTTTCGGCTTCCCCAAACGTTCCAATTCAATCTTGGTTGTACCACCGTCCACCTTCCTCAAACATGCATGTAGTGGGCGGGCTTTCCCGGCCTGGCTGAAATCCCACCCAGAAAGGGCGGACCCCATGAAGGCCCTGTCTAATCAGGGTGGACGGTGACGTCAGCTTCACCAAGGCCCCCCCCTCCTGACCTTGGGGGTCTATAAATTACGACACCATCCTCAGAGTAGAGTGAGAGAGTTTGGTGGGTTCGTTGGCTGGTTGCAAAGAAAGAAAGAAAGAAGGAAGGTCGTTGGTTGAGTGGTTGAGTTCTTTGGAGTTTTGGACTTCTGTGGTGGAGTCTTGAGTTCGGCGGTTGAGTTGGTCCCTTGGTTGTTGATTGAAGAAGGAAGGTCGTGATCACAGAGTGCCTGCCTACGTCTCGTCTCAGCGGCCCATCTGTTGTGCTGGTCCGATTACACCCGACCTTGACCGGGTCTCTCATTGGGTCCTGTCTGCTGCCCCATTCTACCTTGGACTACGCCTCTCCACCCGGGCTCCTTCGAAGACACGGTCTCCACATGTGCGGCTGTGGGCCGAACTGCACGACCTTTGTTGGGTGTCGCACCACAGATCGTCCCTTCTCTCGGAACGTTCAGGTACCTAAAGAACTGCGACCTCAGCTCCCTCCATCCCTAGGTGCAAAAGTCCTTTGCCATTCAACTGGGTTTATTTCGTCTGAGTGTGTGGCGCCTGTCAAATAAGTAGAATTGTATAAGTTTTTGATTACTGTAATTCTTGCCTGTATTATTCTCGTGACAAGTCTGCTCTGTGTAAAATTGTCGCACGACATCTCTCTCTTCTGTCCCCTGCATAACACACCAATAAACCTGTTCCTGTACCACATGAATTTCCTCGCTTGGTGTAAATAAATTATTATAGAAATGTTCCCAGTTCGTTTTTGTCTTTTCCTTCATTGGTCCAGCATGGTTCGGATCTGAGTTTAGCCGGGTCTTTATCCCCGATAATCTGTTCATTCTCGCCGGTAAGTCCTTGGCAGTTCCACTCGGCTACATCCGATCCAGAGTTGGTAGTTGGTAGAGTGATCCGCTTCGGGCAAGGCGTACCGAGGGTGTGGTTCCCCGGTAGTCGAAACCGCTTGGTAAATTAGGTAAACTGATTACACCTGGCAGGAAGACCCTACGCTGCGCGGTTTAGGTATTGGCGTCCACGGTCGGTTAAGCGACCCGCCGCGTTACGCAATTATCCGTGAGCGACGGCCTACAATTCCGGGAGTCTGGTGGGAGACGACGTAACTTCCCCCACCCAGTGGTCGTTCTCACCACCAGACCCCGGCCCGCAACAATATCTTTCATTCTTCCCCTATATCCGAAGAAGGACCTTGAAAACAACACAGATGCGCTATTTATTTTCGGAATCGACGACTCAAAAAGATTCAACATCTCAAACCTCTGGGTCTTACCAACTACGTCATCTCCTCGGACAGACCATATTTCAAAGGTAGCCATAGTCTGGGCATCCTCCATCTTAGCATATCCTTCCTTTATTTGTTAATTTTTAACTTCTCATTATACAAGCTGACAGCTCAATGAAGTACTGCTCCGTCATACGGCTTGACGCCACCATTTTGCAACTGTCACTCCTAGGCACTGTGGAATCCAAAGCTCTGAACACCTTTAGGATCTTCCACAGGGCCTGTTTACTTGCTCATAGCAGACAACTTTGTTACGTCTCTTTTTCCATCACCTCTCCTCAACTCTTTTTCCTCTGCTTTTTCATCCCTCCATTCCTTCCCAGTCGCCCCAGGTTGTACGTATTCTTCCCTCAACCCCATTATTTTGAAACTCCCAAAATCCAGGCTCACTAGTCATCTCCAATACTTTGTTCCTCTTTCATTCTGCTTGTGAAACAATCTTCCTCAATCTCTTCAATCGCATTCTTTCTTCCAAGGAGTCAAGTTGGCAATGTACCACAACATCACATACCCCACCCCCTACCCATGATCTTTTCTATCCTTGTTAACCCACCCCCACATGTATGCATACACACACAGGCACACACACACACACACACACACACACACACACACACACACACACACACACACACACACACACAATCCTTTGCCTCTCCCTGTGAATTTTCAAGATGCTATATGCTATGTTTCCTTCACTCTCGTCTCTCCATTCCTGTTCATTCATCTTCGTGTGTTGTTGTATTCATGTGCTGTCCTTCTGCTCCACTGTCAGTGTCTTTTTCCTTCTGACACCTTTCTCTTCTGTAGCTTGATGAGGTAGCTGTAGCTAACAGAATCGCTATACTTTATATATACATTGAAAAATAAATAATTAAAAAACATCTTTCTCAACTACGAAACGTCTTTAAAATCTCCATTCAATTCTCCTCTTAATCTTCACAAGGGATGAACCTTCCATATTTTCACACAAGTCAAGCTCTTTTGTTCAATCTTTCAAAATGATCCATAAATACATGTCTGTCCAGTTATTAATATTGTTATGGCCACGGGTACCGAGAGTATTATGAGGGGGTTAATCCCCATTTCTCCTCGGAAGAGCCGGACATGTGGCCACCGTTCACAATTAACTCCGTGGTGCGGCGGGTTGCTTTACAACCACGAACGCCAATCAGTTAACCACGAGTTCCAGTGTCCACCGTCTAATTTTGCCGTTCAACTAGCGGTGACATGGCTTCCTGAATGGGGGACGCGCCCTCGGCAAAGCACCAATGTTATCTTGATTAGATCTTAATTCGGGCGGCCGAGCATTTACCGCTGGTGCATGGTGGTGACTATGACAGGTCAATTCGTTTGATAATTACCTCCCAGTCTGTCTGGGTTCGGACAATGCTGGATCAAAGGAAGGAAAGGACAAGCACGGACAGGATGAAATGTCAGCAAGGAATTTATTAATAAGGAAAAAAATAAATAAACTGAACAACTTTTTATTTCTTTGTGGTGAAAATAGATAAATTCACATCGATTAAAATAATCTCAAGCAAATAGAGAATTAAACAGGCATTGATAGAAAAACAGATAAAGAGCAGATGCTTATCACTATGCCTGACTTCACAATTAAACACGAGACAAGGGTACCCAGAAGATCATTCAGGGGGGAGAGAAATCCGATCTCGGCTTACCAAGGTAGAAGTCGTCGTGCGTCAAATTAAATGTCCCGAAATGTGTGAGCGTGCCTCGTGCCTCGTCCTGTACCCACCCGCAAACAGGCTTGAACACCAATCGACGTCACATCGTCACTCCCAAGAATCAGGTTCGCCAAGAATCAGGTTCACGAAGAGCAGGTCTCGAGCAGAACCAGCAGAACGGTCCAACCATCACCCACTGTCAGGAGACAGCTGTAAGGAACTCTGAGGCGCTTTGAGGCACTGTAAGGCTGTCACCAGCGGTCAGAGCTGCAAAGCTGCAAGTCCGTCACCAAGTGTCACAAAACAAACTGCACCACCTCATCAACCATCTGACTGGAACTGACTGGAGCTGAAAATAACTGTCACCCAGCTGTCACAAACTGTCAGAAAAACTGTTTTCCCATCCTTTTTATAGGCAGCCAGTCTGGGCGGAGCCTCAAGCAGACTTCAGCCAAATCCACCTTGTCTATTGGCGCATCGTTGCACGTGACCAACCGTCAACCTCGCGATCATTCCTTCCTTACCAGAGCGAGATGCATCCCCAAATCAGCACAGGCCTGGCTTATGATGCCATGTTTGCTGGATGAACAGCAGAAAGCAGCCATTTGCCAGAATTATCGAGCGAAAACATGAAGTGCTCATAAAATGTCAGCAACAACCTTCACCTCTCCGTTCAGCCTAACATGAACAAGAGCCAGCCAGCATCCACATAACTACCAAACGGGGCATCAAACGTCGATGGAAAAAGGTGGGTGTCAACGTCAGTGAAAGAGGTGGGTGTCGAACGTCGATGGAAAAGGTGGGTGAGGTTCATGATCCACAGCCATATTTGACCGTCACAATAACTGCTCAGGAAAAGCCTGAGGTTTCCTTAATCAAATGTCCTGCAAGTCCAAGGTGTAAATAAATCGTCCACCTCCAAGCTAATGCGTCCTGATGGAAAGGGGGTAGACGAGCCTCCGATGGGCTAACGGCTATCTCACGTGCATGGATGTGTCTGTCGTAAAGAGAAAAAGGCTATCCCATGTAACAAAGGCAATATATTCCATACTCTTCTCAATGCATCAAAGTTAGAATCCCACCAGACATGGGGATGGGTCTATCCTGAGCATGCATTTAGGGAAATAACTATCTGAGGACCGAAATGTTTGTATGCATTAGCAGGATCCGATTCTGAAATCCATAACAATATTGTCACATCTGAGGCTCACTGACGTGATATTTCTCAGCACCGGGGCAATTTGTCCCAGGAAACAGCCGATGGTTTTCTTCACTCTTTACCGTTCCCCAAGGTCGCTCAAATGAGCCAAAATTGATGGCACACGCACAGGAAGCAGATTATATATCGAACACTTTTCTCATCCTTTTAATGGTTTGTTTATTATGAATCTTGGGGAAAAGGTGGATGAGACAAGAGGTTCAGAATGCTCCAAGTGAATTAACAGACATGAGCAGGGAGAAGGAAATATTCAACTTAAAAACAGGGAAATAAATAAGAAGTAAATAAAGAGCAAATCCTAACCCACACTCGGTGCCACAGATCACACTTGTACAAACATTAACATTGATGGTGAGGACTTTCCTTTGACTATTTGTGGTGTTGATGCAGCAATCTCTGCAGCCCATTTTCAATGCAGGAGCGAGCTGATGAGAGTCAGCTATGAAATGAGCCAATGACAATGCAAGCCAACGACGAAGTGAGCCAAAGATGAAGTAAATCAGCCGTGAAGTAAATCAGCCATGAGGAGTGCCATCGATGATCAGCCCCTCGGGACTTGCACCCTCCACCAAGCCCTTGAGGCCAAACACTTCTTCTTCTAATTCCAATCCTCCTGCACGCCGGGAGCTCTGGAGTCGCATCCGTTCTCTCGGCCCCTCCTCACCCGTCTCTCAAGGTGCTCCTTCTTCATGTTCCTTCTCTATGCCGGGAGCTCTGGTGTCCCCCCTTTCTCTCCTCCATCTTCGAGGTGCATCTTCCTCTTGGTGTCTCCTTTGTCCTTCACTTTGAGGCGTCCTCCCCCCAAGGGGCGGCCCTCATAAAAATAAATCCATTTTCTGCTTGCGGGCCTGACAGCATATTGCACGGCCGTGTCTGGCACACACTGGTCAGATGGATCGTGATGGCATTTGGATCGATGGAAAGTCCTCACCTGGCCCCACCCACAGACAAAAGGTGTTTACGCATACAATCCTACACTGACTATCCTGTCTACAAATTACATATGCTGCCTCCTTTGCATCCAAACACACGGATCTTGTTACACTTACCACAGTCCAACTACTACGGACCCCCCCCCCCCCATGTTGCCTTTCTTGTTGCTTCCACATAACAACACTATATTCTTCATGACTTCATTACATTGTGTCTCCTGCTTTAATGAATATTTGCCAGCTTACAAACTACTGTTCATGTTTTTTAGTAAGTTTTTTTTGTAGTGCTGTCGTACTTTTAAGTTGCATATACATTTGGAGCAGGATGGACAAATTGATGCTGTAATTGTATCATTTTCAAGCATTATACTGACCTTAGTCTAGCATTGTGACAGTAGCAACTCAGAGCGGGAACACCTGGCGATTCTTGTTACAGCACATTCTGATAATATATAAAGCAGGATTTTAGATTTTCAGCCAAGACAATATTATGTTTTTAATCAGCTCATGCTAATGGGTCTTGTTAAACAGTGAGAGTTTGAGTGTTTTGTGTGTTTGGTAGATCTGACATTCACGTATAAGACCGATGTTATTCAAAAGCACAACATGAGATTGTTTCTTCACTGCTTCTGGGCGAATGTGACAGTGAAACAGGAGAAGATGTCAGAAAGGCAACATACTTCAAAATGTGTTGATGTAAATTGATAGTAAAACAAGGCATAAACATAATATCACAGAGTGACTGTTCACGGTGAGTTGATAAAGTCAGAGCAGTGGCAATGATTCTTGCTGACCAAGGTTTTGGTATCTTCTTGTGAGTGCAGCACCATATTTTGTATTAAAAATCTCTCCAGGTATCATGTTTGAAGAACAGGATCAAAAATTTATTCATAGTTTGTTTAAAAAAAAAAAATTGAGGACAACTTTCTGTCAGCATCCTGCTTCTGCTGCTGTCAATGCATCAAGCCAGCCTTCCTGCTACCAATATATACACATCACTGTGGTCTTCTTTTAGGACTTGCATATTTTAATTTTATGCTTTCATCTTGACTCACAGAAGAACTGATAAAACACATCCAAAAAAGGAGCAGGGAAGGATAGCTCGTGAAGACAAACAATTAATTTTATGCTTTGACTTGAAGAAATGGCCGGGGGTGAAGATGGAAGCCATTTTCAAACAATGGAAACATTAAAGGATGAAAGTGAAGTTTGAGGGAAGTCATGGGAAGAGACACCACAAACTGAGTATGGAATCTCATGGAATGTGAACTCTAAGGAAATCATCCATCCATCCATTGGGACAATACTCTGTGCAGAGTGTCGGTGTTGCCAAAGCAGTCTCCTGGGCTATTTGGCACGATCCTGGACAGGTCACCACTCCAAAACAGGATACCCAAATGGCTCCATCATCCCAGCAAGCTGGTACTCATTCAGCCAACTTCAGAAGGATGGCAGGCTGAGTCAAGTGTCAACCCCACTCGTGTGTGTGTGTGTGTGTGTGTGTGTGTGTGTGTGTGTGTGTGTGTGTGTATTAAGTGTCGATGATGTACCATACTCTTTACACAGTGTTGTGCTACCAAAGCAGTTTCTTGGCAAGGGTTATATTTTTATCTAGATCTTCAAGGGTTATACTAGGTGGTTTGCCATTGCCTTCGCAGTATTGTTTGTCCCTGCTCTGTCCTTTTAAATGCTGAATGCAATCAAGGAAGCAGCACATACCATTTTTAGTCTTTAGTATGAATTTGTTTGGGCCACCGACCTCCCCGACTCAAAGTGGACACTCTCACCATTACGCCACCACATCCAGTTGGTGAATAAATACAGTGTATTTATATATCAATGCAGTGTCGTCCCAACTCGGACAATTTCTGGTTAAGCAAGAGACTGTAGGCCAGAGAGACAACTACAAACATAATGATCTCTCCTTGTATCTGACGCCACTCAACATTTCTACAATTAATGGCAAAATAAATTCCCGGCCAACTTAACTTGAATGCCAACAAAAAACATCTGCCAAATGAAACAATTTGCAAATCACCTCTAACATCATCTGCAGACTCTAGCATGCCCATTATTGAAGTTGCGGCAGAATATAGAGTCCTCGGTGAAAATAATCCAATGCTATCAGTTAACCATCCAGCTTTGATGTTGTCACCTATTGTATGCACTGCCATTGATGGCGCTGTGTTATAGAGATGCAGAGCAGTGGTTTTCTGAACTTCATACTTCCGGCATGAAGCCTATTTGGGTCTAATTTTGATGATTGTTTGCTCTTTGCATTCCAGAGAGATGGGGTGTTGAAAGTGGTCTGAGAAATGGCACTGCAATGAACATTAAGCTGGGAAGCAACAACAGTGTGAATCATTCCTGCTTTGATCTTCCTGAAGGTGTGAGCCAACTCATTTGGTGTGAAATCATGCCTAGCCATTCCAAATGGACTTTGACCACATGAGTGACAAATGGGTGGAGGGCATTGATGTGGGTTGTTTGCAGATGTATGAAGATTTGTTGGGAGATGTGGTTTGCACATGAATTTCCATGAATACTCAATTCAAATGATTATATTCACCTCCACCAACGAAGGTGGACGAGGTTATGTTTTCATCAATCCGTTTGTCGTCTGTTTGTTTGTGAGCAGGATATCTCCAAAAGCTATGGACGGATTCGGACAAAATTTGGGTCTGTAACAAGGACAAATTGATTATATTTTGGTGAAGATCCAGATCCGATCATTTTATAAGTGATTCTTCAACATTGAGATATACGGCCAAAAGTGATATATAATACGATATCTCAAAAAGTTTTGGACGGGTTATGAAAATAAAACTTAGTGATGAATGATTAGGTGTCAATAACAAGCTGATTGGATTTTGGTTCAGGTCCGGATGCAGATCCGGCCTATCAGTGGGATACAAAACGTAAACTATTCAGCCTGGTGGAGGTCGGCCCGCTACCGAGTTCCATTCTTGTTGTAATATGTCATGCATATCAAATTTCCTGACTGAATATATTTCCTCAATCGCCATTGTTTTCCTCATTCCTAAAAAAAAATTCTGAACTCTGAATTGAAAGTTTATTTCACTGCAACTCCATTTATTTCCCTGCTCCAAAAGCAGCCAACAGTTTAAAAGTTGTTGCTTAATTATTGTGTGAGGAGTATATTACTTTATTCTCCCCTATAATGGATAGTGGAGTAAGGTGTCACAAAATATGGCTGGCTCTCAACCCCCAACCTCCACCCCCCAACTCTTTGGAACATCTGCAACAGTTGGTTCTCTGGCTGATGCTACATTGGGCAAGTATAATTGAGAGGTATTGAGTATATGAAACAGAAGGACTAAAGAGGATGTATATAAAGATGGAGTGGCAAAAGGAGACATTTTGCCTAACCTTTGCTCATAGAAATATTTTGTCTCCACCTGAATCGATTAGAATTTTAAAAGGCAACTGTAAAGCTGAATTATAAAAGTAGATTCATTCATTGAAAAATATGCAGAAAACTTACTTCATTTTATTGTTTAAATATAGATGACTTTTGTTTCATTTTTGGTAAACTGCTAACTTAAAAGAATGCCATTCCTATTGCATCTGATGTTGCCCTAATTTTTGGCATCACATTGAACTCTAGTCCAATGGTACAAAAGTAATAAATTTGATATATTTCTTTGGTGGTTTTGTTTTTACCCCTTAAACACTTTAGTACAGTTTCTGTAGTTTGACTATACGTTAAAATACAGTGTAGTCTCAATAATGCAAGACAGTATGCCAGAGTTGCTTCCAAGTAAAGTTTTAATCATTTTCTAATTCTTGAGAGATGCATATAAAAGGCATGCAAAAAGCTGGATATTACTGTGTAAAGCTACCACAAACCAAAGTTGCATATAAACCATCCCTATGACGCAGTAACATAAATTGATTATGATGTAACAAATATTATTTGCTTAACGTCCACCTACAAAGTCAGTAATAAAGGTCACGGAACTCTGATTAAGGTCATTAATGAGGTGCGAATTGAAAAAAATTCAACATATTCATACTTTGACTAACATCCTAAAAGACACGTTTGTAAAAGCTACTTTTAGCGAACACTATGGAGCCTTTGTGCTTCTCCTTTTGCATGGATATACGATACGACGTATAGCATCACTGCTCAACCACCTCGGACGACTCGGACACGACTTGTCCATCTTTTGTTTCAATTGTCTTGATCACGACTGTCTTCTTGGATTGGGCAGAATGCGGATTTTGCACTGCTTGAGCGAAAGAGCTGCCGTGACTGCCGAACGCGTTGCCTGCAAGGGTACAAAGAGAGCACATAAGCTTAAAAGGGGCACAATGATTTATTTTTCACAAGTATCCTATCTTCTTCTTCAGTGTGAATTGAAATATATTCTGAAGTTGGTAGAGAGAAATTTGACTATCTGACATCAAGAAATGATAAATGGAGAGTAGAATGGCTTTGGGGCTGATAATGTCATTATGTGCTCATCCATCCAAAAGATGGATGACAATCAACGTTTAAAAGTCAAAGAACCTTTCATGAGTGACCAAGCTAAAATACAAGTAAACTCAAAGAATATTGAAAAGACTTATTCAACAAACTTTCATGAATTTGAAAAGACTTATTCTTACTATTAAGAATATTGAAAAGACTTATTCAACAAACTTTCATGAATGGTTGTCTGGTAAATTGATTTGATATAAAACAAAAGCTCAACTCCATGATGAACAAAATCATTCCTGCATAATCCTGTAACAATCACAACTGATTATTTTGTTTATAGTTCGATTATACCTTGATGTTCGGCCATGAACGTTCTGTATCTATCGACAGTTATAAGGAAAAATAACATGATTTTAGTCAATTTTAACATGACAAGTCAATGAAACAAAAGATCCCTTATATTTTGCCGTGAATAGTAAAACGATTGACTTGAAAATTTTAATTCAGTAATATGAAAATTAATGACGTCAAAATGAGTGGTGACATACTTTTTTATTCGAAAAAGTTAAATGTAATCATCTGGAATGTAATATTATGATCGATAATTTCTTTATCAATCTCATGCAGCTTTTAAAATAACTGAACCCAAGAAGTACGTACACAGCTGCCTGGTTCCAAATTGATTTACGAATAGTTGATGCGTCAATGTCTAAAATATAAGATATAATCCTGTGACGCATGAATTACAACCTCTAAAATAGTATGTCTTTTCATCTCTGATTTGTCACTCTTTGGCAAATTGTGGAGACTTTTGTTTCGAAAGGACCATTTTTTGACTGTGCAGAGATGGTGCTAACTTTTTAAAAATGCATATCACAATACATGTGCGATTGATTTACTCACCAACCACCATTAATTCAATACTCTATCAGCACACTCAAGCTGGTTTGAGAGATGGCAGTGTCGGGTTTCACAGTTGTGCATTCATGCCATGTGTGTGTGTTTTTTGTTTGTTTTTTTACACAACTTGCCACTGAGTGCGACCCCCTCATTATACACAAAAAAAATGCAATTTGGTGTCCGTCTGTGTGACCACAATACATTTGGTCGTTATTTATACAATCTCAACCAAACTTTACAGGAGGACCGAGGGTCACACGATGGAGATTCTAGCGATTTCATTTGCCCTCTTCTCCAATGGGGTTTTCTGCCTTGAGCAAAATCCATGTTAAGGTCTATGTCCGTGTTAAGATAGATAATTGTGGCGTTTTCACCAAGGCTGCTTCTAATAATAAAAGTAATAACAACACGAATGATAATAGCATAATATTAATGTTCTTACAAAACAATATTAATACTATACTAATAATATCCCCCTCCCCAAGGGGTATTTCCTCCTTGGACAAACGCCGTGTTAATGTGTATAAATAGGTTATCGTGGCATTTCGAGTCGAGATGTATTGTCCATTTTTTTGTGTGTGTTTCACGTCATCTTACATCCTCATTGAGACTCTCAGATAGATATGCAATATGTTTGAGAAGTGCAACATGCTATCATTTGATTAAACCCGTCAGCGAAGTAAGGGGTAGGCCAATTAATTTGACCCAATTAGTGATCATTGCAGTGGATCCAGGTACACAATCATCGCCGTGTTATAGCTGCTGATGCTATGTTGTAGCTATGTTCCGTCAGACCAGATCTTCCCATTCCAGATGGTACGAAGGCAATTCCTTCAATACAATGGCCATGCTTCATAATGACAGCCAATAAGTCATAGGGACAAACACTTTGCAAGGTTGGTGTTTTCATATCATCAGACCTCTTTGGTCATGATGGTCAGTGCTACACAGCTAAAAGTTGAGCTTGTGACAACAACGTAATAAAAATATTGGCACTTGATGGTAAGGATAAGAAGCTGCATATCAGCAATGTCTTCTATAAAGAAATCTTTCCTTAAAACAGGAAGTGCAAATTTTTTTTCTTTAAGAAAACATCCTCAAATTTCACAAAAAATTACTTTGTTGCACAGCTCAGCTTCTTTCTTCACTGAGTCACATTCGCAGCGGAAACAGGTATTTAGTGGTATTAAAAAGATCTTCCCGCTAACACTCCTCACTGAAACACAGACCGATGACAATAGCCTATCCCATCTCTTCGGAACGTTCAAAGCTAAATATTGCAGTCCTCCCAGCAGAAATTAAAATAACACACAAAATTAGTTCACACAGTATTATGTAACAGCCTGTATATTGATTAGTTACAAGTATGGGCCAATTGCTATGAATGATATTATAGTTCAAAAATCACCAAATTGTACATCAACACAAATGAAGGGTTTCATTTGAAGGGGAGAGCGCGTACTTCCACTATGCAATGCCTGATCCAAGAGAACATATCAGGCCCAATACATTTTTGAAATATCATACTATATATCATTTTTGGGCCGATCTCTCAATGATGAAGAATAACTTAAAAATAAATTTCTAGCATCCGGATCCAGATTCGGATCTTCACCAAAATTTAATAATTTCATCCTTGCCACACACAACCTGTCCACCAAGTTTCATCTGAATCCATCCACAACTTTTTGAGATATTCTGCACAACAAACAGACAAACAGACAAACACAGACAGACAGACAGACAGACAGACAGACAGACAAACAAACCGACAGAAAGGGGTGAAAACATAACCTCCTTCACCTTCGGTGGCAGAGGTAACAATACTTTTGCCAAATTAAAATCATGATTACTAAACATTTTGCATTGAATTAATTGCAGCAAATAAATGTGAATTCTGTGATCTACACGAAGCCTTAAAAAGTGCAAAGCCATTATAATCTCAATTTTATTTCGATTTGCATTTGCGGCTCATTGGTGGGCTTCAGGCAATAAAATGAAATTAAACCTAATTATGTGTTTTTGTCTTGTTACAATGGATTATTTGTCATTGTGATAAACCTAATTATGTGAAATTCGAAAAATACATTAAAATTCTGGAAGAAATGTAAGTTAATGTTGCTTTAATTTCAAGATGGTTCATTAACAAACAAAAAAAAGATGACGATGAATGATTGTAAAAACGAATTAACTGGAAGGTTGGTTTAGGTTAAACAGAAGAGCTGCTTTTAACTGGCTTCCAATCACAAGATGATCGAAATTTTGCAAACTCATTGCAATTGGGTTATGCATGTTCAATATCCAAGTTTCTGAAAGATGCATTAGACATGCACCCTTTTGATCATTTTCAGATCAGGTAACCATGTCTTCACAAGCTTTGATGAATGATCATAGTTTGTCACCCAGGGTTATTTTCATGCGTCAATGTCCTATGAAGCTAGACCTCTCCAATGGAGAAGGTTCTACCTGACGAGTGAAAGGCCAAGGCATTGGAATGGCTTGCTTCCTGTGAAAAGTACCCTCCAGAAGGATTGTGGCTTGATGTCCCATAGGTTACGCCTCCACTGGTGAAGGCCGATGCAAGGACTCCAAGTCTGAAGAGAAAACAAAACAAGACACAGAGGATGACACCTGTGAGAGAAATTGTCATTTTTATGTACCATGACATGTACTGACATTCCTGTTGTACTTTATATTTGCATGTTATGAATGCAATGCAATGTTTTGCCATTTGGAAATCTATTTCCTTATCTCAGACTTTTGTCATGAGGTCGCGGTCTCTTGGTAACATAACGTTTACCACTTGGATGACATGGTCATGACGACATTATGACTGCAGCTTCAGAAGGACCTCTTGCAGAATATATATATATATATATATATATATATATATATATATATATATATATATATTATATATATATACACACACACATATATACATTTACATTATACATATACAGTGCCTATAGAAAATATACACCCCCTTTCAAAATTTTCACCTTTTGTTGCCTGATCAGCTGGAATTAAATTGCATTAAAACAAACGCTTTGCACCTTTATTTACACATCCTAACCCACAACTTCCAAGTGAAAAACGAATTCTATAAATTTCATAAAATTAATTACCTTATTCAGCCAGTCCGTGAAATTCCCTGTGAAGTCCCTGAGACTACTTCGAATTGTTCAATTTCAGTTAGTGTATAGTGCCTTCCACTGGAATAAAATGGATGGCTGAGTGATGCTGGTCATAAAAATTAACATAAAGTTTAGAAATGGTAAAAAGAAATACAAAACAAGTGGAGGGAGGTACATTCAATGTACACTGCCCCCATGCCAAATAAATAAATAACAAATCCTCCAGCACGCGACATTGCCGGGGTGCCTTGGCACCCACCAATACCACCGGTGCAGCACATGGAGATGGAATTGTGAGTGAGGGTGTGCAAAAATTGATTGAATAATTGACTAATTGCATAATTAAAACTAGAAGGGCAATTGGGGGAGCGCATACCTCCTCCACGTAATTCCTGATCCACGAGAACATATTGAACCAAATACATTTTTGAAATACCATGCGATATATCGTTTTGGCCTTATCTCTCAATGGTGAAGAATCTATTTCTTACTAAAACTCTCATCTTGTATGTACGTAGATATGTATGTATGTATGTATGTATGTATGTATGTTCCCGAAATACAGCCAAAACGGTACACGATAGCAAAATAATTTTTGGCCCACCTTACTCACCATTCGCCTGCAGTGTGCAGTATCAAGTTTCGTTCAAATCGGGCAACGAAAAAAATATTAAAGAATCAATTCCCAATTCAGCCAAGTACTCTTCGGGAGAATTTGATCAATGCAAAAAACCTCAGCGGTATAGTTCGCTGGAGCTATCTTTTTTTTTTTCTTGAAATGATTTATTTTAAAATCTCAAACATTTAGTATAGACAAAGAACGATTTATTTTTAAGCATAAAATAAACACCGCCATTTTTATCTCATACATCCATGTTCATTAATAAATAAAATTGTGTTTCGAAGATTACGCATAATAATTTCTTCGACTTTCTTTTCTCCGGTTTTTTTTTCACATTGACGCGCAATATCAAGTTTTGTTCAAATCGGGCAACGAAAAAAATTATTAAAAAATAAATTCCCGCTTTAGTCAAGTGCTCTTCGGGATTATTTGATCAATACAAACAACCTCAGTGGTACAGTTCGCTGGAGCTATCTTTTTTTTTTTGAAATGATTTTTTTATCATCCGCTGTCACAACGGGAACCCAACCCAATCTGGCACACACACCTCACAATATACTTTCTTAACAATCCTCTTGAGGAAGTTTAGGATTGTGAGACTCAGTCACTCAAACTCCTGGTCATCAAGTCACTTCACGGGTCGTCTAATCACTTTTAAAATTCTCGTAGCTGGATCCGGATCTTCAGCAAAAATCTAATCAGTTCGTTTTTGTCACACACCCTACCTGTCCACCAAATTTCATCTGGATCCGTCCACAACTCTTTGAGATATCCTGCACGCGCGCGCGCACGCACGCACGCACGCACGCACGCACGCACGCACGCACACACACACACACGAAACCATAACCTCCTTCACCTTCGGTGGTGGAGGTAATAAGTAATTAATAAATCGATAATAATCAAGTGATGAATCAATTAATTGCTTAATCAAAAAATAAAAATACTGTTTTTTCCAAAGCACATATTCACTTTTGTCCCTAAATTTCAGCTTCCAAGCTCAAAGAAAGGCTGAGATATCCCCCAGTCAAACAAGAAAGAAAATAATTCTTCGATTAATTGATTAATCAATAATTTTTTTAAAATCCTTTATAGCTAAATCATTTCTTCACTGTCATGTCCAAATGTCAGTTTACCAGCTCAAAAGGTGCCCGAGATATTGCCCAGATGAGAAAGAAAATAAATTATTAATAAATAATTACATAATTAATCAATTAATTTATTATTAAAATAATAATGTTTTTGCCAAAACAAACCTCCACTTTGGTCCCCAATTTCAGCTTCCTAGTTCAAAGAATGGCCGAGATGTCGCCCAGACAAACAAACAAACAAGCAGTCATAGACTGGTACTTACGAAATCGTCAACTTGACCTCTGACCTTGTCTAATTAAAGCTATCTCTAGAGAAGGTAGTGACGCAAACCCAGAAGTTTCTACGATGATTCTGTACCAAACTTCTCATAAAACATTTGATTTTTACCAGAATTTCGACAACCGAGTGTTAAGCATACTTAACAGTTACCAAAAGTGAAAACAGGATTGAAATTGACTTTAAAACGAGCGTGTAATGCCGTGTTACAATCCCCTCATGAGCATAATCTTCAGTTCATCCTCAGACACAACACCCGACATAAATCTCATAAAACATCCGATTTTTACCAGAATTTCGACAACCGAGTATTAAGCATACTTAGCCATTACCAAAAGTGAAAACAGGATTGAAATTGACTTTAAAACGAGCGCGTAATGCCGTGTGTTACAATCCCCCTCATTAGCATAATCTTCAGTTAATCCTCAGACACGACACCCGACATAAATCTCATAAACATCCGATTTTTACCAGAATTTCGACAACCGAGTGTTAAGCATACTTAACCGTGACCAAAAGTGAAAACAGAATTGCGATCCGAGTTAAAACTAACTCGTAATGTCGACCGAAGCAAAAATCTCCATTTCTCCACGCAATTATTTAATATTATTTTATCAAAGTCACAAAACCGTAATATTCGGCCATCCACCAACAATCTTTACATAATCCGACGACTTAGCGAGTCAGGCATGTGACGATAACCTTTATTGGGATAAAAAATGACTTTTAAACACCATCTTTATCGAAAACACCATCAGCGCGCACACGCAAAACCTGTACGTGACTCAACGCCGCGCCTGCTTGAGCGCGCTGCACCACGTGACGAGCCATGACGCGCGAGTGAAATATTTTTTATACAATCTTAAAACGTCTCCAAAACATCCGATTTTTACCAGAATTTCGACAGCCGAGTGTTAAGCGTCCTGAGCAATCGCAAAAACCGAAGCCAAAAATAAAATCGAAGTTAAAACGAACTCGTTACGTCGACCGAAGCAAAAATACTCCATTTCTCCACATGAATTTACGGAATTATGTTTGACCTCACTGTGACCTTGACCTTTGACCGATTTTTGACTAAAATCTAATCAGCGCTAGCCACCACCCTCCTGAATCAAGTGGTGTAATTTGACATTGGTAGCTTCTTCTGTTCTTGAGTTATCGTGCCTACAAACAAACACACAAACACACACACAAACAAACATGCAGTCATAGACTGGTACTTATGAAATCGTCAACTTGGCCTCTGACCTTGTCTAATAAAAGCTGTCTCTAGAGAAGGTAGCGATGCAAACCAGAAGTTTCTAAGATGATTCTGCACCAAACCATCAAAAATCAAATATTTTGGATGTTTGACCTCACTGTGACCTTGACCTTTGACCGATTTTGACCAAAATCTAATCAGCACTAGCCACCACCCTCCTGAATCACCTGGTGTAATTTGACATTGGTGGCTTCTTCCGTTCTCGAGTTATCATTTTTTGGATGTTTGACCACACTGTGACCCTGACCTTTGACCAATTTTGACCAAAATCTAATCAGCACTAGCCATCACCCTCCTGAATCACGTGGTGTAATTTGACATTGGTGGCTTCTTCCGTTCTCGAGTTATCATGCCTAGAAACAAACAAACACACAAACACACACACAAACAACGGAAGTCATCAATATACTTACGAAATCTTTAGATTTCGTTAATAAACTAGAAGGGCATTCGGTGGAGTGTGTACCTCGACCACACAATGCCCGATCCATGAGAATATATTGGGGCCCATACATTTTTTAAAATATCAGGCCATAATATCGTTTTTGGCCCTATCTCTCAATGGTGAAGAATCACTCAAAAAAATTCTCAGATCCGGTGCTGTCCTTTGCCAGTCAACTCCACACACACAAAAAATTCAGAACGATTGCTTGAAAACTGTGGCCAAAAATCGTGTGACAAACAGACAGACAAATGCTACAGACCAACATACTTGGCCCAAAAAAAATTCACCAAGTAAAAACTAAGTACGCCCCTCCTTCAGCATCAGGCGATGACATCATGCATCGCCTGGATATGGAATTGGGATGGAGCGGTGTACAATAAAATGTAGCATAATATAGAAATATATAAAGAAAGAAAAAAGTAACAACACTGTTCCGATGTGCTCGCAGGATGGAGTAGCGGTAAACACCCTCACTTCTAAGCTGTCTACCCTGGGTTGAGTCTTGGCCCAGCTATGAACTGTCATCTCGTGTTTCACAGTGAGGGTGATTCATAATGTGTGTGCTGTCACTCGGATGGACGTTAAACTGGGGGTCTCGTCTGCCCTCATTCGTTGGTGGATGTTAAAGATCCCAGTTTGTCCTTCGTGAAGAAACAGCAAGCTATCCCTCGCACCTTGGCCAAATTTCAAATTCCTGCAGGCACGTAAGACACCAGGAATTATAAAGCTTGCAGCATTAACGTGACAAATTCCGGAGATTATCCTCAAGACTCAGTAGCTCAGTAGGCTGTCACCACAGGTCCTTGGGTTCAACTTGTGAGTTAAGTCAGGATTTTTCACACCAGCCCAACGCAGGAATTTATTCCTGATTATAAAAGTGGATACACACACACATACACACACACACACACACACACACACACACACACACACACACACACACACACACACACACACACACACACACACACACACACACACACACACCAATTCTGGTGTTATGTCTGAAGGTAGGACCATTACTGCCGAAGCAGCTTCTTGGCGAAAGTAATACTGGTTGGTTTGCCATTGCTTATATACGAGGTGTATTCAAAAAGTATTCAACCTTAATTTTTCGTGCGTAAAGAAATGAAGATAGGGAGGCGTGGTTTGGTGCACGTATGTAGGCGATCCTAATCCGTATGCGTGAATATTTTCCCACCTGCAGAAGCTGTCAGTCGCCGACAGACCGCCGATGAGTGAGGAAGTGTAAGTGAGCGCCGTCGGATTTTCGTTTTTGACAAAATGACTGAAAAACTTTAACATCGCGACTGCATTAAATTTTGTGTATAGCTTGGCGATTCCCAAGTGGAAACGGTCCGCAAGATTCAACAGGCCTTCGGGAATGAAGCAATGGGCACCACACAGATAAAAGAGTGGTACAACCGCTTCAAAGATGGTCACACATCAGTGGAAAGTGAAGCACGTTCTGGTAGGCCCTCAACATCCCGAAATGAGATCGTCATTGACCAAGTGAGGACCCTGCTGATGCAGGATCGTCGAATCACGATCAGAGAACTTGCAGACGAGGTGGGCGTCAGCAATGGATCCGTTCATTCCATTGTGACTGAGGATTTGGGCTTAAGGAGAATCTCGGCGAAGTTCGTGCCAAAGATGCTAACGATCGAGCAGAAGCAACTCCGTTTGGAGATCGCACAGGACATGCTGGAGACTGTGAACAGCGATCCCAACTTCTTCAACACAGTGATCACTGGCGATGAGACCACAGTGATCCGTCATTTTGCCAAAAACGAAAATCTGACGGCGTTCACTTACACTTCCTCACTCATCGGCGGTCTGTCGGCGACTGACAGCTTCTGCAGGTGGGAAAATATTCACGTATACGGATTAGGATCGCCTACATACGTGCACCAAACCACGCCTCCCTAGCTTCATTTGTTTACGCACAAAAAATTAAGGTTGGATACTTTTTGAACTCACCTCGTGTATGTGTGTGTGTGTGTGTGTGTGTGTGTGTGTGTGTGTGTGTGTGTGTGTGTGTGTGTGTGTGTACGTGTGTGTGTGTGTGTGTGTACGTGTGTGTGTGTGTACAAACAAACACGACATAATAGTGACCGAAGTTTTTCGTGCTGCACTCTTCATTGTAAAAATCACAGCAAGTGAAGGAGGAAGTGAAGGCGTGTGCTTTATACAGTTGAACCAATCAGCATCTACCTTATTGAGACCTGCATATAA
>NC_140962.1:30247786-30260286 GCF_056783735.1 Eptatretus burgeri
TGCACGACACTTACCATTGTTAGGTCAGGATAGATCTGTGACCTGCTACAGGTACCATGTAAACCTGTACTAACCTGTTCCATGGTCGGGTTGTCGGCGACTAAACCGTCTCCCCCACCAGGTTTTCTGGTGAGGAGGGTGTTTGGACATGGACACCCAGCAGGATTAAAAATAAAAACCTGTCAAAGGGCGGAGGAGCTCCTTGTGAGCCAACGACCATCCATATCTAGTGCCCAACTGTGTCTACGGACGTCCTTCTGCAGTTGGGTTACTTTTTTATTAGGAGGTTGGTGGCAGGATTTGCACTCCGGCCACTGTAAAACCCTTCGTTCCGCAAAACACACAAACGCAAAAAAACCTGAAAACCCACTCCGTGGGAGTACCTCCTGTGCAGCTTCCCTTCGCAGGGCAGCTCACTGGATGATGGGATTGGGGCAAAGCCTTCGGGACCCCCAATTTTGATGAAAGGAAGGAAACCACGGGGTAACATCCCTGGGTCAGATTGCGGGTGAGTGTGTCGGAGTGGTGCTGAGGTGTCATCCACCAGACGGCGGTCTCCTTGGGTTAACCTGAGGTGGACCCTTCGGGTGGGTGCCTGGAATGTCCTATCCCTAAAAGAGGATGATCACCTGTCTCTGTTATCATCTGAGCTCAAGCGTTTGGACATCGGTATTGCAGCAATCTCTGAGGTTCGGAGACCGGATTGCGGCGAGATAATGGTGGGTGGTTACACCTACTATTGGTCTGGTCGCTCTGATGGTTACCATACCCAAGGAGTTGCTGTTTCTGTGTCCAATAGGCTGACCCCAATGATAATTGAGGTAACACCGGTCAACGAGCGTATTATGAGACGAAGGATTCGTCACTCCTTAGGTGTCATTTCCCTGGTCTCTGTTTATGCTCCGACTGAGGCGAGTGATTTCACCGTGAAGGACACATTCTATGCCACGCTAGAGTCTGTGGTTGATCAGTGCCCCAGACGAGATACACTTGTCTTGGGGGATTTCAATGCATCGAATGGAACTGATAGGGATGGTTATGACACATGTGTTGGTCCCCATGGGTCAGGAACTATGAATCAGAATATCACTAAGTTCCTTGACTTTGCAAGAAGTCATGGACTTAGGGTGGCTGGTTCATGGTTTCAGTGCCCACAAGCTCATCGCTGGACTTGGTATTCCAACGCCGGCAGTGTGGTAAAGGAGATTGACTATGTCCTCGTTGACGGTCACTGGAGGATGATCCAGAACTGCAGGGTCTACTGAAGTGCTCAGTTCCTCAATATTGACCACCGGCTTGTTGTAGCAACTCGAAAGCTGCACCTTAAATCCTGGAGAATGGTACCATCCCAGCCTAGGCTGGGTGTTGGCAAGCTCAAGGATGAGAGAGTAGCTGAGGAGTTTGCAGACAGGCTGAGTGGACATTTGGGGTGTCTGGGTGCTGAAGTCCTGAAGAGTTGTGGAGTGCCTTCAAGACCACTGTCCTGGATGTTGCCGGTGGATGTCTTGGAACTCACCGCAGGGCAAAGAAGAATTTTGTCTCTCAAGGGACACTGGATACCAATGACCAGAGTCGCAGGGCCAGGCTGAATGGCAGAGCTGAGCTGTTCAGGGCGCTGAGGCGTAAAACTGTACATGCACTAAGGGTGGACAAGGAGGCCTATGTGTGAGGAATCTGTGAAGGGGTAGAGCATCACCTGTGGACAGGTGATTCTCGTCCCACTTACAGGGGAATTCGCGCATTGCGTCCATCCAAGCCCATCCCTCGGAGCACTGCAGTTAGAGCAGAGAGTGGTAGGCTCTTGACAGAGGAGTCTGAAGTGAAGTCCCGCTGGGCCGGTTACTTTGAGCGGTTGTACCAGGCTGATCCCCCAGCTGTCGAGTTGGACGTCAAGGGTGTTACAATCCCTGTTGCTGACCCTCCAATCAACTGTGGTCCACCTTCGCTTGTGGAAACACGGGCTGCGGTGAACCGGTTGAAAAGGGGTAAAGCTCCAAGGATCTGTGGCATCCATGCCGAACTTCTCAAGGCTGGTGGAAATGCTGCACTCGTGTCGTTGCATGCAGTTCTGTGCTCTGCCTGGAACACAGGCATCATCCCAACTGACTGGAAGAGGGGCCTTGTTGTCCCTCTCTGGAAAGGGAAGGGTGATCGCCAAGACTGCAACAACTACCGAGGGGTGAAGCTGCTCTCAGTGCCGGGCAAGGTCTTTGCTCGGATAATTCTCGATAGGGTTCGCCACCCTCTGCTTGAGCACCAGCGTCCAGAGCAGTCAGGCTTTACACCAAAGAGGTCAACGATAGACCGTATCCTTGCTCTTCGTGTCCTCACCGAACGCAGACGAGAGTTTCAGCAGGGGCTGCTTGCAGCCTATGTTGATCTCTGTAAAGCGTTCGATTCAGTGAATTGGGATGTCCTCTGGAGGATTCTTGGTCTTCGTGGGGTGCCAACAAAACTGATCGATCTGATGTGTGAACTCTACCCTGGTACTGAGAGTGCTGTGAAATGTGGTGGTACCATCTCTGACTTATTTCCAGTTGTTACTGGAGTTCGTCAGGGGTGTGTACTGGCCCCCACACTTTTCAGCACTTGTATGGACTGGATTTTAGGGAGGATGTCGGAAAGATCAAGCTGCAGTGCATCGTTTGGGAATGTCAAGATCTTGGACCTTGATTTCACAGATGATGCAGTCATCTTTGCGGAGACTTTAGATATCCTTTTGGGGACCCTCGAGGTGCTGAATGAGGAGTCGGAGCCGCTGGGATTATGGGTTTCTTGGGTCAAAACTAAGATCCAGGCTTTCAATGACATCTGGGATGCTGCTGTCCTGTCTGCGTCTGTTTGTGGTGAGGATGTTGAGGTCGAGGAGAGATCCACTTACCTTGGCAGTGATATTCATGTCTGCTGGCTGTGAGTCAGAGGTCAATAGACGGCTGGGTCGGGCCTGGGGTGTCATGGATTCACTGGATCATGGGGTGTGGTGCTGCTGGCACCTGTGCGGGAGGACGAAAGTCCGTGTCTTCAGTTCCTTGGTGCTTCCAGTCTTGCTCTATGGATGCGAGACTTGGACTCTGACCAAGGATCTGAGACGGAGACTTAATTACTTTGGTATCAGGTCTCTTCAGAGAATCCTTGGCTATCGCTGGTCGGATTTTGTGTCCAACGAGCGGTTACTGAGAGAGACTCGGATGAGATTTGTTACCTGCATAGTCCGTGAGCGTCAGTTGCGGCTGTATGGACATGTGGCTCGTTTTCCTGACGCTGATCCTGCTCACTAGATTCTCTCAGCGGGGGAGTCTCGTGAGTGGAGGAGGCCAGTGGGCCGACCACGTACGTCGTGGTTGCAGCAGGTTGACCAGCATCTCAAGGAGATGGGGATGGGCCTGGCGTAAGTACATGTTGCCAGTTAGGGTCCCGTCCCTTGTTTAATGGGTAAATAAATGCGCTGTGATTTGTATTAGGAAAACAAACTTGCAACATCAACAGCCACAAAATGCCCGTTAGTGGTGGACATGCTGCGGAACAGTGAGTATCCTCTGTGCGCTCCCTGGAGTGCGGGCATGTTCAGACTGCATCCCCAATCTGAATTCCTTACCCAATATGGGCATAAAAGCATTCCACGGGGGGAATGGGATGCGGCAGCCCCCAACGGCAGCGGATGAGTCATGCCGGAAGAAAAGGCGTGCCTCAGAGGAATGAAGGGGCTCACGACAGAAGGTGGTCCGGTGCGAAGAAAACGGAGCTCGAGAAGAACTATCCTAAACCATGAGCCATGCCGCTTTCTGGAGGCTAGACCTCAGAATAAAAGGTCCACGAAGGGAGGAAAAGGGAAGCAGAGGATAGAAGGTTCCTGAGGAGATTTTTAGAGAGAGAGAGAGAGAGAGAGAGAGAGAGAGAGAGAGAGAGAGAGAGAGAGAGAGAGAGAGAGAGAGAGAGAGAGAGAGAGAGAGAGAGAGAGAGAGAGAGATCCACGAAGGGAGAAGGGAAGAGAGAAGGAGCCTCAGGAGTCCGCTGGCTGGGCTTGCTCGTTGCCATCAGCCCTGGTCCTCGTCCTCATCATCACCCCACCTCCTCCTTCACGTGATCGTGAGCTGGGGCGACGACCCCAATTTACCCTCGCTGGGTTCAGCTGCGCTGGTCTGTCCGACGGTGGCCGGAGCTCTGGGAAGGAGTGGACGTCCAGCCGCGCGCTTGTGGCGAGGTAGCCAGCTACCCTGACCCTCAGCCCGACTGTCCCCCGGGCTGGAGGTCCCATTAAAGACCATTTTGGTCCATTTCTGTCTGCGTGTGTGTGTCTGTGTGTGGGCCCTGTCTAATAAGTAGTGAATTGTATAAGTGCCTGTGTTGTACATTATTTTCCTTGCTTATTATTCGGTTTAAATCTGCTCTTGTGTCTTGTCCCTATTCCCCCATCGATTGCTTGCCTGCTGTATAAAATAAATGCCCCATTGTTTGAATGTACATCTGCTCGTTGCGTCATTTTCTGCCATTGACTGCCACGATGCGCTCGGGATGTTAACTGGCTATTAAGGCCGATAAACGTGACAATTTGGTCCGACGGAACTTGGCGATTTAAAACCGCTTGGCAAAACACACACGGGACGAGCGCGCTTCGCGGCTCGGTCCGTACAAGTCTCCGTCGAGGTGTAAATTCTCGGTATTTCTGTCTGCGTGGATAATTAGATATATTGAAATTCGGCAATTGACCCTGTACCACGCGGACAGGATATTGACAAGTTTATGGTGCGTTAAGTCACCCGTAGCGGGTTTTTGGGGTTATCCGGAAGGCGACAACTGATTTCTGGTTTTTGGTGGGCGCGCGACTGCGTTTGGGCTGAAGCGGTCATGCGTGGCCGTCCGAACCGCGTAATTCGTAACAATATATATATATATATATATATATATATATATATATATATATATATATATATATATATATATATATATGTATATCTTGGCACTCCTCGCTCTATGAACAAGATGTGTTCCACGAAACCAGTGTGTGTCGTGAAAAAATATTTTTCCATCGACAAAGTGTTGTAAATCGAAGATGTGTTCCTGGATGCCTGATGTTCAGACACCTAACTAACTCCAAAAGTCGGTAAATCAATACAGGACATCAATAAAAATGTGTAATTAAATGAACAAATTGCACGTGCCCACACAGGATTCTAAACGGGGAAGGAATGGAGTAGCAAAAATGCAAATGGCGTCCGTGTCATCGAGCCGGCAAGCTGGGAGTAACAATTCACGTTCATTGCCACATTTGATGCAATATAAATGCTCCAATGGCGGTGAGGCCGTGATCTATTTGAAACTGTTTGTTCAATATGTGTAGCTTTTTGATGCTTCGGGTCCGTAACTAAAACTTGTACTGGTGTCAAAGCCATTGACCAATTGCAAATGTATAGTGCGATAGCCACCATAAATACATCAAATTGAAGAAAGAGAAATGAGTACAGTACTGTACTGACCAATTTATAATCGGTGAAGATATTGTGGGTTGAAGCCTGGGGACATGGTTGGGGGAGGGGGGGGGACATTTAAAAAGAACATAAAAAAAGAACATTTAATGACACCGGCGATGTAATGGATATTGATTTACAATAAAATAGCATTGTATTACTGTATATTCATACCCTTTGCGTTACAATGGAATAATGACATTCCGTCATCCTTGTGAGCACATATGCTTCCCCTTCCATTCCTACGGTTGCAGCCTAAATGCTACCCTTTTAGACGTGGCAGCGGAAAAAAAGACGCATTATCAGCGAAAGTATGTGGCATATAATGCAAAGTGTTCATTTCTTTATTAAGTGCTTATCAGTGAAAATGTGTTAACCGGGATTGCGCATCGCAAGGAGTGCCTGTGTATGTTGTGGAAATAGTGCCACCTCTGGTGGTAGCTGGTATTACACATCATTTTCCTTCATTTTCGTAATGTCATGGAACCTTCTCAAAATTATGAAATGGAGTGTATGATATGTTGTGATCAATGAAATTTCGGTCAAAAATGTCAAAAATGCATTTCTAAGAATGT
Source organism: Eptatretus burgeri (assembly GCF_056783735.1). Taxonomy (NCBI): domain Eukaryota; kingdom Metazoa; phylum Chordata; class Myxini; order Myxiniformes; family Myxinidae; genus Eptatretus; species Eptatretus burgeri. The sequence goes on from NC_140962.1 coordinate 30,253,827, forward strand.
GCCACAGCACATTGCCCACCGAAGGGGAGCCGAGAAGGGTAATCCTGCCCAGAGGGTGCGAATGCCCGCTAGTAACATCAATGCACGACTGTGTGGAATTATTACTTGTACACTATCTTATGCATAAAGATCATACATTTTCTTATTAATTACCTGCACTCCTCTCCCTCGAGGAGCTTCCTGTAGGTAGCAATCTCGATGTCCAGTGCCAACTTAACATTCATGAGCTCTTGGTAGTCACGCACGTGCTTGGCCATCTCTTGCTTGGTGCACTGCAGCTCGTTCTCCAGATGTGACATGGTTGATTTGGCCTCTCTAATATCCATTTCACCTCGTTCCTCTGTCTCAGCGATTGCTGTTTCCAAGTGAGCTTGCTGTGTAAAAGTGCAAGATGACATTTATAGCTACAGTAAAGTCCTCGTGATGATAAAAAGCAGAATATAATGGTAAATCATACAAAGGAACACCTTATCTATACGAGGAGTTCCACAAAAGAAATCATCATTGCTTCGATGCTGTCCCTGTGTTACAATCTAAAAAAAAAACATGGACGTTTAAATGTTTGCAAAGACTATGCTCTTTAATATATGGCAGAAAGTACAGGCCAAAATCAAGGTATGCCCATATTCTTGACAGAGTGCTCATGACAACTTGTAAATGTTAATGTCTGAGAACCAATATTGGACTTGTTTCCACTACATTTCAGGGTGCGATAGGTTGGGGAACGAATTTTGAATTTGGCCGGGGTACTGGCGTATAATAACCTACTCTTGCAAAAAATGCTGTGAGATGTTTAACATCACCCACAAATGCTAAGTAAATAGGACACACAACTAAACATCCTCTGAATGATGGCACACTCGTTGATGCAACGCCTTGCCTGCAAAGCACGAAGGTGACATTTTATAGTTGTGTCGAGAATTTAACCCAGACGAAACAGCTCAAAGACAACTGTACAACTTTTGACAAACCCTGCCAGCCATGTTTGAAGCAACATTTCCTTTAAAACAAGTTGTTACTTTTGTGCAACACTTGTGTACTCATGAAGGGTATGGTTATGGTTATGATGCTGGACTTGCATCCCAGAAGTCATGGGTTGAAATCTAACTGAAAGCATAGTCATACAGATTTGGATGCTATGACCGTCTCCACGAGCAAGTTTGCAAATTACCTGCACACCTCATATACCATTTTGCTTGCCGGTTGAGCAGGAACCATCAAAATCAACCCGACAAACCTGTCAGATAAGCTAGCTCGCATTTGTGCTGGATTCGGAGCACCATGTCCTCTTTGCTGTAGCATTTCCACTGGGTGTCATTTAAGCTGTGCTTTGAGTTCAGCAATGGCATCCAAGCCAACCGACCAATTGAATCGCTAACAAGATGATGAAAGACAACAGGATAACATATATTTACAAATATTTTTTGTATAATTTCTGGCAAAGTGAATCGCTTTGAAGACACTGCATTAGAATGAAATTGACGTTTGAAATGATGACCCAACTATGTAAGGTTTTAAAAGACCTTGAGGGGTGGGGAGTGGGAGGGAGAACAACCTGTAAATCACCACTTCAAACATAAACCACTCAAAATGCCACCAATATTAATCTTACCGATGTGTATGAATTGTTTTATCCACACCTGCTTCTTCAGTGCCTCAATCTCTGCCTTCACTCGCTGAAGCTGCCGCAGTGATTCACTGATGTCGTGCTTAATGAGGCGCAATTCTTCTTCGTTCTTCCCAGCAGATGCATTAAAACTGACAAACTACATCAATTGTAAGAAATAGAGGGGAAAAGAATAGCTTCCATCACTGAAAAGGCATGGCCGATCGCCTCATTTAGATTAGTTTGTAAAGTGTGAATAATTATATCTATACCTTTTCCCTGTAGAACTCTTCTGCTTCAGCCTTGCTTTTTGCAGCAATGGTCTCATATTGGGCACGCACGTCAGCGATGAGGCCACCAATGTCCAGGTTGCGCCTGGTATCCACTTCTATGTACAGAGACGTGTCCCTGATCTGGGCCTCCAGTTGATGCATTTCCTTTATTTTAAATAGTACAAAATGAATTAGTGAGGACTACTCCAGACCTTTCCAGAAAATTAAATCCAGAGACTTGTGGGTATTCAAACAGAAAATGCCAATTTCAAGAATTTATCACAGAAGCTGGTTTTCAGGTCTTTTTTTTAACGTTAAAAAGTAAATTTAAAGCTGTGTGATCAGAGTAGACCTCTGCAAAAATCTCTTTGTAGAAGCTGATGTCTTCTGTCAGACCATCCAGAATTCCTTCCAATTCCACCTTCATCAAGTACGATTCATCGACCTCCTGCAAAGAAAGATTGTATAGAAATATCTTGCAGGTTCTTATCTTGCAGTTGCATTAATTCACCTTTTTAAAAACTCCAATGCAATGATTATATTTCCCACATATATTGAAAATATTCAAATTATAGTTCTATCGATATGAGGCAATCAGATATTTGCCTTCTTCACGACGACAAATTCGTTTTCCATTTGGGAATGTGTGGTGATTTCTCCTTCATACCTGCATGAAACAGACCATGCATTTCATCATCAGTCATGATAACAAAATATTTTTCCTGGGCTTCTTTAGTTAGAGATAATCTAGTGGAGGTGCAAAGAGATAATCTAGGGCAGATGATAATGGAAGCTGCAATAATTTAAAGAAGGAAGGTGGGGATACGGAAAGGAGATGTTGGAAATAAAAAATAAAAAAGGACACAGGATTTGTTTTTTTTTCAGGGAACGTTCTCATGGTGCACTCAGCTTTCTCCAAACATGACTCCAATATAATTATGATAATAGCATGACACAGAGAATTCATAAATAATCAATATATAATGGAGTAAGTGGATGTATGTATGTCGAGATATATATATATATATATATATATATATATATATATATATATATATATATATATATATATATATATATATATATATATATATATATACACATCAAACAATTGGGACCATACTCTGTGCAGAGTTGGTGCTGCCGAAGCAGTCTCCTTGGCTTTTGGGCACAATCCTGGACAGGTCGCCACTCCGACACAGGATACCAGCAAGATGGTACTCATTTTGCCGACCATGGAAGGATGACAGGCAGAGTCAACCCCACCTGGTATTAATTCAACAGTGGAGGGGGATTTGAACTCAGGATCCTAGGATCCCAAGCCCACCACCATGACCATTAAGCCACCACTAGGCATATATATATATATATATATATATATATATATATATATATATATATATATATATATATATATGCATGTATGTGTTCATATATGTATGTATGTATGTATGTTTTTATGAATATATATTTGTGTGTATATATATATATATATATATATATATATATATATATATATATATATATATATATATATATATTTTATATATACTGTATATAACCACATATGTATGTATGTAGAATATGTATATGTATGTATATATGAATATATAGGGATGTATGTATGTTTTTTATGTATGTATGTATATATATATATATATATATATATATATATATATATATATATACATATATATATATATATATATATATATATATATATATATATATATATATATATATATATTTGCATGTTGATATGTCTGGATAAATGTATATATATATATATATATATATATATATATATATATATATATATATATATATATATATATATATATATATATATATATATATATATATATATATATATATATATATATATATATATATATAATATATGTATGTGTATATGTATATATTTACATGTATGTATGTTTGTATATATGTATATATATATATATATATATATATATATATATATATATATATATATATATATATATATATATATATACAATATATATATAATCTATAGATGTATTATCTATGTATATCTATATATATATATATATATATATATATATATATATATATATATATATATATATATATATATATGTATGTATATACAGTTATCCCCCGCTTTATCGCGGTTCACCTATCGCTCCCCCGGTTCATCGCGGGTTTTCCCTTGGAACGTAACTAATTTTTTCTGCGGATTCCCCCGGTACATCGCGGTAATATATAAAATATAAATTATTTAAGCAATAAATTATAACGCGTGGTGCTCAACCAGTCACACAATGCACGAGACAAAGTTTCGCTTGTGAACTTCGAATATTTTCTACGTTTTTTCTCCAAGCCCCACGATGCCGTCAAAATGCCCTGCACCTTCTAAGGCTTCTGGCAAGGAACCGAAGCGCCAGAGGAAGGTCCTGCCGCTCCAGGAGAAGGTTAAGGTGCTCGATATGCTTCGGGAAGGAAAAAGGTTTGCCGCCGTTGGACGAGCACTGCTCGTACCCAGCACCTCAAAACCGACCACACCAGACGAGTCGATCTCCAGCACCTCAAACTCAATCACTGCCAAACCGACCAGACCAGACGAGTATATATATATATATATATATATATATATATATATATATATATATATATATATATATATATATATATATATATATATATATATACACGAGGTGTGTTCAAAAAAGTATCCAACCTTAATTTTTCGTGCGTAAACAAATGAAGCTAGGGAAGTGTGGTTTGGTGCACGTATGTAGGCGATCCTAATCCATATGCGTGAATATTTTCCCGCCTGCAGAAGCTGTCAGTCGCCGACAGACCGCCGATGAGTGAGGAAGTGTAAGTGAGCACCATCGGATTTTCGTTTTTGACAAAATGACGGATCACTGTGGTCTCATCGCCAGTAAACACTTAGTTGAAGAAGTTGGGATCGCTGTTCACAGTCTCCAGCATGTCCTGTGCGATCTTCAAACGGAGTTGCTTCTGCTCGATCGTTAGAATCTTTGGCACGAACTTCGCCGAGATTCTCCTTAAGCCCAAATCCTCAGTCACAATGGAATGAACGGATCCATTGCTGACGCCCGCCTCGTCTGCAAGTTCTCTGAACGTGATTCGACGATCCTGCATCAGCAGGGTCCTCACTTGGTCAATGACGATCTAATTTCGGGATGTTGAGGGCCTACCAGAACGTGCATCACTTTCCACTGATTTGCGACCATCTTTGAAGCGATTGTAGCAGTCTTTCATCTGTGTGGTGCCCATTGCTTCGTTCCTGAAGGCCTGTTGAATCTTGCGGATCGTTTTCACTTGGGAATCGCCAAGCTTTACACAAAATTTGATTCAGTAGCGTTGCTCAAGTTTTTCCGTCATATATATATATACACACACACACACATACACTACCGGTCAAACGTTTTAGAACACCCCCATTTTTCCGTTTTTACTGAAGTTTAAGCAGTTCAAGTCCAGTGAATCACGTGAAATGGTACAAAGCAAAGCGGTGAACTGCCAAAAGATTAAAAAAAAGGTTTATGTTACCAAACACTGAAAAATAATGTAAATTTCAGAGTTGTTAAAAAAGTTCCTTTTCATCGAACAAGTAATGGGTGAGCAACTGCAGCTGTTCTACAGTAATGGAAGTAAATTAAGCCTTGAAAGTTGATGCAAACAATTCCTACACGTGTCCCAAATTTTGTTGATTAGTTACAAACCCTCTGTCTGTATTAACGCAATGTTGGCACAGACTGTTGCTGCACCGTCTGAAGCATTATTTGGACAATATTGTAATGCAGGAAGTAATATGTTGCTATCATAATGGCAAGAAAAAGGAAATCAACAAAGGAAGACATGCAGAGCATTATAACCCTTAAAAGTGCAGGTCTTTCCTTTCGAGAAATTGCAACGAAGCCAAGGTGTCAGTGAGTACAGTTTCCTAAACCATCAAAAGGCACTTGGAAACTGGAGGAAACTCTGACAGGAAGAGGTCTGGCAGACCCAAAGCCACAACATAATCAGAAGACAAGTTTCTGAGAGTCAACAGCTTGCATGATAGGTGGCTCACAGGACAGCAGCTTCAAGCACAGCTTAACACTGGCCGAAGTAAGGAAGCCTGTGAAGAGAATACTTCGAGCTGCAGGTTTGACAGGTCGAGTGGCAGTAAGAAAGCCATTGCTAAGATGGCAAAATAAGAAAAAGAGGCTTTCCTGGGCTATGAATCACCACCAGTGGACTACTGAAAACTGGAAGGTCTTTTGGACCGATGAATCAAAATTTGAAATCTTCGGTTCATCATGCAGGGTTTTTGTCCGCTGTCGAGTCGGCAAAAGGATGGTTCCGCAGTGTGCGACACCAACTGTCAAACATGGAGGAGGAAGCGTGATGATATGGGGCTCGTTTGCTGGATCCAGAGTCAGCGACTTGCACAGAGTGACTGGCACCCTGAACCAAAAGGGCTACCACAGCATTCTGCAGTGCCATTCAATACCCTCTGGTCTCTGCCTAGTTGATCAGGGGTTCATCCTACAGCAAGATAATGATCCAAAACATACCTCCAGGC